>NW_027507791.1:40152939-40597939 GCF_037356315.1 Lithobates pipiens | reverse complement strand
AGGACTGGCAGACGGCACACAGGGGTGAACGAAGGCCGGCAAAATGCCGGCAGAATAGTTCCGTGTCCATCAGGCTCCAGTCTGTGAGAGACTGGAACTGTGCCAGTTTGGCGGCTGCTTTCGCTGAGAAGGAACGATGGTAGTCGTAGAATGCAAAGCCACCATATTTGTACCCCAGGTCCACCACCGTGTGGAGATACAAATCTAATTCAACCCTCCTGGCAGGAGAGGCTGAGCAAACGACATCTCTGAGCATGCCGAAGGCTAGGGTAAACTCGGGGATGGATAGCTTCCGGTTTAGCCTGGGGTCCTTAGCTTTGAGAACTACGGATACATCCCCCCAGGTGTAAGCCTTGTTCTCTGCCAGGTCATGCACCGAAATGAGCAAGGAGGCAAGGTTAACATCCTTGCCGTCCAAGATGTCCTTCCTAATGCTGGCCGGCACAAGATGTGCTGGACAGACCACGGGACATGTGCCTTCGGTACCTGTTGGTAGAAGAGACGGGACTGCATCCGGAACAGTGGTGGCTGTAGCTGGAGGTGTTTCTAAGAGGGTCACCCTGGTTTGAACATCCGTGACCGAGCTGGCCAGAGACGACACCATGGTATGTAGTTGACCTATGGCCGAAGAGATGGACTGCAGCGTAGCCTGAGGCGGGGTACTAGGCCCGGCGGTAGCTGGGGGGGCAGAGAGGAGCCTGAACAGCTCTGCCTTCCTAGCTGTGGCTGGGAAGGGAATGCCCCTGCGTCTGAGCTCCGCTGACAGCCTAGGGATAGTCCAGCCCCTGAAAGACTGAATGCTGTCGCCCACTGAAGGCGGGCGAGGTGACAGGGGGGCAGTAAGGTCTTCACTGCTGGTCTGGGACATGGTTCCTGATGGATCGAGCCCCGGGAGTGATGTCCTATCTCTTTTGGGGAAGATAGATGGACGACCGGAACCTATAGAGGATGACAAAGTCAAGACTGTTTCTCTATTTTCCAAGTGAGCCCACCTGTTGCTTGGGTACTAAGGCGGAAGCGAACGCGAATACACATATATACTGACGTTCCTTCGCCTACATACATATGTGTACCGGTCCGTCTTGCTGACGCCTTTTCCACTCCTAGCCCTTCTTTTTTTTTTCTTTTTTTTTTTTTACCTGGGAGACGATGTCCAAGCTGGTGCAGGGTGGACCT
The DNA here is from genome assembly GCF_037356315.1 of Lithobates pipiens. NCBI lineage: Eukaryota > Metazoa > Chordata > Amphibia > Anura > Ranidae > Lithobates > Lithobates pipiens. The sequence continues at coordinate 40,596,763 of NW_027507791.1, read as the reverse complement.
ACTAAGCTTTGACTGACCTGGAGAGAGAAACAACAGATGACATTTGTTTGAAGGAGCCTAACAAGGAAAACTGGCATGTGACGTAAGTAGTTGGCTAACACAACTGAAGTGCACCGGTGAGTAGATATTTCTGCGCCATGATTCCTAAACCATCACGCCGTTATTCCCTCATTGTTTCTGTTATCCTTTTGAGATTCCGTTTTTTTTTTTTTTTTTTTTTTTTGGCCCAGCGCCAGACAACCTGTGGAAAAAATAAATGAAATGTGGCTGTTCCCTCTGGGGCACGCCGAACCGTATCGATGCATCATAGATGCTACTGGATTCGGATCGGAGCGCTATAAGTGACCATGAAATGAAGCACGATTTGCCGTGACAGAGGCACAAACTGGTCGTGTCGTTAGTACAACTGACAGCAGAACGGACTCTGGAGCACGTACTGAAATGAGGGCAACAACCTGGGGGCGAACCGGAACGAATCGGTGCATCCGATCGTGCGACTGGATTCGAACCGGAGCGCGGAATGTGACAGTGAAATGAATGAAGGACTACTGTCATGACAGAGGCCTGGAATGGCCGGCCCCAAACTGAGGCTGGAACCAACCCGGATTTCTGGAGCATGCACTGAAATGAGGCCGAAAAAGCTACAAAATGTGGGACCGTCCGGGCGAATCGATGCAACGAAATGCGACCGGATTCGACCCGGGCGAACTAGATGAGGATGAAATGTTTTCCCATGGTAGAGCTGCGACTCGGAGAGGGCGCGACTCGCAACCGTCAACGAACGGGCTCTAGCGCATGTACTGAAATGAGGCCAACGACAACTGGGACACGTCGACCAAACCTGTGCGTTTTTTTTTTTTTTTTTTTTAAACGACTGGTATTGGTTCGAACGTAGTGGTGACGTGAAATGAATCCCATGACAGGGCCCGGGTTGAAATGGTAACGCACGGGCTCTGGAGCATGTACCGAAATGAGGCCAAGCTATTTGGGACACGTTTAATCGAACCTGTGCGTTTTTTTTTTTTTTTTTGCAAACGACTGGTATCGATTCGAACGTAGTAGGTGACGTGAAATGAACCCATGACAGAGACCCGGACGGTTGGAACGAGCGGACTCTGGAGCATGTACCGAAATGAGGCCGAATACCTAGGGGCACCCCGGGACGAATCGGCGCATTTAGGTGATGCAACTGGATTCGAATCGGAGCGTAGTAAGTGACAGGTGAAATGAAGAAATGGCCTACGTGAGCCAGTTTGTGGCAGAGGCATGGGTCGTTGTGCCGCAAGATACGACTGACAACGATATGACTGCGGAACATGACGAACAAGATTATGCAACCGGTAGCTAACAAAGTATCACAGACAACCTACCGAACGACGCCCGTGAAATGAAGGGCGTGTGCGGGCAAGTGCGACATGAGTGATAACAACCCGGTATCAACCCGAACTATGTGACATTTTTTTAGGGTTTACGACACTCAAATAAAGTAGAAATGAATAGAAATGAAGGTCAATCGAGACCCCTACCTGCGGCAGTCGAGCCGGCGAGATTTGTACAAAACCGGACGGAACACGAAAACTACGAGACTTCCAAGAAGGGAGACGTTTGTCTGAATGGTAATCAAATGGTGATCAACACGAGCTGTCGGCCTAGTGACGTGGTATTGCGCACCGGAAACCGACAACCACCACAGGCGAACGGGCTGGTTAAATACCCCCCGGGCTCCTCCCATAAATTCAGGCCACCATACTGGCCTTCCTACATATATATATATATATATATATATATATATGTGTGTGTGTGTGTGTGTGTGTGTGTATAAAATATATACACACACACACACGCACAGACACACAGGAATACTTGTGAAACTCTAATCAAAATGTTCCCTAATTCAAACCATGTTTACATATATACTATATAGTATATTATTAATATATTATTATATATATTTATATTAATATATATATATATATATATATATATATATATATATATATATATATTATTATTTAATTATTAATATTATATATATATATATATATATATATATATATATATATATATATATAGTATATTATTAATTTATAGTTTTAAACTCCAACCTTTTTATATATGATCTAACTGTTTCCTAACACAATCCACACACACATACCTGAATCATATTTGCTTGTCAGATTCTATTTAAAAAAATTAACCTCTGTTTTAATGTTTTTTTTTTTTTTTTTACTTACTTGTTATATTTGCAGAAATTTTTAAATGAACCAAGAAAGCAAATTTAAAGGAAAAAAATACAAATATAAAGTTGTTAAAATCACTCTATGGTTTATTCAAACCTTGAAATTGTATAAAAATGAGGAATTTTAGATGTTAGATTCTAGATTTCTATCTACAAAAAAGATGTTGTGACAGAGAGAAGAAATTAATGGTAAATAATATTTTATATATATATATATATATATATATATATATATATATATATATATATATATATATATATATATATATTAAATCCCATGATTGATTTTCGATATTTGATGTATGATTGTAGTATAAACTATGGACCCCCTTTTTTTTTAATATGTTTCTGTCTGTAAAGAATTGTATTTTTTCATCAATAAAATGTTTGAAATAAGGGATTAGACTTAAAATAAGTTAAATACATGATCTTAAATATCTCAGTAATAATGCAATATCGAGTCTCTTTGACACTTGGAAGTGTGTGTGTGCGTGTGTGTATGTATATATATATATATATATATATATATATATATATATATATATATATATATATATAAATCAAAATGCTGGCTTTATTCTAATTAATTTATTATAATTTAATCTTTCATTTCCATTCTCAACTCATTTAAAATGCTCTACAAAAATATATTAAAAATACAGAAGTTTAATCTCTAAATAGGAAAAAAAAGAATTTATATATATATATATATATATATATATATATATATATATATATATATATATATATATATATATATATATATATATATATATATATATATATATATATACATATATACATATATATACATATATATATATATATATATATATATATATATATATATATATACACACATATATATATATATTTTATTTTTCTGTTTTTGTTTTTTTTATTTTTGTTTTTCTATATAGTATTAACAGCTATCTTGTTTGTAAGAACAGAAAAGGGAAATAATGGCACAAAGACTAACTATACATTATAGCACCAGTCAATTAAGATAAATTAAATGATAATATATAACATTCCCTGATGACCCCATCAGTGAACATGGACTCCTATACATGTATTACATGCTTGATTCTCGCTTCCAAGTTGTGAGCAGCCATGTTGGTCTACTTTTGGACTATGTTTTGATCATCACAGCAATTTTATATTATAATGAACTTTTTGTTTATTACCACCATTTTTTTTTTTTTTAGCACTGCACCTCTCACCCCCTATTTTGATTATTGTATCCAGCAATATTGTGTTAGCAGCTATTTTTTGTTTATATTTTCTTCTTCTTCATAAAGATCAATCATTGCCCGGTTTATATAGGCGGTGAGGAGGTGGAAAGGGTGGACACTATTACATTTTCAGGAGTGCATATTACAAGGGAGTTGTCGTGGTCTCAAAATACTTTTTTTCTAGTGAAAAAATTGCAACAGAGACTGTTTTTCCTGCGGAGACTGAAGCAGGCTGGATTGCCAATAAGTCTTTTGGTCAGTTTCCATCAGTATACCATTGAGAGTATTCTTCTCCTCCGGGGGGCGGTAGTGTGGTATGCCAGCTGCAGGGCGGAGGATAAGAAGTGCCAGTCTCGTGTGGTGAAAACAGCACAGCGGATCATAGAAGCAGAGCTACCGAATTTGGACACAGCATATGCCAGCCGGTTAAAAAAAAGCGGGCGAAAGCTATTGGTATTGATCCGACCCACCCAGGTTACAGTGTGTTTGTCCCATTGCCATCTGGGAAAAGATTAAAGGACCCCTTAAAACGCAAACTAATTGCTTAAAGCATAATTTTTTTTTCCCCCTAGGGCTGTATTGCCCATAATCCCATCAGGTACAGTGTTTTAGGAATTTTAAGTGGAATTCTAAAAAAAAAAATAACATTTTATATTTTGATATATTTAAATAGCAGACTTGTGCACAACGGAAATTTTGTTTAGTTTCGGTTCGTTGTCATTCGTAAAATACATCATTTCGTTCTGTTATATTCGTTATGTTATGTTAATACGTTTTAGAATAATTCGTTATTATTCATAGTGTCAAATTCATTTGTTCGTATTCGTTGAAATTCGCTATTTATGTATATATAGACATTCGTGATAATGATTCGTAGTTTGGAAAGTCGTTTGTTTATTGAATCTTTTAACACACACAATGACAATGTCTCTTCTCCTCGGCTCAAATACAATACAACACCCTTCTCACTCAGTTCTCAGGAATGCACTTTGCCAGTAATCCATCCTCCGGCACAAAATGAATTAGCTGATTGGACTATAAGATTTACTTTGAGCTGACCTTTTGTTTCATTAGATCTTTAAAGAATTACCAAATCATGTCGAATTCATTCGTTATATTTCTTTCGTATTCGTTGTTATTCGTTATTTTTTTATTCGGATATTCGGGTGCATCCGAATGTCCGAAAGATGCAAAATTCGGCCGAATTTCGATTCGTTACGAAACGAATTGCACAAACCTATTAAATATATAGGTGGACATGTCCTGGGAGTATGTATGTGTGGGTTTGTTGAGAATTGTTTTATTGCTGCTGTAAAGAGTACCCGGAAAAATTTTGTTGTATGTATACAATGACAATAAAGTATATCTAAAATATATAACAATTTATATTAATATAAATGTATTTAAAAAAAAACAAAAAAAAAAACAGAGATGTAATTTTTAAATAAGTAATAGTGGTGAGTATGTAGTGCTAAACCAAACATATAAACAGTGCAAACTTGTGAGTGAGATTAATCAAAGAAAAAATAAGTGAGAAAAAGTCCACATAGAGGGAAATGAAACACCAAATGTCCAACGAGTCAATCGAAATTAAATAGAATCCGGACAAAAAACAAAACAAAACAACAAATGTAAATGTGTATGTGGATTGAATTAGGAAACAGTTGGATTATATATATATATAAAACATTTGGAGTTTAATTAAACAATAAATAAATAATATATATAGTAAAAAACAGCTCTCTTGTTTGTAACAACTAGCACTGGGGTACCTGGTGGAGAACCTTACAAACTCTTTGCAGCTAATTTCCTAGGTTGCTTTTAAACTCAAGACCCAACCATTGCAAAATGTTAACCTTTTAGCTACCACGGTGCCGTAACAACCAACTCATGTACTTGAGTTCCATAGGTTAGGGTTAAAGAAGACACAAATCCATCTAGTTCAACCAATAGAAAAACATGATAGATAGAAAAGATAGATAGATAGATAGATAGATAGATAAGGTGGATAAGATAGATAGATAGATAGATAGATAGATAGATAGATAGATAGATAGATAGATAGATAGATAGATAGATAGATAGATAGATAGATAGAGTGGATAAGATAGATAGATAGATAGATAGATAGATAGATAGATAGATAGATAGATAGATAGATAGATAGATAGATAGATAGATAAGGTGGATAAGATAGATAGATAGATAGATAGATAGATAGATAGATAGATAGATAGATAGATAGATAGATAGATAGATAGATAAGGTGGATAAGGTGGATAAGATAGATAGATAGATAGATAGATAGATAGATAGATAGATAGATAGATAGATAGATAGATAGATAAGGTGGATAAGATAGATAGATAGATAGATAAGGTGGATAAGATAGATAGATAGATAGATACGTAGATAGATAAGGTGGATAAGATAGATAGATAGATAGATAAGGTGGATAAGATAGATAGATAGATAGATAGATAGATAGATAGATAGATAGATAGATAGATAGATAGATAAGGTGGATAAGATAGATGGATAGATAGATAGATAAGGTGGATAAGATAGATAGATAGATAGATAGATAGATAGATAGATAGATAGATAGATAGATAGATAGATAGATAGATAGATAGATAAGGTGGATAAGATAGATAGATAGATAGATAGATAGATAGATAGATAGATAGATAAGATAGATAAGATAGATAAGATAGATAGATAGATAGATAGATAGATAGATAGATAGATAGATAGATAGATAGATAAGGTGGATAAGATAGATAGATAGATAGATAGATAGATAGATAGATAGATAGATAGATAGATAGATAGATAGATAGATGGATAGATAGATAGATAGATAGATAGATAGATAGATAAGGTGGATAAGATAGATAGATAGATAGATAGATGGATAGATAGATAGATAGATAGATAGATAGATAGATAGATAGATAGATAGATAGATAGATAGATATATAGATAGATAGATAGATAGAATAAAGAGAAATAGAAAACCTCCATATTTGGAATTCTATACCCACAATTATTTAGGTTGATCCAGAAGAAGGCAAAAAAAAAAGAAAGCCTGGTCCTATTTGCCCCAGTCCCTACCACAGTGTGCAGTTTTCAGATAAAAAAAAAAAAAAAACATATTTCAAACAAACATATATCCTAACTCTGCTGCTTTAGAAAGCCATAATAATCATTTTTAAGAAACATTATTATTTATTGTTTCTCAGAAGAAAAAAGCTGAAAATCTTTACTTACAGAATAGGAAGGTGAATAGCAGAGGCGTCATGGTTTTACTCAAAAGGATTGCCTTAGCAGAATGACAAATTTCACTTCTTCGATGCAAAAAAAAAAAAAAACGATTCTCATTTCCCGTTTTGATAAATGACTGCACTAGTGAGCAAATCAGCAAGTCTGTTTATTGAATGGGCGTTGGCTTGGTGGTTATTTTTAAAAGAAAAAGAATCTTATAAAAAATATTTTAAGAAGATAACATTGTGGTCTAAAGCGAAGAGTTTTCTTTCCTGTGTTTTTGAGTTTATTTGTTCTGTTATATTTTTCTTTATTTTTAGACTTTAAAAAAATTCCCCATAGAAAACCTTTTCTCTTTCGGCTGGGAAATACTATTATACAGAGTAGGGATGCACCAATACCATTTTTTTTACAACAATACTTTTTTTTTAGTACTCGCCGAAACCCATTACCGATCCCTACCGCAACTGTTTTGTTTTCACTTTGGCTGTCAGCAACGGTACAAAGCATTGAAAAGTTATATACATATGAAATAAATTGATTTAATTTTTTTTAATTTTGCGCTTTTTCAATGTGAAATGTGTAAATATATGTTAATATACATGTGTAAAAATATTCACAAACAAAGCAAACAAAAAAAAAGTTTTAATTTGTTTATCGTTTATAAAATAGAGGTGAAAAAAAAAAAAGCAGGACAATAATTAAATGGAGAATAGGGAGTTAATTAAGGCTGATTAGAGTAAATTAACGGTTTATAAGGGGTTAAACAGAGGAACATTTTTTCATCCCTTTGATCTGCAGATGAAGAAACAGAAAGATTCAAAAAGAAACAATTTTTTTTATTTTAGTGTTTCAGCGGCTGAGCAATGTTGTTAATAAACATTGCCGGCTGCTTTTATTTTTACACCTCTAATTACCGGATTTCTTTAACACTTCAGCTGTCAACAGGGGAGACCCACCGACAGCTCAAAGAACTGGGCCTGAAAGTGTTGGTTTCAGGTATTGGTGCATTTGCACGAGTACAGATACTTGTGCAAATATTTGGTATTGGCACCGATGCCGATACTAGTATCGGTGCAACCCAATACAGAGTAAGCCCTTGTACACACGATCGGAGATTCCGACAACCAAATCCGTCGGATTTTGTCCGACGGATTTTGCCCGAAACTGTTGCATACACACGGTCGGGCGAAGTTGTCGGAAAATCCGATCGTTCACAACGTGATGACGTTATTTCGTTACGACGGGACTACATTCAGGCTAGTAGCCAAAAGCTTTGATGTAGGAATTTGATCTGAGCATGCGTGGCACTTTGTCCGATCGGAATTCTCTACACATGATTGGAGTATGTCCGATCGGAGCATTTTGTCTGACAATATTTCAGGCAAGTTGGAAAATTTGGTCCGACGGATATTCCGATGGAAACAGTCCGATGCAGACCACACACAGTCGGAATATCGGACAAAAAGCTCAGATCGGACACATTCTGTCGGAATCTCCGATCGTGTGTACAAGGGCTTACACTAACAGCTCAAAGAACCGAGCTTGAAATTATCGGTTTCAGGTATTGTGCATTTGCTCAAGTACCGATACTTGTGCAAATACTCGGTATCGGCACCGATGCCGATACTAGTATCGGTGCAACCCAATACAGAGTAACACTAACAGCTCAAAGAACCGAGCTTGAAAGTATCGGTTTTAGGTATCGGTGCATTTGCACAAGTACCGCTACTTGTGCAAATACTCAGTATCGACACCAATACCGATACTATTATCGGTGCAACCCAATACAGAGTAACTCTGACAGCTCAAAGAACCGAGCTTGAAAGTATCGGTTTCAGGTATCGGTGCATTTGCACAAGTACCGATACTTGTGCAAATACTCGGTATCGGCACCGATGCCGATACTAGTATCGGTGCAACCCAATACAGAGTAACGCTAACAGCTCAAAGAACCGAGCTTGAAAGTATCGGTTTCAGGTATCGGTGCATTTGCACAAGTACCGCTACTTGTGCAAATACTCGGTATCGGCACCGGTGCCGATACTAGTATCGGTGCAACCCAATACAGAGTAACACTAACAGCTCAAAGAACCGAGCTTGAAAGTAATGGTTTCAGGTATCAGTGCATTTGCACAAGTACCGATACTTGTGCAAATACTCGGTATCGACACCAATGCCGATACTAATATCGGTGCAACCCAATACAGAGTAACACAAAACAAGAGACCTCTCAAAGTAAAAAAAAAAACACAATTTACAACTGACGTCTCTTTATTGTGTACAGTAGCTAGTACATTCCAACATGCACTGATAGTAAAAATCCTATACAAAAAAAAAAACTATTAAAACCAAAAGTTATCCAAACAATTAAATATAAACTTAGCATTTATATGACTAAATATCTTCATTCTACTATATACAGTATACACCACTATAGGAACGGTCATTTGTAACTTACAATTTGTAAAACCCAAATGAACATTCAGTTTAGGTCAACTTAATACTCTACATTTCAAAGGCAGGAAAAAAGAAAGTGCTCAAAGTTTTTGTTTACTTTACAAATCAGTCACAGCACGAGTAATAAATACGACATTAAAGGCCCGTTCACACAGGGGAGACGCGACTTGCAGCGCGACTCACAGACGCGACCTGCACACGACTTCAGCAGCGACTTGCAAAATGACTACTGTATAGAAGTCAATGCAAGTCGCCTGAAGTCGCCCCAAAAATAGTACAGGAACCTTTTTCTAAGTCGGAGCGACTTGAGTCGCTCCTATTAGAACGGTTCCATAGTACAGAACGGAGCGCGACTTGTCAGGCGACTAAGTCGCCTGACAAGTCGCGGTAGTGTGAACGGGCACTAAAAACACACTCCTCGTTGGGATGTTTTGGTGTAGCATTAGTAGAAAAGCCTGTGCCCTGCCAGCATTCTGCAGAGAAGAATCTTAGTCATGTTGAAAAACAGGACCAAAAGCCCAAATGACCTCACATTAAATCAGCTATGCAACATTCCAGGTGGCATTAAAACAAAAAAAGGTTTCAGACTAGTTGGCTTTCATAGGAAAGTAGCCATAGCTTGAGTAGAGAAGTATTACCCCTTCCAGATGCTGCAAAGGAAGCAGTAAGAGGTTCAACCCGTCCCCTGCAGAGACTCAGCTATCTCCCTGCTCATTGGAAAGCTTTAGCTCTGAATCACAGAAGACATGTTGGATTCACACCAAAATGTTCTTGCACCACATGCTGTCAGTGGAGGTCAAGGATTTGGTTATTACAGGAAGTTTGAAGATTCTACACTAACTCCTGGCCCAGTGTCCATACATGTACCAATGGTAAAGGAATGACTCTCATTGATCTATGTAAAGAGGAACATTTTAGTCCATCCCACATCATCACACTCTTCTTAGAATTAGCCTTCCTAGTGTCTCTCAGCATTGAAATTCTGGTAGATGTTGGCAGAATCGTCTTTCTCTTGGGTGGCTTGAGACCCCGTTGAAGCTCCCGAATGTTGAATCACAGAATACACAACAGAGGGCTCATCCTGGACAGAATCCACAAAGGGGTTTGTTATAAAACAGATTTAAAAAATAAAAACATTTTCCTTTTTTTTTTTACTACAAATAAAGAACAAAATAGATCTATGATTTATAGACATCTAGGTAGACACTTGTAGTATTATAAGCATCATTCTATTTAAAAGAGCCTTGTATGATATATATATAACAAAACAAGACACAGTTACAAGACAGTAGATGTAAACTCGGTCATCAAAGTTCAATATAAGATTTAACATGCTAATGTCTTTGAAAAACGTTTTAATATTTTTAACCACTTGGGGACACCCCCCCTCCCGCCGACCTCCGGTGCTTGTACCGACTCACCACTTCCATCGGTGAGTCGGTCACAGGATCTGCCGGCCCCCGGATGATACCATAGAGATTTCCGGCGAACCAGATCATCCCCGGAGTCTCTATGATCGTTCTGAGGCCGGGCGCCTCTGCATTCAAATTAACAGCGCCGATTTGACTGGGAAACCAGGATCGTTTTTTTTATTCTTTTTATTTTAGGCTTCCCAGCCTAGAGGTGAGATGCGGTGGTCTTATTGACCCCATATATCACTGTAAATAGGTCCGATCGTGCCATATTCCTATTACAAGGGATGTTTACATTCCTTGTAATAGGAATAAAAGTAATCATATTTTTTTTTTAAAGTGTCAAACTAAAAAAATAAAAATAAAATTAACAACAATAAAAATTTTTTTTTTAAAAGCGCTCCTGTCCCCGTGGGCTCGTACGCAGAAGCGAACGCACACGTAAGTCCCGCCCACATATGAAAACGGTGTTCAAACCACACATGTGAGGTATCACCGCGAACGTTAGAGCGAGAGCAATAATTCTAGCCCTAGACCTCCTCTGTAACCCAAAACATGTAACCAGTAAAAAAATTTAAAGCGTCGCCTATGGGGATTTTTAAATGCCAACGTTTGGCGCCATTCCACGAGCGCTTACAATTTTGAAGCGTGACATGTTGGGTATCTATTTACTCGGCGTATCTTCCTCTTTCACATTATGCAAAAAAATTGGGCTAACTTTACTGTTTTTTTTTTTAAAAGCATGAAACTGTTTTTTTTCTGAAATCAAAGTGTTCGAAAAATTGCTGCGCAAATACCGTGCGAGATAAAAAGTTGCAACAACCGCCATTGTATTCTCTAGGGTCTCTGCTAAAAAAAACATATATAATGTTTGGGGGTTCTATGTAATTTTCTAGCAAAAAAAATATGAATTTTACATGTAGGAGAGAAATGTCAGAATTCGCCTGGATGCGAAGTGGTTAAATAATCATTTCATTCATTAATATAATCTCTGGCTATCATGTCATGGAGGTCCTTGGTCAGGCACTTCCTGTTATAGGGTAACAAGGTTTTGCCTCTGCCTACCAGCTGTAGTCCTGTGTCGTCCCCTGTTACATGTACCCCTGATGGAGACTACAAGTAATGTCGCACATTGCTCAGGCATGGTCCACCATTGTCAGGAAGAGGGTCCAGAGCAATGATGTGCAGCCAATATTAGAGCGAGTGAATGTAGACAGGAAAATAATAATAAAACAAAAAATAAAATGTCAGCTGTTGGATAACACATGCTTTGATGAAGTAGAAGTCACCTGGTTGGGGCTTAGATGGACTTTGGGTGTTGGGCTATGGGGGGTAGGAGAGTTCCTAGGGGTTCCATCACTAAAGTTGTTATACAAAGCCTATGCACTGTTATGTCTTATAAATAAACACTTACCTTTTTGTTGGTGGGGCCTGTAGAAGACGGATAAAGGAGGACATAAAATAAAATAAAAAAGTATCAGGTGTTATGTATGTAAGTGTAATTATAGAGCAACATATCACACCAAAGTATATTACATTAATTGGCCAAATAAATAGATTTCTGGGAAGATTTTGGAGGCATGCTGACCCCTTTTTCAGGCAGAAAAATCCAGCGTACCTCGAAGACTTCAACCTATATCAGTAGGGGCTAACTTTCTTGATATTGGAGGCCCCTGACATTTCAAAGGGACACACTTAATTTTCAATAAATGTAATATATCAAAAAACTGCCAGAGATGGTACAACTGGATATGGTCAGAGACTATGGGCATGCTACAAGAGAAGTTCAGGAGCTTTGGACATGCTGCAAGAGATGTACAGAGACTATGGGCATGCTACAAGAGATGATTAGAAACTATAGACAAGCTACAAGAGATGGATAGGGACTACAGGCATACTAGAAGAGCTGGTTAAGGACTATGAGCATGCTACAAGCACTGGTCAGAAACTACAGTCATGCTACAAGAGATGGTCAGAAGCTATGGACATGCTACAAGAGATGGCCAGAGACTACAGGCATGCTATAGGAGACAGTCAGACACTGTGAATTTGCAATAGGAGTCTGGGGAGACTGGGGATAGGATGTCAGAGATCACAAATATAAAACTTTAGATTGCTAGATGCTATAGGCATGCTACAAGAGGTGGTCAGAGATTATGGGCAAGCTACAGGAGATGGTCAGAGACTATGGGCATGCTACAAGAGATGGTCAGAAACTATGAGCATGCTACAAGAGATGGTCAGAGACTATGGACATGCTACAAGAGATGGTCAGAAACTATGAGCATGCTACAAGAGATGGTCAGAGACTATGGGCATACTACAAGAGATGGTCAGAGACTATGGGCATACTACAAGAGACGATCAGAGACTATGGGCATGCTACAAGAGATGGTCAGAGACTATGGACATGCTACAAGAGATGGTCAGAGACTATGGACATGCTACAAGAGATGGTCAGAAACTATGAGCATGCTACAAGAGATGGTCAGAGACTATGGGCATACTACAAGAGATGGTCAGAGACTATGGGCATACTACAAGAGATGGTCAGAGACTATGGACATGCTACAAGAGATGGTCAGAGACTATGGACATGCTACAAGAGATGGTCAGAGACTATGGACATGCTACAAGAGATGGTCAGAAACTATGAGCATGCTACAAGAGATGGTCAGAGACTATGGGCATACTATAAGAGATGGTCAGAGACTATGGGCATACTACAAGAGATGGTCAGAGACTATGGGCATACTACAAGAGATGGTCAGAGACTATGGGCATACTACAAGAGATGGTCAGAGACTATGGGCATACTACAAGAGATGGTCAGAGACTATGGGCGTGCTACAAGAGATGGTCAGAGACTATGGGCATACTACAAGAGATGGTCAGAGACTATGAGCATACTACAAGAGATGGTCAGAGACTATGGACATGCTACAAGAGATGGTCAGAGATTATGGGCAAGCTACAGGAGATGTCCAGAAACTATGAGCATGCTACAAGAGATGGTCAGAGACTATGGGCATACTACAAGAGATGGTCAGAGACTATGGGCATACTACAAGAGATGGTCAGAGACTATGGGCATACTACAAGAGATGATCAGAGACTATGGACATGCTACAAGAGATGGTCAGAGACTATGGACATGCTACAAGAGATGGTCAGAGACTATGGGCATGCTACAAGAGATGGTCAGAAACAATGTGCATGCTACAAGAGATGGTCAGAGACTATGGGCATACTACAAGAGATGGTCAGAGACTATGGGCATGCTGCAAGAGATGGTCAGAAACTATGAGCATGCTACAAGAGATGGTCAGAAACTATGAGCATGCTACAAGAGATGGTCAGAAACTATGAGCATACTACAAGAGATGGTCAGAGACTATGGGCATGCTACAAGAGATGGTCAGAGACAATCGGTATACTACGAGAGATGGTCAGAGACTATCCAGGTAATATTTGATTGCTTCTTGGGGGATCAGGAAGGAATTTGTTCCCCTGCTGAAACAAATTGGATTAGGCTTTGCTGGATTTTTTTGCCTTCCTCTGGATCAACTGTGGGTATAGGATTGTGTATATGGGATTGAATCATTTTTTTCCCCTTTTATTGGTTGAACTAGATGCTCTTTTTTTAAACCAGACTAACGATGTAACTATGGACATGCTATGAGAGATGGTCAGAGATTACAGACATGCAGCAAGAGATGGTCAGAGACTACAGGCATGCTCAGTGGCGTAACTAGAACCTTCAGGGCCCCGATGCAAGAAACCATGAAGGGCCCCCCTGAACCCCAGCCAGGGCCCTTCCCTCCTAGTCCGGTGGTGGAACTCCAGGGCGTGGTCACAGGTATGACCTTTGTGAGCCCTGTAGTTCCACCACTGGTATCAGTAGTTTTTATTTATTTATTTTTTTACATTTTTAGGTGCCCCATTGGAGGACTGTCCCTAGGCAGGATGGGGTCCCTGTCCCCAGAAAACATGAGGTCCTTTTCTCCAGGGCAGATGAAGTTACTGCCCCCAGGTGAGAAGGGGTCCCTGTCGCCAGGGGAGGTGGGGGTCCCTGTCCCCACGTGAGAAGGGGTCCCTGTCCCCAGGGGGATATGGAGGGGGTATGTAATAGTGTGTGCTAGCTGCCTATGCTTCTGCCGGCCATATGTAGAGGGGGCTGCATAGGTCCCCTGCATCACAGGGCCCAGTTGCGGTCGCAACTGCTGCACCCCCTATAGTTACGCCCCTGGGCATGCTACAAGAAATGATCAGAGACTATGGGCATGCTACGAGAGATGGTTAGAGACTATAGTCATGCTACAAGAGATAATCAGAAACAATGGGTATGCTACAAGAGATGATAAATATGCTGTAGGAGTTGTTGGAGACTGGGGACATGCTTCGGGACTCATAGACAGGAATCACTTTACATTCTATTACAGGCCAATGAGGAAACACAGACTACTGTTGGTGGGGGCCCCAATGGTTGCACAAAAAGCCCCAGAGGGCCACCCCCAAGTTGGGAACCACATTTATGAAGACACTGTAGCACAACACACAAGACATAAGCAGTTGCTGACCTTGTATCTTACTAATATCAATGTAAGTGTAGCAGATGTCATCTTCCTCTTGTGAAGACACTAAGGGGGACAAAACAAGCATGTACAAAAAGAGTCTTCCTATATAATTTTCAAAATCCTTTATTATTTTCAAGTACATAAAAAAAAACCACTATGGGGTCTATTTATAAAACATTTGTTGGAGGAATGTCACAGGCATTGGTCCAAACTGGATGAATTACAAATTATTACTATGATAGATTTTTCTGACGTGCCTCAGTCAGAGAATATATTGCCTATTGGTCACTAGAATGAGCACACATGATATCAAAGTATTAGAGCAAGTACAGGAAAAATGTGAGCAGCCTGGACGATTGCTTGTGATCTTTGCTCGAAGAATGTTTTAGCCCCTGTACACACGGTCGGAGATTTCCACAACCAAATCCGTCAGATTTTGCCTGTCGGATTTTGTCCGTTGGATCTTGTCCGAAACTGTTGCATACACACGGTCGGGCCAAGTTGGCGGAAAATCCGATCTTTCAGAACGTGATGACATAATTTCGTTACGATGGGACTACATTCAGGCTAGTAGCCAATAGCTTTGATGTAGGAATTTGATCTGAGCATGCGTGGCACTTGGTCCGATGAAAATGCTCTACACATGATCGGATTAGGTCCGTCCGGCCCAGTTGGTCGGGAAATATTTCCAACATGTTGGAAAATTGGGTCGGACGGAGATTCGGACAGAATCAGTCCGATGCATACCACACACAGTCGGATTATCCGACGACACGGTCCGATAGGACACATTCCGACGGATTCTCCGACCGTGTGTACAAGGGCTGAGAAAAAGAATATCATATAAGTATGATCATTGTAATCACTTTAACAGTGAAGGAGAAGAAGTAGCCGGTCATTCAACCCACCATTGCCATAGAGATGCTGATTCCTATCGGATTCATCTGGACCATTTTCACCCTCATTTGCTGATCTTCCATCATCCCTACATAAAGAAAAATGTCAGCCACCACACCACATTATAAAATACAAAATACATAAAAGTACATAAAGTTACTTAATGGTTTATGCAACAATGTAATAGAATCCTAAACCGTATCCACCCAAATGTTCTGAATTGCAAGATCACTCTGTTTTCATCTTCCAAATTGATAGTTATTATCAGCCAGAGACCTTCCATGGATCTCTTCCCCTCCACTGTGTAGGGATTCAAGTACAGTCTTACAAGGTCATATATTATAGAATTTACAAATATTATATATACAGTGGAACCTCAGATTGCGAGTAACGCGGTTAACGAGAGTTTTCGCAATACAAGCTATTATTTTTTTTTTAAATCCAGACTCAGTTTGCGATTGTCTCGCAAAACGAGCAGGATTCAAGAGTCTGTGGTATGTAGTATCGCATTCTGCCAGAGGTGCGGGGGCGCTGGTGACACTCAAGGCCCGTACACACTATCAGATTGTCTGCTGAGTTTTTCCTTCAGATTTACCAAAACCATGTAGTAGAAGGGCCTGCCTGATTGCATACACATTGAAACTCCTAAGGTTTGACCTCATATTATATGGTTTTGGTAAATCTGGAGGAAAAACTCAGCAGACAATCTGATAGTGTGTACGGGGCTTTAGAGCCATTCGGAGCCACTCGGTAATACTTAGAAACACTTGGAAATACTCCTTTCCCAAGTGTTTCCGAGCCTTTCCAAGGGTTTCTGAGTGCATTCGAGCTGTCTTCAAGTATTTCTGAGTCTCTCCTGCGCCCCCCCACCTCTGGCCACATGTGGTATTGCATGCAATAGAAGTCAATGTGGAATAAATGAACCTAGTTTCCTTCCCCTTACTTCTATGGGGAAACTTGCTTTCATATGCGAGTGCTTTGGATTACAAGCATTCTCCGGGAACGGATTATGCTCGTAATCCAAGGTTCCACTGTATCTTTAAAATAATTCTTGTGAAGCCTGTTCCTTTTTATCTGTTATTATTATTATTATTATTATTATTATTATTATTATTATTCAGGTTTTATATAGCACCAACAGTTTGCGCAGCACTTTACAACATGAGGGCAGACATTACAGTTACATTACAATTTGGTACAAGAGACCAAGTGAGTGTCTCAATAACAGATTTACTAAATTGTTTCAAAAAGCAGAACTCACAAATAAAAGCTCCAGATAACAATGAACATCCAATAAAAAGATAAAATAGTAAAACCGGCTTTTACTGCAATTTTTTTAGGGGGAATTTTTGAGCAGAAGGACCAGATCTTATGTGATTGCCCATTTATTCTTCTGTTGATGGAGATATGGCTTGTGTTCCTCCTTGTGTAGCTCCATAGTCCCCCATCATACCTGGTCTTTCCATTAGTGGTTTGATTGGCTGTTATATTATTTAGTATCCTAGGAATCCATATCTTGGTATCCATCTATCTGGACTTGGAGGCTCTACTATTTTTTTCTGAACCTCCCTGGTGTTGTGGGTCATGTTGTTCTTCATCCTCCAGGAAATATAATTATGATATAACCATTGGTCCTAACGCACCACTGATATAGGACATCCACCTGATGAAGATTCGTACCAAGAATTTAAACGTATTGGGTTATATTTGCATGACTATGCTTATGTTTGTATGCATTGTGGTTTGGTATATATGACTATGGAGCAAGTGTTGACTATGTTTTTTATATGTATGTTTTTCTTTTGCATTTTAAACTACTTATAATCAATGTTCTGGTTTTAATTTTGTCTGATTTCTTTTTTTCCTTTTTTTTTTTGGTGCCTTAAAAATCCCCTATTTTTTGCCATCTTCTATCTCAATATCTTTTTCAGCCACTAGGTGTCCTCAGTCTGATGATTATCCTAATTTGATTCATGAATGCATGTGGGATCTGTAGTCTGCCTTCCCTTTTATTTCCATCAATGCATAGTGGGATCTGTAGTTCACCATCTCTATCTCCCTCACCGCATGCTGGAATCTGTAGTCCGCCATCCCATTTTCTCCGTAATGTATTCTGGGATCGGAATTCCACCATCCTCTTTATCTTCCCTAATTCATTCTGGGATCTAGCCCATGGTGTATGTACCCCTGGAATGGCAGTCCAGGGGTGCCATAATTCTCACTGTGTGAGGGCACTTTGAGTTTTATTGGCACCTTGGTCACTGTTAGAAGGCAACATGGTTTAATATCATATTTCTGGTATTTCATTCCCTGGTAGATACAGGCAGATGGCCCCAAGTTTGAATGTAACCGACTGGCTGACTGTTATTATGATACACTGCAAGCAATCTTCAAAGAGAGCCTTGGCTGCCAGGATGATTGATGACGGTGGATGACAAAGATCAAAGGATCAACAGGCATTTAGAGATGATACATGGGCAATACTGCCCCTAGAGGCCAATACAGCAGGACGGACAGTAATATAATATATTAAAAAGACTACCTCTTGTCAATATCTCATTGGACAGGAGGCTAGTGGGGTGGTTTATGAATGGGTCTGAATGAATGTGTAAAAAGGGCACACAGGAGGGAATTCGTTCCTTATCGCTATTGGCTTGTGCCTGCGCCACATGGTTCTCTCTCTCCACCATTTTAAGCCCAGCCGAGGAGACATAGATAAGTATCTTCAATGTTCTTGTATTATATGTTCTGTTGGTATATGCTTTTTAATATCTTTCTTTAGTATTTTCATGTTAGCGTTTCCTATTTTCTTGGGTAATAAATAAGACTTTGTTTTATTAAGCAGTATGCTTGGTTTCATAGCTAACCTTGTATTATTGTGATATCAACAGTAACATGTGATCAGAGTTTTAACAGACTTGCTAACTAGAGGAATAGACAAGTTAAACCATAGGTGCAATAGATAGAGGGAATCCATAACCACCCTTGAATAATATTAATTGTGCCAATTACTTCAGTCACTACACCATACACACTTTTTTCGCACTTGCCTCTAGGGCCGAGCCTTTTGGCTGGGACCAGAGGAATTTTTGATTCTTGGCCGAAGGGCCGGCCATTGTATTGCGCAATGGCCACTTTCACTTGCTCTTCTCACTTCCTTCTCCCCACTTTCTTTTATTTATTTACCCCGTGTTTGTCATTTTTTTGTTTGATGTGTACACTGTTTGTGACTGGTAGGGTGTGGGTCCTCAGGCCTGCCCCGAAAGTCTTGGGGGGGTGGACATGGCCTTTTTGCTTGAATTGCCCTCTCTCATGGGGTCTCCCTTCGGGGAGCTCCACCTAGTACTTGGGTGGGTCTGTTTCAGCAGACCTCCCAGAGAACGGGTTCCGTCTGGTTTTGGCCAGATGGGCCATAGTGAGTAACTTACTCCCCATCTGGAGCCTAACCCCCCCAGGGGGGATCAGGGAAAGGTTCTTCTTTTGGAGGACCATAGTATACCCGTTGTACGTTTTGTGTTCACTCTTTATGTGTGTGGACTTTTTTGGGCACCGGGTGGAGTTTTTGGCTGCGTTTCACACGCCATTGGCTTTTCAATAAAAAAAAAAATGCATTCTGGGATCTGAAATCCACCATCCCCTTTATCTTCCCTAGTGCATACTTGGATCTGTAGTCCACCATCCCTGTTATCTTCATCAATACATGCTGGGATCTGTAGTCCACCCTTCTCTTAATCGCCCTCAATGCATGCTGGGATATGTAGTCCACCAACCCCTTTATCTCCCTCAATGCATTGTGGAATTTGTAGTTCATTAACGCTGTTAATTTCAGCAATGTTTGCTGGGATCTGTAGTCCACCATCCCTGCTATAGTCATCAATACATGTTGGGATCTGTAGCCAACCCTTCCCTTAATTTCCCTCAATGCATGCTGGGATCTGTAGTTTGCTTTCCCCTTTATCTCCCTCAGTGGTGGAGGTATTCCAGAAAAGGTGAATTAACTTTACATTTACCCATGAGGTAGATAGACTGTATAAACTGTTATCTAAGAATTCCAAGAAACAAACAGTATATCTACTCACCGAGGGCGATCTTTATCAGAGATGGATTCTAGAACAAAACACATTTCATCGTTAGGTAACATAAAAAAAAAAATGTGTATATATATATATATATATATCTTCGTATAATTATTTATAAACTTTTAAAACTTTTTTATTTTTTTAGCTTTGTTGTCAACCATTTATTTCTTAGAATACTGCAGCTTCTGTGCTTCTAGCGTTATCACTCCAATCTAAGCTTGCCAGCACTCCAATGTGATAAACACTCCCAAATTTATAAAAACAGTGCAGCGCCATATCTCCCAACTGTCCGTGACTTAGAGGGACTTTCCTCAAATGCCCCTCTTTCTAGTCTGAGATATAGACTTAAGAAAAAAACACTACATGGGTGTAGTTATGAAATATTTGCAGTGCTAATCATCCTTTGAAACTGCATGTAAATCCATTCTATGTGAATGGGAACAAAACTGATCTGATCCTGGGTCCTTTCCTCTAGTCCTATGCCCCTTCCTCTGATCCTGGCGCCTTTACCACTGGTTAAATGCTCCTTTCTCTGATCCTGGGGCGCTTTCCTCTGGTCCTAGGCCCTTTCTTCCTCCAGTCCTATGCCCCTTCCTCTGATCCTGGGACCTTCTCTCTGGTCCTCCGCCCCTTCCTCTAATCCTGAGCCCTTTCCCCTGGTCCTGGAGCCCTTTCCTTGGGTCCTGGGTCCTTTCCTCTGGTCTCGGGCCCCTTCCTCTGATCCTGGAGCCCTTTCCTCTAGTCCTATGCCCCTTCTTCTGATCCTGGGGCCCTCTCCTCTGGTCCTGGGCCCCTCCCTCTGGTCCTGGGGCCCTTTCCACTGGTCCTAGGCCCTTTCCTCTAGTCCTATGCCCCTTTCTCTGATCCTGGGGCCCTTTCCTCTAGTCCCAGGCCCCTTCCTCTGATCCTGGGACACGTTTCTCTGGTCCTATGCCCCTTCCTCTGATCCTGAGTCCTTTCCTCTGGTTCTGAAGCCCTTTCTTCTGGTCTTGGAGCCCTTTCCTCTGGTCCTGGAGCCCTTTCTCTGGTCCCAGGCCCCTTCCTCTGGTTCTTGGGCCCTTTTCTCTGGTCTTGGACCATTCCCTCTTGTACTAGGCCCCTTCCTCTGCTCCTGGGCACTTTCCTCTGGTCCCGGGCCCCTTCCTCTGATCCTGGGGCCCTTTCCTCTGGTCCTAGGCCCTTTCTCTTCCGGGCCCTTTCCTCTAGTCCTATGCCCCTTCCTCTGATCCTGGGGCCCTTTCCTCTGGTCCTATGCTCCTTCCTCTGATCCTCGGGCCCTTTCCTCTGGTCCTGGGTCCCTTCCTCTGATCCTGGGGTCCTTTTTTCTAGTCCTATGCCCCTTACTCTGATCCTGAGCCCTTACCCCTGGTCCTGTAGCCCTTTCCTCTGGTCTCGGGCCCCTTCCTCTGGTCCTGGGGCCCTTTCCTCTAGTCCTATGCCCCTTCCTCTGATCCTGTGGCCCTTTCCTCTGGTCCCGGGCCCCTTCTTCTGGTCTTGGGGCACTTTCCACTGGTCCTATGCCCCTTCTTCTGATCCTGGGACCTTTCCTCTGGTGCTACGCCCCTTCCTCTGATCCTGGGGCACTTTTCTCTGGTCCTACACCCCTTCTTTTGATCCTTTCCTCTGTTCCTGGGACACTTTCCTCTGATCCTATGCCCCTTCTTCTGATCCTGAGCCCTTTCCTCTGGTCCTGGAGCCCCTTCCCCTGGTTCTGGGGCCTTGTCCTCTGGTCTTGGACCATCCCTTCTTCTCCTAGGCCCCTTCCTCTGTTCCTGGGCCCTTTCCTCTGGTCCCAGACCCTTCCCTCTGGTCCCGGGCAGTTTCTTCTGGTCCCGTGCCCTTTCCTGTGGTCCTGGGGCCATTCCCTCTGGTCTTGGGCCATTCCCTCTGGTCCTAGGCTCCTTTCTCTCCCAGGCCCTTTGCTCTGGTCCCAGGCCCCTTTCTCTGGTCCTTTTCCCTTTCCTCTGGTTCTGGGGACCTTCTTGTGATCCCCGGCCTTTTTCTCTGGTCCTAGTACATTTTACTCTGGTTCTAGGCCCTTTCCTCTGGTTCTAGGCCCTTTCCTTTGGTCCTTCTTCTGATCCTGAGCCCTTTCCCCTGGTCCTGGGGCCCTTTCTTCTGGTCTTAGGCCATTTCCTCTAGTCCTAGGCCAATTAATTTACACCTATTTTTTTTTTTTACAAAAAATACATAGAAGAATATATATTGGCCTAAACTGATGAATAAATTTGTTTTTTTTAATATTTTTGGGGGGATATGTATTATAGCAAAAAGTAAAAAAGAAAATATCACATTGGAACTTTCCATTTTGAGTTTTATAATTATTTTTCCTATAAATATATTAAGATCAAATAAGCGAAAGGCTAAGACTACCTGAGTTTTGCTGATTTTGTTGGCGATGTAATGAAGGGAATAACAAAGAAAATTTTCTTCTCTTTACAAACATTAAGATGATGACAAACAACAGCATTAACAATAAAACTCCGAGTACCGGCCAAATGACATGCATGCTTCCTGGAAAAGAAGTTTGTTGAAACATAGTATCAATATTAGAAAGATAAATCACATAACATCAATGATCTCCGCAAAACCGTTATTTAAAATGTACCCACAGACAGACCTTTTTTTACTCCTCTGAATGAAATTTGACGAATCTGAACACTTTCTTACTACTCCACAACTGAACACATTCGGGTGTTATGAGATATAATTGTTACCATTGTTATCATTTGATAAAATAGTAGAAAATGATGTCCATACAAGGGATAAAAGGATTAAATGGCTAACGTGTTTCAAGGGGTTTCCTCTTCATCAGAGCCTTGGACAACCAAAACTGGTCTATATGTTGTAATATGTCTATATAGAGAGAGATGACTGGATGGGGTGGTATATCACTCGATAGACAGTACACTCTTACAGGTGGATTCTCCTTTACTGTAGTGGTAGTATTTCCTTCCACATCGCAGCGCTCTATATTAGATTTCTATATTTGTCTGATGTCTGTCTAATATAAAGCTCTGCAATGTGGAAGGAAATACTACTACTACATTAAAGGAGAATTACAACATACAGACCAGTTTTGGTTGTCCAAGGCTCTGATGAAGAGGAAACTCCTCGAAACGTGGTAGCTATTTATTAATTTTATCCCTTGGGCATCGTTTTCTACTATTTTATTAAATGATAACACTGTTATTTATTTACGAATACGTATGATTTTTCTCTGTATATACTAATTTGTATAAAATAAACTTCATCTCGATTCATGCATCAGGCCACGCGCTTCCCTCCTTCACCTTGGACTTCCCCTAGTCAGCCTAGGCAGCGGGTCATGCATGATCACCCTACATTTATATCACCGGGAAATACTACAATCTTTATTAAGGCCCCCCGCACTAGCGCAGGGAAATATTGTTTTTATTTAAACCTATATTTGCTACCAGTGTGGATTTTTTCGACCTAAATATCTGTTTTACAACATTGACATTTATCAAAAGACTTCTTCATTTGGAAATTTTTGCCAATTGCTTTCAAGGGGGGGGGGGGATTCCCTTAAAGCGTAAGCTCACCTTTCCAGAACATTTTTAAAGAATCCCCCTATGCCACGTGTGTCAAACACAAGGCCTGCAGGCCCAATCTGGCCCACCAGGCCATTTCAAATGGCCCTTGCACCTCTCTTGCAGTTGCGCCACCCCCTCCATCCTTGCTCCCACCATGTCTCTGCAGTCGGCAGCAGAGAGGAGGACAGAACTTCTCCACTAGATGGTGGTGAATGGCCAGCCTAACCTCCTATATTGCCTGGACTACACAACAACAACATGGACTTTTGGAATGTGGACTCACCAAGTGGTGGTTTTTCCGTAATCTGGCTGAAATGAAATGCCTCCACAACAAAGGAGGACTCACTGGCTGATAATTTGTTGCTGACTTGACACCTATAGGTCCCTGTGTGGTGACTTTGGGGGGATTGAATGTATAGAACCGTCCCATTGTCTTGTAGTTGGTAGAATTTAGAGTTCTGGTCTACCACCGTCTCATTGTGCAACCACAGGAATACCGGGGATGTTCCTTTCTCTATGGAGCAATTCAATCTCAAAGATTCTCCTTGTCCAAAATCGCCTTTATCCATGGTGATACTGACACCTGAAATTGGACCTGTAAAAACAGGAAAAAAATTGAAAAATTATACAAAAAAAAAAAAACAACCCCACAGAATTATTGTGTTGGTGGAAAGACAACTGCGATGTATTATTTTGCGATGTGTTATTTTGCGATGTGTTATTTTGCAGGAACGTTTAATATTTTTAGAACTGGTGCTAAATTTGGTTGTTTTTTGCATTGTTCCAAAATTATTTGCATTGGTGTTTTGGCTAAATTATTTTATACACAATGTTAAACAAGGAACGTAAGATAACAGCTTGCACTCACTTTGTACGAGTATGTCTACATGGGTGCTGTTTTTCCAGACTTTTCCATCCCAGGATTGCACAGAACACTGATAGCTTCCTGAGTTCTCTTCTCCGGCTTTACCAATCACATAATTGCTCTTCCTAGAAGTACTTCGGACACTTTGAGAGTCTTTATAAAATGTATATAAGAGGCTGGTACTTCTTTTACCATTGGTCACACACTCCAATGTCACCTGCTTTCCCTCTTCTACGAGGACTGATGGATCAACTCTGATTTCTGGTGATGTAAACAGCTCTAGAACACATTTCAACAATTAAAGAAGTTTAAAATAAACTTATATGACATTCTATAACTATGATTCATTCATTAATTTTAGCAACTAAGTGAAGGCCATTCCTATCCACTCTATGCTCCTAATTGGGAAAATAAAGAACCGATAAGCCAACCCAGAGATAGAAAAAAAACATTCTGTATGGGGAGAACCTCCTTCATTTTCCCGGTAATATGTGATTGAGAAGAGTCCTCAGTCCTGGGTTAACTTTGACTCAGAGAGTTCAAAGGTCTTCTTCTCACATCTGGTGACAAATGGACCAACAGAGGAGCAAAGGCAAGGCCAGGCCAATAAATAGGTAGATGTGGCAGCTACCTTGGGCATTTTAGCCTATAAGAGCCTATGCTTCTGAATAAGGATGAGGTTGGGTTTGAGCCAAAAAGGAAGTTACCAGTGCCAGGCCAATTAGCCTTGAACAGTGGATTCCCTGCCCCCAGAGCTACATGTTCACAAAGGGACAAGGGTGCTCATGACATCATTGACTTAGTATAACCACATGACCATATTAGGTCAATGTCATTGTATGTAGCAATACTAGGTCAATGACATTGGCTTAATATGGTCAGATGGCCATATTAGATCATGTGCTCCCAGTGAGTTTTACCACCATTCATGAGTAAGGGTCAACCACTTACCAAAAATTAGGACCCCAAATCATAGGAGGTCTACAGTGCATGTGGTACTTCATGGGTTAAAACTGCCACATTCAAGTCGCACCACTCAGAAAGGATCTGAGATGCAGATGAATAAATGGGAACCTCGGAGCTCACCAGCAGAAAATATGATTCAGCACCGGGAAGAAGAGCCCACAAGACCTTCATAGTGTAAACCACCAGAATAGTTTATTAATAAAAAGGTGTGTACTTGCATGTGCAATAAAACACTAGCAAACAGCACAGAACGCCGGCCAGTCAGCATAAACCCCACCGCGGACGCGTTTTGTCCACAGAGACGTTCTCATGGGGAATCGTGTTGCCTGACTGGCTGGAGGCATGGCTTCAAGCACATTGGATGTATTTGCTAATTATTTATGATGTATTGTGCACTTTATAATTCGTTTACACAGAGCAACATATGTGATTTATGTATTTTGATACACATTTTTTTTTTTAATGCAGTTGTGTAGGGTATCGATTTGTTACACTATTTGCACCAAGTTTTATAATAATTTTTGCAATGATCTCATGAGCATCCCCACCCCTTTGTACACATGCAGCTGCATAGGAAGGGAATTCCCTGCTCATGACAACTTACTTCCGAGTTGGGCAGAACATATAGTAGGTGTTCAGGCCAAACCCGAGCTCATCCATACTGCTGAATTAGCTCAAAGCTCATTGGAAGTTTGGCACTTTGGCCACTTTTCCTTGGGTGCTAAAGAATTTGTCCAGGCGTCGATCAACTGAGCCAAGGTGAGGATAAGATGGTGCGGGTTCTGGTTTCATGTAGACCTTCTCCTTTCACCTGCATGAGTGAAGCACAGGATCACGTTAATGAACAAACTTTCCAGGTCGGTTTCTCAGGCTCACCTTGGATCTGAACAGGAAATGTTTTGCTGTTCTTCCTTACAGTGTTGGACGCCGTCCTCACTTCACAGATATAATTCCCAGAATCCTCCAGTTGAGCTGATGGCACTCTGTATGTATTGGAAATACTGAATTTTTTCACAGTCTGTCCATCTCGGTAGAAAGCAAAGTGCAACTCTGTGCCGCCTCTGAGAGAGTTAAGCGCGGTGTGACATCTCAATGTCATCTCATCTCCTTCTTGTATGGAGGATGAAGAAGTTCGTATTTCAGGAGTAGGGAACAATTCTATAATGATAGGAAAAGATTACAATGTGTAAGATTTTTTTACTTGCATAGGATAAAATGTGACTCGACCTCTCTTATTTTCAACCATTTCCACCCAGCTGTAGAATAAAGTGTGAGCTTCTGTGGCCACCATATCATACATATCACTACAGGAAACCATCACAGCCATGATCATATTATTTGTACTTTGTTATTGGAAGAGGGTTTGATTCACTTCTGTTATATCCATACTAGGAAAACTGACAGACTTAATTTGACAAATCAAAGAAAAGGTTTTTTTTTATTATTATACTGGGGATACTGGAATGCATGGACTATTTTATAGCAAGGGTGAACTAACCCTTTAATTGTGATCCCTGCTTCCCCAATCAGTATTTGGAGCCATAGTAAATAAAAAATGGATATGGGACACCTACAGTATACCAGCCTCCACCCTATCACTGGCAACGCAGTGCTCAGCAATCCATTACCAGGCACGAGCTTTGTCACACTGGCATTTCTCTATGTAAGTATGGACAAGGTACGTGCTTTATACAGTCCCCAGTGGTGACTCTTAGGCATGACAACAGTCTTAGTCCCCAGGGTTCAATATTGAGTACGCCCACCCTTTGCAGCTACAACAGCTTCAACTCTTCTGGGAAAGGCCGTCCACAAGATTTAGGAGATGTGTCTGTGGGAATGTCTGACCAATCTTCCAGACACGCATCCAGATGCACACTGGAACTAAGGGGCCAAGCCCAACCCCTGAAAAGCAATCCCACACCATAATCCCCCCCCCCCACCAAATGGTTTGGGCCAGTGCCCCTTAGTTCTAGTGAAGGGATCTCTTAAGACATGAGGCATACCAAGACATTTTGGACAATTTCATGCTCCCAACTTTGTGGGAACAGTTTGGGGATGGCCCCTTCCTTTTCCAACATGACTGCCCACCAGTGCCCAAAGCAAGATCCATACAGACATAGATGAGTGAGTTTGGGGTGGAGGAACTTGACTCGCCTGCACAAAGTCCTGACCTCAACCCAATAGAACAAAAAAATGGATATGGGACACCTACAGTATACCAGCCTCCACCCTATCACTGGCAATGCAGTGCTCAGAAATCTATTACCAGGCATGAGCTCTGTCACACTGACATTTCTCTATGTAAGTATGGACAAGGTACGTGCTCTATACAGCCCCCAGTGGTGACTCTTAGGCATGACAACATTTACTTTTTTTAAAGGAGACTTTTCATAAGAAAATTTTAAAATTCCTTAGAAACCTCCACTTACCTTTCCCGCCACAGGGATTTCTGTGGTAAAACCAACAGATCCAATCTTCACCCCTTACGAGGGGGCTCCGGTACAAAACCTTCAGGAACCAGAACCCTTGGGGAACCCACACTCCTGGACCCGTAAAGCACCCCGCCAGTAAAAACATTATGGCTGAAAACACCAAAGATCTGGATCCCGGGGTTCAGCTCTCTAAAAAGAAAATCATTACGAGCTAAACCTTGTTTCTTCCACCACAAGGCCCGGGTACCATTCAATTCAGCCTGAAAAGACACTTTGAATGGATAGGATGGATGCATAGCTAGCCCTGGCAAGGATTGCTCCAGTGGAGCTCAGCACAGCACATCTTTACTCCGTGACCAACACCTAGACACTGGTAGAAAACTGAGCTACTCCCAGTGGTGGGAGGGGTTATATAGGGAGGCAATTTCCTGTTTAGGGTGTGCCAGTGTCCATCACCTGGAGGTGGCCTATAACCCACAAAGTAGTTACTATGGCTCTGTGTCCCGTGATGTAAGATTAAGAAAAATGGATATGGCACACCTACAGTATATACCAGCCTCCACCCTATCACTGACAATGCAGGGCTCAGCAACTTATTGGCAGGCATGAGCTCTGTCACACTGAAATTGTAAGTATGGACTTTGAGAAAACATGTATTTCCAGCGCTGCAGTATATGGAAAAAGGATCAGATTGTATTTCAGGAGTAGGGAATGTATGTCAGAGCTACATTATATTATAAAAGTATTGGGACGCCTGCCTTTACACGCACATGAACATTAATGGCATCCCAGTCTTAGTCTGCAGGGTTCAATTTTGAGTTGGCCCACCCTTTGCAGCTACAACAGCTTCAACTCTTCTGGGAAGACCGTCCACAAGGTTTAGGAGTGTGTCTATGGGAATGTTTGACCATTCTTCCAGATGCGCATCCAGATGCACACTGGAACTAAGGGGCCAAGCCCAATCCCTGAAAAACAATCCCACACCATAATCACCCCCCCTCCCCTACCAAATGGTTTGGGCCAGTTCTAGTGAAGGGATCTCTTAAGACATCAGCATACCAAGACATTTTGGACAATTTCATGCTCCCAACTTTGTGGGAACAGTTTGGGGACGGCCCCTTCCTTTTCCAACATGACTGCCCACCAGTGCCCAAAGCAAGATCCATACAGACATAGATGAGGGTGTTTGGGGTGGAGGAACTTGACTGGTCTGCACAAAGTCCTGACCTCAATCCAATAGAAAACCTTTGGGATGAATTAGAGTGGAGACTGCGAGCCAGGCCTTCTCTCCAACATCAGTGCCGGACCTCACAAATGCACTTCTGGAAGAATGATCAAACATTACTGTTAGGGTGCACCTGTGCCCTCCGGGGTGGGTCGTCCTCCTTTGGGCCTCTGGAAACCCTGCTTTCCTAATAGATGGACTACTGCTCCCAGTCAGCCCTCTTTAGGCCCTGCCAGCCCTCCTGGCTGCAGCTGCCCGACTTCACTGGCCGTGACATTGCAATCCTTACTGGCTCCACACCCACTTCTGACTGTTTCCTCCCAGTTCTCTCTGGCATCCCTCCCCAGTTCTCCCGATAGTACAAGTCACTCACCAGCCCTCCTGGCTGCAAACCGGTGATTCCCTCCTGAAGACTTGCCCATCAGTACTATCTTCTGATGTCCTCTCTGACTCCTCTCTGTGCCTCCTGTTCAGATCCTTCGTGTGTTCCTGAAAAGATCCGATCTGCACCCGAGTCCCAGGCCCAAGACCAGCCCCCCCCCCCCCCAGAATGTGGAGCTCCCTCAAAGTCCCCGACAGGCCACTCCATCTCCAGTTCTCCCACATGACAACTCCTTCCCAGCTGGGCTGACCCTGGGTATATCAAGGAGACCTGCTTCCTGCCAATTTTAGTTGGGGATTGGTCAGGGCTCCATGAGACACCTCATGCAGCTCCGTCTCTCTTCCTCTTCTTGAATGAAGAGGGAGGTGTCCCAGAAATGATGCAGCATGTGAGTCACTAGTCTACTCAGCCACTCCCAGCCCACACAGATCAACATAAACAGGCTTAGCTTCTAGCTAGGCCTGCTTAAATCTACCTGTAATCACCAAAAATATTACTTCTAGCACCTACCTAAGTAGAGGGTGCTACACCTTTAAAAATTAAAAGTCCTGGTTTGATTTGAACACCCCTCATACTAAAAAATTGCCATACCTAAACTTTCAGGCAATGCATAGCCCATTGATAATGTACTAACCACAACTGCCAATCAGGAATCATGTTTCATGGAGCAGCTTGGTCCATACTGAGCAAACACCCAGTTGTCTTTACACATTCCTTGTTAATCAAAGAAAGTCATTCTTTGAGGGTACTGTCTAGAAATATTAACCATACCAGTGTCTCCTATCTCCCGTCTATCTCCCACCGACCTCCATACCACTAATGGGTGTAGTGTGGATGTGGATATGGGAGAAGCCATTCTCGCTCTTAAGCATTGTTTTCCCAATAGACTTCAGGAGATAATTTCTCATCATTGGAGGTATTTATGTCTCTCGTTTGCAGGAAAATATTTTTGGAAAAGTAAATCTTTAGAACAGAGTCACAGTTTTCAAGGCCAGTCTTCCATGCTCACCTTGAATCAGAATGGATATCACATTGCTGTTCTTCCTCACAGTGTCAGATGCTGTCCTCACTTCACAAGTATAATTTCCAGAATCCTCCAGCTGAGCTTCCCAGGATCTGTATGTTTCATCTTTGCTGAAATCCTGAACAATCCGTCCATTTCTGTAGAAGGCAAACTTCAGATTTGTGTTCTCTCTTAGAGGGTTATGCCTGGTGCTACAGGTCAGGGTCATGTCACCACCTTCTTGTATTGGGTATGGAGGGTTATCTATTTTTGGAGTAGTGAAGTGATCTATAAAACATAATAAAATTACTGTGTGTGCTATTATTATACACATATTGCTATAGGTTAGGCTACAGATATGTGGGACACAGTGGCGTAGCTGGTGCTCAATATTATGGGGGGCGGTGGCAAATGAATGACACCCCCCTGCCCGCGAGAGATGGACGGGAAGGTGGCAATCAGAGTCCTGCTTACCTTAGGAGGCAGGGGGAAGAAAGATCTGGGCCAAACAGATCTGAAAGCAGTGCAGAGGAGGCAACGTTTGCCAGAGAAGAGTCCGGTCTCCAACTCACCTGCTTTATTCACCGCCATGGACAGAGGGGCCACCAATCACACTGGGATCACACCCACTTCCCTGTCCCAGTTCCTGGATGGAGAATTCTGGTGGATGAAAAAAGAGCTGCGGAGGCAGACCACGGAGAACCCCCTCTTCCAGGAAAGGGATGGAGAGGGCTAGGACTGCAATGCTTCTCCTCGCAGCTGAACAGGAAGTGGGTCCTGAGACTTCCTGGCCAATTGGATCTCAGGACCACCTTCCTGATTGGCCAGGAGCTGAATCAGCAAGACAATGGCAGATATTAATTCTCTATTGTCACACAACTGGGTGGGCTCAGGGCGCAGTCACCCCACCCTTATGAAGCCAATTAGAGCCTCTAGTTCTAATAATGGGCTTAAAAAAAAAAAAAAAAACATTGGAATCCATGCATCCGGTGCCCTGCATGTAGATAAGGGGGGGGGCGCCCCTGCGCCTTGCATGGATGGGATGCCACTGGCAAAACATCGCAAATATTGGGGCATGAATGAATATTGTCTCCAGTCTTCATCAACATTTAAAAGCCAATGTTGTAGTCTATTGAAGAATCCATTGCACATACCCATCCGTTTGGTGTTGCCGGCCCATAGGGGGCAGTGATTAAGTGGTGATATTCATGAGCAGCAATTAAATGGTCCCTTTTCGGAAGATGTATGGCCACTGAAATCTCTTCAACATCAGACACATTACTGGGGGTGCCAAACGCCCCCTCAACCACTGTGCTTCAATCCGCTAGCCCTTACATCAGTAGAGATCACAGTAATGGCATGGTGGCCAGCAGGGGAAACCACAGTCGCTGAAGAGTTTTTGGTGGCCCTAAATCTTCACACAGTGACCATCTGAGTCATTGTCCACTAAAAAGTAAAGTATGCATACTAATACTTTACAAGGGCCTGTTGTTTAATAAATCAGATAACCTCTCTTTAAAATGATCCACAAAACATTGCTACTATATAGGGATGGGCAAACGGTTCAGCCCGAGCATAAGTTCGGGCCGAACTTTGGTTGTTTGGATGTTCTGTGAACACACCGAACAATATGCGGTGTTCGGGGCAAATTTGAAAGCCACAAAACACTGTTAAAGTCTATGGGACAGTTATATAAGAACTGTTACAAGCACAGAAGCATCTGCAGGAGCCTCATATTGAGGCAGATCGTCCGGAGGACGAAACGGGGAAGAAGAAGCCGGAGGAGGATTGAGAAGACCGGAGAAAGAAGCAGAGGAGGATGGAGGAAGAAGCGGGGGAAGAAGAAGTAGGAGGAAGAAGGAGAAAACTGAAGGAAGACCAGAAGAAGATGGAGGAAGAAGTGGGGAAAAGAAGAAGACATTATTAATAAAGGAATTGTCAAAAATCGACTATTGTCTTTTTTACCATTTGACACTTTTTTTGTGAAAAGGTACGATTACCAGGATCTGGGGTTCCCCTTGTTAAAGGGGGCTTCCAGATTCCGATAAGCCCCCCACCTGCAAACCCCCACAACCACCGGGCAAGGGTTGTGGGGTTGAGGCCCTTGTCCCCATCCTTTTGGATCTATGAATTGAGGTGCTACTCCCCCTTTGGCATGAACACAGACTGGGACATTAACAGCTTCATTAATCAGGCATAATTTATTCAGCTTCAGATCTCCACAATCACACCCCAGTTTTGCTACGTTCCCCTATTCACATTTTTATTTTCATTTTTGATCCATTGTCCTGTTTACACATTAACTATGTATCCTTCTATGTTCACGGTACACACCTTATACCGTTCGGGTGCTGTCGTTTCTGCACGTCACTTATTTATTTCCAGTATTGTTCACTTTTACCTCCAATCCCTGTCCCATGTTCTAATTTAGACATGTGTGACTACATGGTTATTTTTCATAACTCTATGCGACCTGGGACAGATGTTTCTTGGTAAATGTACATACACATATTTTTTCAAGCCCCAGGAGTCCTAGGGTCTTTTCTGATAGCGGTGCGTAATTGGAACACACAGGATTTGATTATCTGATTCACCTTATTTTTTTATCTCTGACACCATTTCCCCATTAATAATTCCCAATGTGTCAGCTTTGAGGGGTGTCTAAGTCCCCCCCCTCCTTCGTTTTCTCCTTCTTCCCTTTGTAAGATTTGTTTTTTAACCTAAGGGGATGCGTTGTGGTTGCCATGGTCACATTGCTACTTGACGTTCGTTGCGGCGTGACGTGGCTATGTTTCCTCCTCTGCCTGTTCCGGGTGTAGCGAGGCTTCTATGGCGCATGACGCGACGTGACTACGTCTTGGGCTACGACGCATGCGCATTGCCGTCACGCCTCCGATCGTTCTGATTGGTTGTGATGCCGCTCGCCACGCTCTGTGGCGGGTGACGTACATCGTGCGGCAAATGGCGCCAAATTCTGACGCCCCTCCCCTCTTCCACATCCTACGTCCATGCGTGCACCTTCCTATCTCAAGGACGCACGTCCTTCTTAGCCCCTCCCATGTTTGGTCACGTGATGTACACGTTCGGTGATTGGTGGTGGTTTCTCAGTCGTATTGCACGTCACCACGTTTTCTAATCACCTGACCGGACTCTCGTACAATAGGACACCATGTAGTAATAGTTACCATGACTACACAGATACATCTTTTGGCTGTATACCGCCAGTAAATTAGTAACAAACATCCAACCTGCACAATGACCGATCGCCATTAGACATTACCACCTTTACCTGCTAAGATCCACTGTGATACAACACAAATGGGAACAAGTCTCTTCAGGTGATGTTTTTACAATACACTTTACACAGTAATAATATTACATGGTTGGTTATCCTACACGAGTGCTAGATGCAATCTTGCATAGGTTTTATCTGTTTACTGGCCCTCCCTGGAGGTCTGAGGAGGTCCAGATTAACATATGTGATCTATTTATGATTACGGCTGTTTATTCATTTTTTACTGTTATCAAACTCAATTTAACTGCTTTTATTAGTAGTAGGGTTATATTTTGGATGATATTTGCATTTGTTTACTATGTTTGAACATGTCTATCCTGATTTGATCAGACTGTTTATCTCATTTGTAAGGGGTTGTCCGAGACACGAGCCTCCGCCCCCTTGTAGGTGGAACTGTTTCAGACATCCTATATATTTGTTAGCAATGTGGTGGGCCCCAACATGCCCCTGTCGAAGACATATGTGTCGAAACGCGTCGGGCTAGCTGTTGGCACCCTACATTGCTTTTATCTTTACTTTTACCCTATTGCTTTGTGATCACTAAGTCATTAGTAATTTTTTTGACTTTTAATAAATTATCATTTTTTACCGTCTGACCCGCACCATGTGGAGCTCTTTCTTCCTTTTTTCTTTTTTGGTCTAAACCCCTAAAACACCTTCCCCTTCATCTTGGGGTATTTGGAGTATCGGTGTGCAATGGGCCATATCTGAGCTGGATTTCCAAACCATTCTGAAGTTCCATCGGTGAGATTCATCATTGGGCATACAGTCTTTTGGAGTTTCCCCACCAGGCTGACGGACCTCCCTCGATCCACTTCTTGGTCCCAGATTGTGACCCCAAGCTTTACTGACTCAACTGTCATACGACTGTGTGAGTCCAACAGATTTGGTAAGAAGTATCCATCTATTTTCCTTAATGTTTCCAGACAAGCTGATGTACATGGACATATTCGTTTAGTAGGATCTGCCTCTTACTTTGATACGGTCTGACCATCTTTGTGCCAGCTTTATCACGGAAGCTAGACATGTGCATTCGTTTTCGTCCGAATGCATTTTCGTCCGAATTTCAGCTATTTTCGTTTTCGTTTTGACAAACGATAACGAAAGCACAAAATCCGAAAAACGAAAGATCCGACATAAATAAATGCTTTATTTTCGTTTTCATTGTTACAACAGTTCGATATAGAATAGGAGATTCGACATGACTCTGACAACAATCTGTGTCTATAGAACCTGTGGTCGAATGTGCCTAACCTTACCTCTATTAGTCCAAGATTATATAGAGAAAATATTCGACAGAGAAAAAAGATTTGACAGAGAGAAAAGATTCTGCAAGTTACTGTCCTAAAAAGTGTTTGGGGACCCGGGTCCTGCCCCAGGGGACATGTATCAATGCAAAAAAAAGTTTTAAAAACGGCCGTTTTTTCGGGAGCAGTGATTTTAATAATGATTAAAGTGAAACAATAAAAGTGTAATATTCCTTTAAATTTCGTAGGGGGGGGTTGTCTATAGTATGCCTGTGAAGGGGCGCATGTTTCCCGTGCTTAGAATTGTCCCTGCACAAAGTGTCATTTATGCAGGAAAAAAAGTCCTTTAAAATCACTCGCAGCTATTATGAATTGTCGGCTCCCGTAATACAGAGAACACTCATTGAAAGTCATTGATAAAAAAATAAATAAATAAATAAAAAAAAAAGCGTGGGGGTCCCCCAAATTCAATTTCCAGGCCCTTCAGGTCTGGTATGGATATTAAGGGGAACCCTGCCTCAAATTTAAGAAAAAATTTGACGTGGGGTTCCCCCTAAATATCCATAACCAGACCCTTCAGGTCTGGTATGGATATTAAGGGGAACCCCGCATCAAATTTAAAAAAAATTTGACATGGGGTTCCCCCTAAAAATCCATACCAGACCCTTTATCCGAGCACGCAACCTGGCAGGCCGCAGGAAAAGAGGGGGGGACGAGAGAGCGGCCCCCCCTCCCTCCTGAACCGTACCAGGCCACATGCCCTCAACATTGGGAGGATGCTTTGGGGGTCCGTGACCCCTCAAAGCACCTTGTCCCCATGTTGATGAGGACAAGGGCCTCATCCCCACAACCCTGGCCGGTGGTTGTGGAGGTCTGCGGGCGGGGGGCTTATCAGAATCTGGAAGCCCCCTTTAACAAGGGGACCCCCAGATCCCGGC
Source organism: Lithobates pipiens (assembly GCF_037356315.1). NCBI lineage: Eukaryota > Metazoa > Chordata > Amphibia > Anura > Ranidae > Lithobates > Lithobates pipiens. The sequence continues at coordinate 40,560,687 of NW_027507791.1, read as the reverse complement.
CCCCCCCCCTGTTTGAAATGGTAAGGGGGTACAAAAGTACCCCTACCATTTCACAAAGAAAGTGTAAAAAATGGTTAAATAAAACAAACACACTTTTGAAAAATTCCTTTATTAAAAATAAAAAAAAGATTCCAGCGGCGGTAATCCACTCTTGCTATCCAGCGACGGACGGTCAGCTCTCCATCGATGTCTAATGTCATCCAGCGCAGCGCAGCATCCTTCTTCTGTCTCCGTGGAGGAGACACTACAGACATTCCGGCGGCTTGACGTTTCTTATATAGGGTGGGCGGGGCCACCCGTCACCTGACCCCGCCCCCCTCTGACGCAAGGGGAAACCCGGGGTTCCCTGTGACGTAGGGGTGACCCGCACCCCTCTGATGTAACACAGGCAGGTTTCCGTTACATCAGAGGGGGGCGGGGTCACCCATACGTCACGGGGAACCCCGGGTTTCCCCTTGCGTCAGAGGGGGGCGGGGTCAGGTGACGGGTGGCCCCGCCCTCCGTATATAAGAAACGTCAGCGCCGGAATGCCTCCAGTGTCTCCGTGGAGGAGACAGAAGAAGGATGCTGCGCTGCGCTGGATGACATTAGACATCGATGGAGAGCTGACCGTCCGTCGCTGGATAGCAAGAGTGAATTACCACCGCTGGAATCTTTTTTTTATTTTTAATAAAGGAATTTTTTAAAAGTGTGTTTGTTTTATTTAAACATTTTTTACACTTTCTTTGTGAAATGGTAGGGGTACTTTTGTACCCCCTTACCATTTCAAACAGGGGGGGGGGCCGGGATCTGGGGGTCCCCTTGTTAAAGGGGGCTTCCAGATTCTGATAAGCCCCCCGCCCGCAGACCTCCACAACCACCGGCCAGGGTTGTGGGGATGAGGCCCTTGTCCTCATCAACATGGGGACAAGGTGCTTTGAGGGGTCCCGGACCCCCAAAGCATCCTCCCAATGTTGAGGGCATGTGGCCTGGTACGGTTCAGGAGGGAGGGGGGCCGCTCTCTCGTCCCCCCCTCTTTTCCTGCGGCCTGCCAGGTTGCGTGCTCGGATAAAGGGTCTGGTGTGGATTTTTAGGGGGAACCCCACGTCAATTTTTTTTTTAATTTGACGCGGGGTTCCCCTTAATATCCATACCAGACCTGAAGGGTCTGGTTATGGATATTTAGGGGGAACCCCACGTCAAATTTTTTCTTAAATTTGAGGCAGGGTTCTCCTTAATATCCATACCAGACCTGAAGGGCCTGGTAATTGAATTTGGGGGACCCCCACGCTTTTTTTTTTATTTATTTATTTTTTTATCAATGACTTTCAATGAGTGTTCTCTGTATTACGGGAGCCGACAATTCATTATAGCTGCGAGTGATTTTAAAGGACTTTTTTTCCTGCATAAATGACACTTTGTGCAGGGACAATTCTAAGCACGGGAAACATGCGCCCCTTCACAGGCATACTATAGACAACCCCCCCCTACGAAATTTAAAGGAATATTACACTTTTATTGTTTCACTTTAATCATTATTAAAATCACTGCTCCCGAAAAAACGGCCGTTTTTAAAACTTTTTTTTGCATTGATACATGTCCCCTGGGGCAGGACCCGGGTCCCCAAACACTTTTTAGGACAGTAACTTGCAAATTAGCCTTTAAAATTAGCACTTTAGATTTTGAACGTTGGAGTCCCATAGACTTTAATAGGGTTCTAAAGTATGCTATATAGTTAGCTCCGTCGAATCTTCTTTATACATTCGACAGACACCATAAGCCTTCCAAGACAGATTCGACCGTAATTCATGTGGATTTTCGGACGAATGCAATTTTTGAACGAAAAACGAAATAAATAAAAACGAATTTCGGGAGTAACTAAATAAATTAAGTTTTCAGACGAAAACGAAATTCCGAAACGAAATATTTTACTCTGCACATGTCTAACGGAAGCTTATACCCATTCTTTGGACTTTATTTTGCTCATTTATAATATTTATATGATCTTTGTTAGATGATCATTCTTTTAACACATGTTGATTACATTTATCACTTAAGAAGCGCTACACTATTTTTTACTTTTTGCTTGTTGAACTTTGCTTGTTTAGGTGTTGGCTGCTGTGCTTTTTATGTACATTTGATTCTAGCGCAGTGTTTTCCCCCTATCCCATCAACATGGGGACAAGGTGCTTTGGGGGGCTACCCCACAGCACCCTCTCCATGTTGAGGGCATGTGGCCTGGTACGGTTCAGGAGGGGAGGTTCTCTCTTGTCCCACCCTCTTTTTCTGCGGCCTGCCAGGTTGCACTCTCAGATAAGGGCCTGGTATGGATTTTGAAGGGGACCCTATGCCATTTTAAAAAAAAATTTAGCACATGGTTCCCCTTAATTTCCATATCAGACCCAAAGGGCCTGGTATGGATTTTAAGGGGACCCCCACGCATTTTTTTTAAATATTTCTGACAAATTTTTTGCCTGTTCGGTATATTCTGGTACAAACTGAACCGGGGGTTGTTCGGCCCACCCCTGCTACTATATACATATAGGAGTTAAAGGATCTAAAAAGAAAAATGAATAAAATTACCTTGTACAGAAATATAGGTTTCAGCCCATATCCATCCATCATTCCGAGGGTCAAATTCAATATGTTTTTTACATTTGTACATGCCGCTCATCGCCGTGCTTACATTTTGAATATGTAAGATATCATTTGTGGATTCTAATTGTTCATTATCCTTGTAAAATAAAGTCACTGCTTCATCTCTATAGCCTTGCAATCTGTGACATCTTAGATGGAAGGAATCACCTTCAAAAACATCAGGAGGTGCCTGCAGGATAAGATGGGCTGGAAATAGAAGAGTCAATATCAAAGTTAAAATTTAGAACAGAGAATGTAGGGTACAATGATAGACAGGAGAGAATGGATTTGATGAGTACAGACCTGATAGTTGTGTCTGATTCAGGGTTGGATGAGGCACGTCAGGGAGGAGAGAAATTAGCTTGAACCCCCAGTATGAAGAATGGAGAGGAATACAGTACCTAATGTAGATGCCATGTTTTAATAAATGGGAGATGGGTCTCATGTGGGTATGGAGAGAGTGTTGACTTTTAGCTAATTAAATGTGGTGAAGTTGTCCTCACTACTTTTATTAACACAAGAGGGATATTGGGAAAATGGAGAAGGGCAACCAGACTGAGGCACCAGAGGCATGGTGGAGCTCAGCTATGAGGAAGGATTAGAGGAACTGAATTTATTCTCTCTTCAGAAGAGGAGATTAAGGGGGATATGATCAACATGTACTGTATAAATACATAACCATGTGAAGATACAAAAGTAGGATATGATCACCATGTATTAGTGGTCCATATAGTGAACTTGGTGTTGAGTTATTCACCTGAAGTTCATCACAGAGGACAAGGAGGCACTCTTTACATCTTAGGTCCACAAAGGTCCTATTAAGGAGTGATATAGGTGTACAGTATAATATACTTTCTTTCAAATATAGAAAGCATATTATACTTGACTGCTGTGCTGCTGAGCTGAGTGCTGACCGATTCTGCAGCTGTCTTTTATCAGTGTAGGGACTGAGGGACAGTTTGGTGTTTGGAGCAGGGACAGTCTGCAAATCACTAGCTACTAGGTCCACAAAGGTCCTTTTAAGGACTGGTATAGGTGTATAGTATATAGGGTTGTACAGGTATAATATACTTTCTTGCAAAGATACAAAGTATATTCTGTATACTCTCTATCACGGTGCTGGTGTGGTGTCAGTGCTCTCTATCTCGGTGGTGGTCTCAGTGCTCTCTATCACGGTGCTGGTGTCAGTGCTCTCTATCACGGTGCTGGTGTCAGTGCTCTCTATCTCGGTGCTGGTGGGGTGTCAGTGCTCTCTATCATGGTGCTGTTGTCAGTGCTCTCTATCATGGTGCTGGTGTCAGTGCTCTCTATCACGGTGCTGGTGTCAGTGCTCTCTATTACGGTGCTGGTGTAAGTGCTCTCTATCACGGTGCTGGTGTCAGTGCTCTCTATCTCAGTGCTGGTGTCAGTGCTCTCTCTCTATCTCAGTGCTGGTGTCAGTGCTCTCTCTCTATCTCAGTGCTGGTGTCAGTGCTCTCTATCATGGTGCTGGTGTCAGTGCTCTCTATCTCGGTGCTGGTGTCAGTGCTCAGTCTCTATCGCGCTGCTGGTGTCAGTGTTCTATCTCAGTGCTGGTGTCAGTGAGGGAGATAGCAGTGGAGAAGCCAATCAGCAGGCAGTGCCAGTACCATGGCTGAGGATCAGCACTGGACTGGCACCTTCGGACCACCGAAGTGGAGCCCTGCATAGGTGGGGGTAAGGGCCGGGCAGAGGGAGGGGCTCAAGCACAGGTTGGCACACTGCGACACTGGCACAGGACTGTGCTGCCCCGACTGTGGCACTGATCATCTCCTGCACCCCCTTCATAGCCTACCCTGACCTTGCCTCTCCTCCATGGCCTTCATGCGCTCCTGAATTGTCAAAATTTCACAGATAAAAAAAGAATGCTTGTCGTTGTCGATCCCAGATTCACTTAATACTTTTGTTATGTCAGTGTCCATGTTGTGGGACTATGTGTGACAGCTAGTAAGTATTTTGTGCCTGAAAATATGACTTGTAGGTTTTTAAGTTTCGCCTGCCATTAAAGCCAATGGGGCCCGCCGCCGTCGGTTCGCGAACTTTTGCCCGTGTTCGCGAAATGTCCCGTTGGAAGTTCGTCCATCACTAATTAGAAACCTAGAAGATTGGTGGCAGATTTTTTTTTATTTAATTTAAATATGATCTAAGGTGGAGGCAGACCTTTTTTTAAACCAGGACAGGATTGTATCAAGACACAGATTTGGGGAAGGGCACAGAAAAATGTCTACAGCATTGAAGGTCCCAATGAGCATAGTGGCCTCCATCATCCATAAATCTGAATCTCAGTGAAGGTTTATATTCCAACAGGACAAAGACCCTAAGCACACAGCCAAGATAACAAAGGAGTGGCTATGGGACAACTCTGTGAATGTCCTTAAGTGGCCCAGCCAGAGCCCAGACTTGAACCCAACTAGACTTTTTAAGCATGTGATTAGAGCCAGAGGTTCTAATAGGCTTCAAAAAAGCCTACACCCGTCTCCTGCGGGGGGTGGTGGGTGTTGGTGTTAGTTTGTGCCACCACCCCCAAAATAGTGAGCACCAGCCGTCATTGGCCACTTCAATTCACACAGCTGAGACACTGTGACACACTGTTGCCTAAAGTAATTGTATTAACCTCTCTCTGCTCACTCAACAGTCCTCGGGTTGCAGCCACAACACTCTTCTTCTCTTCATGGCCTCCTCTCGACCCGTGACATCATGCCAGGTCTAGGAAGCTCCTGTTGGGTGGAGATCACTCTGCCTGACATGGAAATGACTGTGGTTATTACACTACTTGTGCTGGATGGGTGCAGGAGCGCACTCGGCACACTTGCGGCAATTTGCTACAGCTCTACAAGTAGCAGTGACTGGACTACCCTGGTAGGTCTACCACTGCCCGGAAGCCTATAGTGAGGAGGAGGAATAACCTGGAGGGGGGGGGGGGGATTGCCCCCCCCTTGCCCTCCTCACGCCACTGTGAGGAACATTTTGTAGTTGAAATGGCTTGATAGTTAAAGCAATTTGTCACTACCTACAAAGATGGGAAGACTTACCTTTACTAATTACTTCCAATCTTACAAAGGAGCTGAGATAATTTCCAGCGATACACTGGTAATCCCCACTGTCCTGTATTTTTGAAGATCTGATTTGGAGCTCTTCATTGAAGTTTCCATACATTTGCACTCCATCTTTTTTCCAGTAATAATACATTGCATTTTTAGCGGTGTTACAAGTCATAGTTATCATCTCATTCTCAAACACCGTTCCCCACGGAGGAGAGAGGGTCACAACGGGCCTGTTTGGGATTCCTGAAACATACAATTTAAATACATATATAGAGATTGTATGGGCTATGGGGGTACCTCATCCATGGAAAAATTTTTAGAAAAAAAAAATGGACAAACTGAGCGGACTTTACCGGTACCAGTGAAGGACTGTCAAACGTAATAGTACTAAATATCTTTATTACAAAATTCTTAAAAAATGTTGTATATTTTTTGTATATTCAATTACATTTTTGAGAACATTGGTCATTGGGTTGCTTCTGGATGACACCTGGCACACCATTTTTCGAGGGCTCTTCTTTACATGATCTACTGTCTAGGGAATAAGGTCCTGAGGAAGCATGAATGTGAAACGCGTCAACCTTATGGCCCAATAATAACAGAGATCTATTGTATAACTAACCAAGTGGTAAAATTGTTTTAGAGCCACTTAATTTTGATTTTGTTCTGAATGTGTAAACATTTTTTTAGAATTTTGTAATAAAGATATTTAGTACTATTACGTTTGACAGTCCGCTCAGTTTGTCCATTTTTTTTCTAGGCAATTTAAATACGTTAACAACAAGTAACTGTAAGTTGCTTAAAGTAGATATAAACCCAATCACTTAAAAGGGTAACTCCACTTTCATGAAAAACATATAGCAAAAAAAACAAACAAAATCATATACAATTGTTACAGCAGCCTATATATATATATATATATATATATATATATATATATATATATATATATTTAAAAGTATTGGGACACCTGCCTTTACACGCACATGAACTTTAGTGACATCCCAGTCTTAGTCCGTAGGGTTCAATATTGAGTTGGCCCGCCCTTTGCAGCTACAACAGCGGACTTTGTTTTATATTTTGCCCCGTGTGCTGAAGAAAGCCTTATTTTTTGATTTGTTTATAAATAAAAGTCTTTTGGTTTCAAGTTTAAACGGTTTATGCACTTAGTCCCGCGGAGCTATTGACCCCAAAGTTTGTAACCTGATATTACTGAAAGTATTGGGACACCTGCCTTTACATACACATGAACTTTAATGACATCCCAGTCTTAGTCCATAGGGTTCAATATTGAGTTTGCCCGCCCTTTGCAGCTATAACAGCTTGAACTCTTCTGGAAAGGCTGTCCACAAGGTTTAGGAGGGTGTCTATGGGAATGTTTGACCATTCTTCCAGAAGCGCATTTGTGAGGTCAGGCACTGATGTTGGACAAGAAAGTCTGCTTCGCCGTCTCCACTCTAATTCATCCCAAAGGTGTTCTATCAGGTTGAGGTCAGGCCAGTCAAGTTCCTCCACCCGAAACTCGCTCATCTGTGTCTTTATGGACCTTGCTTTGTGCGCTGGTGTGCAGTCATGTTGGAACAGGGAGGTGCCATCACCAAACTGTTCCCACAAACTGTTCCCACTCCTATGGATCACAGGAGTGCAATTCGTTTTTCACTCCTGTGACCCATTTTCAGCAGACAGTGAGCTGAAGTCCACTCTCTGCTGATGTCACAGAAGTCAGACCAGGCACCATGCCTTTGGGACAATGGAGTTGGGATCCACCCGGTGCCTGGACCAACACCCGGCTCAGCCTCTCTGCTCTGGTATCTCTGAAGAGCCGACCGCCCGCTCTAACAAAACGGTACCGGGATGATGCCTGCAGCTTCCTGGTATAACCCCTTAAAGCAGAGGCCGCATATGTGCATACGCTCGGTGGGAAGGTGTTATATTGCAACAGACCCTCCCATTTGGAATCAGTCGGGAAAGGTCATGGTGAAACAAACATAAAAAGGTAGTTAAAATCCCTGAAATGTACATTGATCACTTTTTTTTTCTTAACAATAAAAACCTTAGAAGGTTTGGGCTGGAGTTCTACCTTAAAAAAAGTGCACCCTAACAATAAAGAAGTGCTGGATATCATTTTTTGGATGGATATCATTTTTTGATGGAAGCAGTGAAGATAACTCACCATTATCAATCACACCCAGTCTCACTGGAGGGCTGTAAACTTTGTCGTCAACCGAGCACTTATACATTTCAGTGGTTGTCACAGTGATTTCATATTGTTTGCTCTGAGTCCAATACATTCTCTGTTCTCCTTTATACCAATATATGTACACTTCCGGTGATCCCACACTGCATGACAGAGTCACGGAATCACCCCAATAAAATTGGTTCCAATTAGGGGACAGGGTTATAACAGGTTTAACTGCAGCTCCTATAAAAAAAGAACAATGGGAACGTTACTTAGGAAAAAACTACCTGGAGAGCCAACTACTTATAAAAAGCATGTTCATCTCAGATATGGGGATGCCAGATAGACACTTGGAGCACTATCCTTTGAAGAGCCTCTTAGTAGATGGGGTTCTCTGTTCTTCTTACTCACCTCGGAGAACAACCTCAGCCTCTCTGACAGACCAGGTTAAGCAAATGATACTCCACTGCTACCGGGAGCACAAATATGGATATCCTGCACACAAGATTCTGCATCAAAAAGCCAATGTAAGACTAGTTATTGGTAAATGAACCCAATATATTTTTACAGGTAAATTAATCGACTCCCATGGTTTGGCGTGTAAATTGCCATCATCCTTTACAAATTCAAGAAGAAGAATCTCACTTGCCATTCTTCTCTCCTCACGCTTTTGTGGGAACCATTTTTTGGAAGCCTAATCTCTTTCTGTGGGGGGGGGGGGGCAGCCTTGGTCTATCATTCGGGACAGAAGCCATTGCAGATCTATGTCCTGGTTTGGAAATAGTTTTTGCCCAAATCCAGCTGGTGTTCCCCATTTTTTGTTTGGGACTATCTTCTTAGGGGCCACAGCCATACAAATTCGGCCTTTGGGCCTGGGATATGTTAAACTTCATTGTGCTTCCCCGATTCATTGGGCGTGTCCCTTTGGGATTTCCTTATGGAACGCCCTGGTTGGGTTATTTACCCCATGGCCTCTATGTTAGCTATTATAGCTGTTATCTATCTTGGTGCTGAGGGAGAACTTTTTCCAATATAATCAACTTGACATAGGTGGTTACAGTCCCTGATGAAGATTATATTGTATGCACTTTTTGAAATGCGTTGGACTTTTCCACTACATACCATTTTTTGTCATCTGTTTTGATGGTTTCATGATTGTAGTAGGGTTTTGCCTCTTCTATCAATCATTGTATAATATTATTCAAATATATGTATATATGCTTTGCTTGTGTTTTTTCCATAAGAACTTTATGAATTTTTGTGTAATAATAAAATCGTATATTTTTTATTAACTTTTTTCATATAATTTTTTGTCAAATTGCCTTAAAAATCCCATTTTGAGGTTCTTCTTGAATATATTGTTACATGTTGCAGTAAATAGCAGTATGCACCCAAATGAGTAAGTAAAGGATCACAGTCCATTAGACAATATGTTCACATAGGCTATAGAGGCATGGAATTCAGTTCTATGAAGCTAAATGAAAGAAAATCTGGTAATCCAAAAAATTATCTATTTAGAAAATAGTAACAATAATAAATATTGCACTAACTCCTCTGTAAACAATAGGCTATATCTACATTATAGTGCACTCTATATGAATGACAGTCATGAAATGTAAAACTCCCTAAAGAGTCAAGTATCTAAGTAAACAGCCTTCAGATCGAATTCTTCAGTCCACTAGCGTTGAGGCCCAGTCTTTACAGCATTGCACATAATTACAGCCCCAGTAAAGTCTGCATGCAGTAAATAATGTTGCTATTTTGATGGCTTGTTCCTATGTGATCGGTCTCTGGTAGTAACAGCAGGTGAATGGTATCAGTGTCCTTTCACCAATCCTAATGATACAGCAACAGGGGTCCCATTGTTCAGATGTCAGTTCCCTTCTGGATCTGCCTGGAATGACTCCAGTCCTAAGTACATGGCTGCAGGCTCTCAGCAGGTTCATGCGCACACACCAGTCTCCTCACAGAAAAGAGAAAATCGGTCACAATCAAGAGCAGGCTCAGAGACCAGTTGCTATAGCAGTAGCGGGGCACCCACCGATAAGCAAGATAGGTATGCAAGCAGGTCACTCTGGCAGATGACACAGGCTCATCTGAGGTGCAGAGTCTAAGCACTAGCCAGTGTTCACCAGAGCATATCAGCACAAGGCTGCAGTCCTCAGGATTACTCCACCTGCAGGTAAGGAAGCTGAAGTCCAGTAGCAGATGTAGCATGTAGGGATCAAGCAGAAGTAAAGTCGAAAAACAAGCCAAAAATCAGTAACAAGTGGTAACAAAGATACAGATGGCAGCAGGAATGACAAGAGCAACATATTGGCTGGACAGAGAGCACAATAATCTGGTAAACAGGAAGTGCAGCGACATGGCTTCAATCAGGAAGTTTATGGGAGGAGCAAAGAGTAGAATAAAAGGCACAAGGCAGGATTGTCCAATGGATCAGAGAGGGTGCAGTCTAGCATCTCAAGTAGCTCAGTGAGAAGAGTTACTACCAGGCACAGCAGAGGTCCCAGGTCCAGGCCCTGACAAAATCACTTAGTATTCAGCCTGTGAAAATTCTCTCTCTCTCTCTACACCTGGCTTGCATTTGTAATCCAAGAGCCCATTAACTGCTATAGTAAAGTTTCTTCCCTGAACTTCACCTCCCATGAGTCAAAGCTGCCAACCATCCATTGCCTTGAGCTCCTTCTAATTGTCAGGTCTTCCTAGTAGATGGAGGCCAAGTAGTGTGAACCCATTTAGCTAAAGTCTGTTGGGAACACAGAGAGAACTGCAGCACAGTGCTTGAAATCGCTCCCAGACAATCACCTGGCTGCACACATACATACACTTGTTATTGATCAATGACTCACTAAGATGGCTCCAGTGGTGATCTCCAGGACACCAAATCTTTCAATATATTCCTTGGTAGCCACAAAGAATACAAATTACACTTTGTGGGCACCAAATGTCTTTACAAACCCCAGATACTGCCTTGTGAAAGTAGCAGTGACATCATCACTGTGCTCTAACTAGCCCATGCAAAGAGAAGAGCTGTGGGAGGGGCCCAGGAGGCCAACCCACTACAGAAAACTACAGGAGGGGTGGAGACAAGACCAGACTCCCTGCACAAGGAGAGAGAGCAGCCGTGAATTGTCTGGATTAAAATAAACATTTGCAAAGTCAGTCAATTTTTCTTACTTTGGATCTGAATTGATAACTTTTTACTCATCTTCCTCACAGTGTCGGACGCCGTCCTAACTTCACAGGTATAATTCCCAGAATCCTCCTGCTGAGATGACCACACTCTGTATGTATCAGATACATTGTATCCCCGCACAGTCCGTCCATCTCTGTAGAAGGCAAAGTGTAGCTCTGTGCCGCCTCTGAGCGGGTTAAGTTTGGTGTCACATCTCACCGTCATGTTGTCACCTTCTCGTAGCGGGTCAGGATAATTTTTTATTTTTGGAGATGTGAACAGATCTATGAAAACCAAAGAAAATCTAATGTGTGTTTTTTTATTACTTGCATTAATGACTACAATGCCACCAATTTTTACCCCCCCCCCCACCCCTTCTCCCTGCATGACACGCAAATATTCCTCTGATTCACCAGAGACTGCATAGTTACCAGGTTGATCTGTACTTTTGACAGTTCTGATACTGTAACGCCGCGTACACACGATAGGATTTTCCAACAACAAAATAAATGTTTTTTTTTCCGACGGAATTTGGCTCAAACTTGTCTTGCATACACACCGTCACACAAATCTTGTTGTAAATTCCGAACGTCAAGAACGCAGTGGAGTACAACACGTATGACGAGCCGAGAAAAATTAAGTTCAATAGCCTGTGCTGCTCTTCTGCTTGATTCCGAGCATGCGTGGCACTTTGTGCGTCAGAATTGTCTACGCACGACTACGAGAACGACTTTTGTTGTTGGAAAATTTGACATCCAGATTTCAAATTTTGTGTGTCGCAAATTCCAATGGAAAATGTCCGATGGAGCCTACACATAGTCGGAATTTCCGACAACAAGCTCCCATCGAACATTTTCCGTCGGAAAATCCGACCGTGTGTACGGGGCATAAGACTCACCAGATGTTCAAAAATGAAACCCAGGGATACTCTACTTTCCATACCCACTTTTAAACCACACTAAACCATACCCATATGCAAATTATGTTAACAGTAGGAGGTGCATAAAGGAGCATGCTCAAATAAAGCCTGAGCCCATGCTTCTATGGTTCAATAGTGCACCAACAATCCTGCTGCACTGGGAGGTCCTGACCTGGATGGCAGACCCGCTTGCTGGCATGGTCTGGGATGGCTGGCGTGCTGATGGAGGAGAACGGATGCCGTGGCTGCAGTGAAGGAACCAACCTTGCAGCGGCTGCATACGCAGCAGAGGGCCATCAATGAGTACCTGTGTGAGTATGCACCAGGACAGGGCCAGGGGGGCTTGGCTTCTTTTCACCATGCCAGTGATCAAGGATGCATGCACTGTTCCTGTCACCATTTGAGGAGGCTGGTGGATGGTGAGCAGCAACAATGCATGCATCAGTGATACTGTCCCTCTTGTCTTCTTGTTGGAGCACAGGGTTCCTGGAATAATGGACAGGGCACTTGAGGCAGAACAGCGGGAGGAAGAGGAGGACTTCCTTACCTATCGAGGACCCCTTTATCCAGATAGTATTCCTGCAGGCCCGCCAATCACACAGGAAGAAGAGTAGGAGGAGGATTGTGTTAGCATGGACGTGGAGGATAACATTCAGCAGCAGTCTTCAAGGGATGGTTTTCAGTCCCCAGAAACCAAAGGAGTTGTACGTGGCTGGGAGGAGGTTGTTACGGATCATGTGATCCTTAGTGTCCCAGAGGACTCAGAATCGAATGCCTCTGCAAACATACTCTGCATGGCCTCCCTGATACTGCAAAGCCTGCAAAAGGACCCTAGGATTTGTGGTATCAAAGAGAAGGGATCATTACTGGCTGGCAACCCTTCTTGATCCACGCTACAAGGGTAAGGTTGTAGAACTCATCATGCCTTCGCAAAGGGAGCAGAGGATGAAACATCTTCAGGAGGCCTTGAAGAAAGGTTTGTGCAATGCATTTCCAGACCATGAGAGGTTACATTTTCCTAGTGCTGGACAATGTGTTGCTGAGGCTTCATTCAGTCAGAGGAAAAGCAGTGGAGAAGGTGGCTGGCTGACCGATGCCTTTAGACAATTTTGCAGTTCTCAGTGCCAAGGTCTGATTGGTTCAAGCAACCATCGCCAGTGTCTGCATTACATGGTACAGGAATATCTAGGGGCAAGAGCAGACTTGGAGACCTTTCCAATAGAGCATTCACTGGGTTACTGGGTCTTGAGGATGGACAAGAACTAGCTCAACATGCAACTGAGCTACTGGTCTGTCCTGCATCCAGCGTTCTTTCTAAATGCACATTAAGTGCTGCTGGAGGGTTTGTAACAGATCATAGAGTGCGCCTGTCCACAGACTCCATTGATAGGCTCACATTCATAAAAATGAATCAGTCTTGGATCAGCAGCTATCAAGCACCTATCAAGCACCTGATGCTGATGTAACTGATTGATTTTTCTATGAATGTGGGATCCCTTGAAGACTGCCTATGCTGAGTGACTATCCTATTCCTCCTCAATCTTGATGATGCTAGCTTCCAACAATATTTTTGGTTTAGGGCACCACCACCGCTGCCTAAGGTCCAATTTTTCTGTCCCTGTTTAACAGGGGCATGTAACGACAATTTTTGATCTAATATTTCACAGCAGGACCCGTTCTTGCGCCCAACAAGAATATCTGTGAGGGGTTACAGTGTTGTGGCACCACCACCACCAAAGGCCCAATTTTTCTGCCCTTGCCCCAGCAGCAGAAAAAAAGGACAAGCGTGCCCCATGGCCACCTGCAGAGGATGCACCATATCCAGGACCAGCACTGTTGACTGTAGACACAGAGCCTGCTTGCCCTCTTTTAGTGGCCTGTGAGCGTCTGCCTCTCCTTGGTGGCCTTCCAGACACGATGGGGATTTTGTTTTGCAACACCACACTACACTGTATTGTGTACTGTGTACACCACCAGAAAAGTAGTATGAATTGAACTGTACTATGGCTGCAATGTATTGTGTACTGTGTGCACTGCCAGAAAAGTAGTAGCAGCTGCATTACGGCTGCACTGTATTAATATGTACTGTGTACACCACCAGAAATGTAGTAGACACAGTACACCATGGAATGCACTGTAGATATAAGCTACAATGGATGCTGCAGAGTGTATATATATATATATATATATATATATATATATATACTAGACTGTCTAGACTGTCTGTATATACGGTATATATCAAATACACTGCCTGAAGTATATTATAGAAAGTACACCACGGAATGCACTGTACAATGTAGATCTAGGCTATACTCACTGGATGCTGCAGAGTATATATACTATATGGACTCTGCCACCCCGGCACAAATTTTCAGCTGCTTTTATCACACATCCCGGAGAACTTGTCAGAAGTTATTATGCTGATACCACAGGAACGGAGCAGCAGAAAGACACAGGACTTATGGCTTTGGAGAGTGATAAGTAAACACAACAGATATTTTCATGAGGCAGGGTTTACATCCACTTTAAGTGCACGAGTATCTATATATATTTATGGACTCGTATGTATGCACAGTACCACTTCTCTTGTCCTGTATGTCAGGTGTAATTCTCGATATCTCTCCTCATTCTGTATGTATGGACGCTGCACAGTACTACTTCCTTTGTCCTGTATGCCAGGTGTAATTCTCAGTATCTCTTCTTATTCTGTATGTATGGACTCTGCACAGTACTACTTCTCTTGTCCTGTATGTAGGGTGCAATTCCTGATATCGCTTCTTATTCTGTATGTATGGACTCTGCACAGTACTACTTCTCTTGTCCTGTATGTCAAATGTAATTCTCTGTATCTCTTCTTATTCTGTATGTATGGACTCTGCACAGTACTACTTCTCTTGTCCTGTATGTCGGGTGTAATTCCTGGTATCTGTTCTTATTCTGTATGTATGAACTCTGCACAGTACTACTTCTCTTGTCCTGTATGTCGGGTGTAATTCCCGGTATCTGTTCTTATTCTGTATGTATGGACTCTGCACAGTACTACTTCTCTTGTCCTATATGTCGGGTGTAATTCTCAGTATCTCTTCTTATCCTGTATGTATGGACTCTGCACAGTACTACTTCTCTTGTCCTATATGTCGGGTGTAATTCTCAGTATCTCTTCTTATTCTGTATGTATGGACTCTGCACAGTACTACTTCTCTTGCCCTGTATGTCGGGTGTAATTCTCGGTATCTCTTCTTATCCTGTATGTATGGACTCTGCACAGTACTACTTATTTTGCAACCTGAAGGTACAGTAATGTAGTGCACTGCACAAATTTCTACGGCTACTCAGCTTCTTTTTTTTTTAATGTGCAGATTTATTTGCGCCTACTTGCTCATATTAAGCCACGCCCCTAATAAAATGAAGCTTCCATATCCTTATCACCTAGTGAACTTATAGGAACACACACATACTGTATATATACTTATCCATACATCATAATAAAATAAAATATATAATAGATTATTAATAAGCTTAAAAATAAAAATAAATCAATAAATAATGATATAACAAATACTTCAGCAATAATATAAATCATTTAAATAAAATAATATATAAAAGTAAAACTCGCCTTGTACATTAATATAAGTTTCAGCAGCTTTCCACCTGTCCTGAATATATTTTCCACATTTGTACATTCCGGTCTGTGCTGCGGTTATGTTGGGGATCTGTGAAGTGTCACCGATGTTTATCAATTTCCCATTCATGTAATAGTATATTTTATTATTATTTTTATTCTTGCTGTGACATCTCAGACTTGGGGAATCTCCTTCTATTATGTCCGGGGGGGTCTGCAGGATGAGGACAGCTGGAAATGAAAGAATAGAAAGATCGTGTCATGCAGTGAAATGTGGAAAAGGTTTTATAGAGACCCTCCACATCAGATAATACGTCAGTGGACATCCCAACACAGGAACGTTCTACTCAATCTATGACATATCTACAGGAAAGTGATGTGGGAAGTAACCAACCAACCAGGCAGTGAATTTCCAAAAGAGCAAAAGGCTTCATTAACATCAGCTGTAGCTGGGAGCAAATTCATTACTCGAAGAAAGAAGGCATGCAGGCCTTTTCCTAACAAATTTTCACCATAGAATTATTCCCACAATTCCTTTATGTTTATTAAAAATGATTTATTATATTATAATTATATATATATGTGTAGCACTGACCCCCTGAAGGACCTGATGGTTTTTGTTGGGCTTACCATTACCTCACCTGTTCCTTGTGTCCGTCTTAGGGGTTGTGTAAAAAGGGGTTGGTCAAAGAATAGTGCTCCGACACTTATGCCGCCTACACACGCTCGGAATTCTGGCCAGAAAAAGACAGATGAGAGCTTTTCATCGGAAAATGTGACCGTGTGTACGCTCCATCGGAATTTAGCTGTCTGAATTTCCACCAGCCAAAAATTGATAGCATGTTCTCAATTTTCCAGACGGAAAAACTTTCTATCGGTAATTCCGATCGTGTGTATGCAATTCCGACAAGCCAAAAATCATGCATGCTCAGATTCAACTACGACTATTGGCTACTGGCTATTGAACTTCCTTTTTTTAGTCCCGTCGTACATGTTGTACGTCACCCCGTTATAAACGGTTGGAATTTGGTGTGACCGTGTGTAGGCAAGACAGCTTGAGCGGAATTCCGTCAAAATTCCATCGGGGAAACCATCAGAGCTTTTTCTGACAAGAAACGCGTGTACGCGGCATTAGTCCTTTTTCTTGAGATTTATTTAACAAAGACACACACTTTTGCAATAGACTGGTAGAGGATAAGAGGAATTGTAGTTTGGCAGGTTAGAGGTATTTCCTTGATCCAGAGGGCAAACAATTTCCACAGTCTATATCCTACAACCACTGGATAGGCCCCTCTCCTGACCTAGCAGCCGATGAGATGTTCAGTCAAAGTCTCTGCCACAGACTTGATAAATTTAGCGATCTTGTTGTGCAATCCTCTGCCACAGGAAGGCACAATAAGCTTCTTGTTGTGAAGTTAAAGAGTTGCCCCACAGTACCTGATTCTTTCAGCCGACCCGGCGATACTGTGTGATAGATAACCCAGGATGCATCCTCCGAGTCTCCAGGCTTTTCCAAGAGGCACCAGCCTTGTTGCTCAGTCCTCTTCCGAAAAAAGTCCTCCCCTAAATCCTCCAGTTGCATGGCTTTTCCCCTCAGGCAAGACAGCACAGGACCATCCTTAGATCAGTAGGCCCCAGAGCCTCTGGGCCTACTTTTCAGTTGCAGAGCCTCAGGCCAGCTGGCCCCGAGACAATGAAAAGCAGCACACACCTTAGGCCAAGAGGGCCATGAGGTCGGGATAACGAACCCCAAAACATAGCATCTGTACCTTAAGTATCCTTACTCCTTTAGCCTGTTGCATTACCAACACTTATCGCTGGTGACAGTGACACCCATGGTCAAGTGGAAATTAGCACAACCCAGCCAAACTGGTACAGAAGCCAGAATTTTAGTATAATTATTCTGAGCCAAACTGCAGCTTCAGACAATTTAAATTTAGGAGCAGGGCACTACATATAAATATATATATATATATATATATATATATATATATATATATATATATATATATATATATGAGTGTATCCCCTCAAGGGGGGATACGAGCATTAACTGTGGGGTCTCGGGCACCTTCAGCCCGAGGCTATGGAGTTCCAGGTAGGCCCAGTACCTTTAACTGGGTCTACAAAGCCAGAAAGGAAACCCAGGGAGCCCAGGTGAAGGCGATCGCTCTGACTAAGAGGAAGCCAGGGGAGGATCATTGTCTCGGGAGAGGTCTGGTGACCTGTCAGAGGTTGTCGTGTTGGACTGATCTGGGTACTGTCGTCAGACTGCTGAGTGGCGGTTGTTGCTACCTCCTCTTCCTGATCCAATGCCAAGAATGGCTGCGTATCGGAAATGTCTTGTGATGGATCGGAAAATAATTCCTGTGACTCAAGCGGAGGGTTTATGGTGATGGTGGTGATGTTGGGGGTAGTGTCATTGGGGGTGCACACAGCAGAGAGGATGAGGAGGGTGCAGAAGAGTAAGGCTGAGTGAGCCACTCAACCAAATCTGGTGCATCCTTTGACCTAATCGAATGCACCTTCTGCAACTTCCCACTTTGGCTCAAGCCTTGTGCTCCTGCCCTACCCCTACCACCCCTTCGGAAGGGCCTGCCTCTTCCTCTGCCTGTCATTTTTTAAGTGACCCTGTGACAAAAGTCTCTAGAGAAGTGCAGTATATGTGGAAGACGGTATATAACACTCTGCTTCAATCTGCCGTTTTGGGGGTCCACTGGTCTATCACACCAGGTATAATACTTTTTTCTAATTGCGTTTGTCACTCTTTGTAGTATCGCTGCAGAACCGCTCAGCAGTCACAATGCTGCACATTAAAAATCCACTATAATATGCTTTCTATATTTGAAAGTATTTTATACGTGTATTACACCCCTATGTAATGCACACCTAATAGTACACCTATACCAGTCCTTAAAAGGACTTTTGTGGAGCTATATTCGTTAGCAATTTGTGTCGCTACAGTCTGTCCCTGCGACACACAGCAACCTCTACCTACACTCACAAAAGAGCTGCAGAACTGCTCAACAGTCACAATGCTGCACAGTAGAAATGCACTATAATATGCTTTCTATATTTAAAAGTATATTATAAGTGTATTACACCCCTATATACTGCACACCAAACAATAGTACACCTATACCAGTCCTTAAAAGGACATTGGTGGACCTAATAGCTAGTGATTACAGACTGTCCCTGCTCCACACAGCAACCTCTCCCTATACTGACAAAAGACAGAATGTAAAATGGCCTCCAGATCAGTTCTATTTATAAGACCGAATAGCGCCGCTTAAATGATGGACGTGTTCTATTCTGATTATATTGTCCACAGAATATCAGTTTAGTGTGAATCTAGTGAAAGTTCAGTCAGTGTGAGTGTAGTGACCATTCATTTTTACTTTAGTGTCAGTTTATTTTGTCAGGGCAGGTTTACTGCAGTATAGTTCAGTGCGTTATGTACTGTTTAACGCAGTATATTTCTGTGCGTTATATGCCATTTAACGTAGTATATTTCTGTGCATAATATGCCATTTAACGTAGTATATTTCTGTGCATTATATGCCATTTAACATAGTATATTCTGCGCGTTATATGCCATTTAACGTAGTATATTTCTGTGCGTTACATGCCATTTAATATAGTATATTTCTGTGCGTTACATGCCATTTAATATAGTATATTTCTGTACGTTACATGCCATTTAACATACTATATTTCTGTGCATTATATGCCATTTAACAAAGTATATTCTGTGCGTTACATGCCATTTAACAAAGTATATTTCTGTGCGTTACATGCCATTTAACGTATTATATTTCTGTGCGTTACATGCCATTTAACGTAGTATATTTCTGTGCGTTACATGCCATTTAATGTAGTATATTTCTGTGCGTTACATGCCATTTAACATACTATATTTCTGTGCATTATATGCCATTTAACGTAGTATATTTCTGTACGTTACATGCCATTTAACATACTATATTTCTGTGCGTTAGTGCATGTTTAACGCAACTTCTCTGGAAGCTGGTAGTAGACACTGCTACTTCAGTGAGCTCCTGTAGCTTCCGGGTCCCATGCTGGGCGTCAGCCCTGCTGCTTACAGAACATGGGAGGTCTTCCCCTTGGCATGGGCATCAGTCAGAGGGTGCTTTGCAGTTTTTCACTGAATGCAAAGCATTCTCTTATTGGGCAAGGTGGGGGGGGGGGGGGGCAGTGACATCGCACTCTCCACCTTTTCCAATCAGAGAATGTTCATTGATGAGATGCAAAGCATTCCCTGAATGGCTCCCGTGGCAAGCAATTGACCTCCTGTGTTCTGAATGGAGCAGGCAGCTGCTCAGCATGGTTAGTGGAGATCGCCAGCTTCTAGAGGGATCCCACAGGTATGGAATATAGATAGTTACGTTGGTCCAACCTGGAGCAATGCAAGTATGTAAAGACATCCATTCCTGGAATTCTTCTTATTTATTAATAATGGATTTATTACATTATTAACTACAAGCCAATTAATAGTGTTGGTAGTTAAAACTTAACTAAATTAATAAAGAAACTCACCATCAGAGATAACATTTAGTTGGACAGGGTTACTATAAACGCCAGATCCCACTGAGCACTTATAAACTCCATTGTGTTCTTTTTTGGCATTAAATGTTCTGCTCTTTTCAGTCATATAGACTTTGCTATCTTTATACCAGGTGTAGTAATAGTCTCCACGTTTATCCTCTTCTACCGATCCCACGCTGCATGACAGAGTCACCCAATCTCCGGAGTGTACATTGTTCCAGTTGGGGCTCAGGGTGACTACAGGGGTGACTGCACCTTCTACAAAACAGTACAATGCAAATGGTTAGTTAAAAGAACTCACACAGGATGGCAATTGAATCAGGAGAATGTGTCAGAAACCATGAAATCAGGCCGAGACAGAAGTACAGTTAAATCACACTTGTTTAATAATGAAAGTAAATAGAACAAACGTAATCAAAACATAGCCAAAGTTCAGGAACCGGAACAAATAGTCATACAAGCCAAACATCAGGCAGCCAGAGATAAGCTTAGTAAAACAGCAAGCAGGATGTGGAGAAAGAAGGAATGTCAGCCAAGCAAGTCTTTAACAGGAATGCAGGCGATAGTCTCTGTAATGTTGACCAAGGCGAAGGCAGAGATCCTCTGGACTGGACGGCTTAAGTAGGCAGGACTGACGAGCAGGATATCATCAACAGCTGAGTAATTGTGGAGAGATGGGAGATGGCAATTAGGTGACAGCTGAGCGGACAGCTCTGAGAAGGAAGGGCTGAGCCGAGACCTGACAGAATGGCACATTTTGTGACCCATCCAAATATTTGCATGTCATGATGACAGGCTTACAGTACAGTTATACTGTACAGCCAGAGAAATATAGAAATTAGATAAAGGAGTCTAGGATCATTTGAATTGTCATAAAAAATATGCATTGTGTCTTTGGGGGCAGCACCATGCCAAACAACTCACTAGATCTGGCTAGGAGGCACCCACAGAGCAAGCTTTCCATGGACGGGTACCCAACAGTATCTCAAACCATAGAAATTCAGAAAGTGCGCTTAATTATCAACACTTTGGGATGTTCTGAATAAAAGTACTAACAATAACTTACAAAGCCGTCCATAACTCTGCCCCCAGCTACATCACTAACCTAGTCCCAAAATACCAACCAAGCCACTCTCTTCATCATCCCAAAACCTCCTGCTCTGTAGCTCCCTTGTCACATCCTCCCCCATGCTTGCCTCCAGGATTTCTCCAGAGCTTCTCCCATCCTTTGGAACTCCCTACCCCCAATCTGTCCGACTGTCCCCTAATCTATCCATCTTTAGACGATCCCTGAAAACCCTTCTCTTCAAAGAAGCCTATCCTGCTTCTAACTAACGCTGTTTTTCTTCCTCCATCAGCTCATCTCCCCACAGCTATTACCTTTTGTATCAATTGACCCTTCCTTTTTAGATTGTAAGCTCTAACGAGCAGGGCCCTCTGATTCCTCTTGTACCAAATTGTAATGTAGCTGTAATGTCTGCCCTCATGTTGTAAAGCAATGCGCAAACTGTTGGCGCTATATAAAACCTGAATAATAATAAATAATAATAATAATGAAAGAATTTTGATCGCGTAGAGTGTGGCCATTTTGTCTTTTGATTATATTTACATAGTTACATTGCTCCAGCTTGGACCATTCTATGCACATACCATACCTGGAAGCTGGTAGTAGAAACTGCTTCTCCAGTGAGCTCCTGTAGCTTCCGGGTCCCATGCTGAGTGTCAGCCCTGCTGCTTACAGAACACAGGAGGTCCTCCACTTGGCATGGGCATCAGTGAGAGGATTGCTTTGCAGTTTCTCACTGAATGCAAAGCATTCTCTTATTGGGAAAGGTGGGGGGGGGGGGGGCACTGACCATTACGCTCTCCACCTTTTCCAATCTGAGAATGTTCATTGATGAAATGCAAAGCTTTCCCTGAATGGTAAGCAATTGACCTCCTGTGTTCTGAATGGAGCAGGATTATTAATATTAATTAATAATGGATTTATTACATCATTAACTACAAGTCAATTAATAGTGTTGGTAGTTAATACTTAAATAAATTAGTAAAGAAACTCACCATCAGAGATAACATGTAGTCGGACAGGGTCACTATAAATGCCAGATCTCCCTGAGCACTTATAAACTCCATTGTCTTCTACGTTAGCAGTAAATGTTCTGCTCTTTCCATTCATATAGAATTTGCCATCTTTATACCAGGTGTAGTAATCGTATCCACGTTTATCCTCTTCTACCGATCCCACACTGCATGACAGAGTCACCCGATCTCCGGAGTATACATTGTTCCAGTTGGGGCTCAGGGTGACTACAGGGGTGACTGCACCTTCTACAAAACAGTACAATGCCAATGGTTAGTTAAAAAAACTCACACAGGATAGTAATTGAATCCAGAGAATATGTCAGAAACCATGAAATCAAACCAAGATGGAAGTACAGTTAAATAACACTTGTTTAACCACTTTCAGACCGGACCATTTTGCTGGTAAATGACCAGAGGTCTTTTTACACTTTGGCACTGCGCTGCTTTAACTGGTAATTGCGCGGTCATGCAATGTTGTACCCAAACAAAATTTGCGTCCTTTTCTTCCCACAAATAGAGCTTTCTTTTGATGGTATTTGATTGCCTCTGCGATTTTTATTTTTTGCGATATAAACATAAAAAGACCGCAAATTTTGAAAAAAAATGATATTTTCTACTTTTTTTTATTAGAAAAATCCAATAAACTCAATTTTAGTCATACATTTAGGCCAAAATGTATTCAGCCACATGTCTTTGGTAAAAAAAAAGTCAATAATTGTATATTTATTGGTTTGCGCAAAAGTTGTCACATCTACAAACTAAGGTACGTTTTCTGGAATTTACGCAGCTTTTAGTTTACGACTGCCTATCTCATTTCTTGAGGTGCTAAAATGGCAGGGCAGTACAAAACCCCCCCAAATGACCCCATTTTGGAAAGTAGACCCCCTATGGAAATTGATAAGAGGCATGTTGAGCCCACTGAATATTTTATTTTTTTGCCTCAAGCGATTGAATAATGACAAAAAAAATTTTTTTATTTTTTTTTTACACAAAGTTGTCACTAAATGATATATTGCTCACACATGCTATGGGCATATGTAAAATGACACCCCAAAATAAATTCTGCTGCTTCTCCTGAGTACGGGGATACCACATATGTGGGACTTTTTGGGAGCCTAGCCGCGTACGGGGCCCCGAAAACCAAGCACCGCCTTCAGGCTTTCTAAGGGCATACATTTTTGAGTTCACTTCTCACTACCTATTACAGTTTTGAAGGCCATAAAATGCCAAGATGGCACAAAACCCCCACAAATGACCCCATTTTAGAAAGTAGACACCCCAAGCTATTTGCTGAGAGGCATGTTGAGTTCATGGAATATTTTATATTTTGCCACAAGTTGCGGGAAAATTACAAACTTTTTTTTTTTTTTTTTTTTCACAAAGTTGTCACTAAATGATATATTGCTCATGCATGCCATGGGCATATGTGAAATGACACCCCAAAATAAATTCTGCTGCTTCTCCTGAGTATGGGGATACCACATATGTGGGACTTTTTGGGAGTCTAGCCGCGTACGGGGCCCCGAAAACCAAGCACCGCCTTCAGGCTTTCTAAGGGCGTTACAGTTTTGAAGGCCATAAAATGCCAAGATGGCACAAACCCCCCCCCCCCCAAATGACCCCATTTTGGAAAGTAGACACCCCTAAATTTAGGGGTACACTAGTGAGACTAGGTAATAAATGGCGGGTGCCCTGAAACTATAAAAAAATAACTAACCAACCAGCGTCACCTGTAATAGTTATATGGTGATCACTGGTGAAAGGGTTAACTAGGGGGCAATCAGGGGGCTTTATGCGGTAGTATATGGGGGTCCCTGGCGCTATAAAAAGCTGCGGCGAACCTAAATACCTACCTGCCTAACTAGCGTCACCTGTGACACTAATACAGCGATCAGAAAAATGATCGCTTATTAGGCTGGGTTCACACTGGAGCGATGTGGGAACGCCACGAATGCGCGGCGGGTTCCCGCATCGCATGCCTCCCGGCGGCAGTTCACACTGCCCTATGCGAACTGCTGGGAGTGTCAGTGAAATGTTAATGACACCCCCAGATCAGTTCGCATATCGCAGTGCGATCTGCAAACTTGGATTGCATGGTGTGAACACCCATGCGATCCGATTCTGCTGCGGACCAAAAAAAGGGTCCCGTGCGAGTTTGCGGCGGGTGCGGCGGGTGCGACACGAATTGAGCCATACTATCTGTATAGCTGAACTCGAATCGCACAGAGATCGGATGTGATTTGCACTGCAGTGCGGTGCAAATCACATCCGTTCTCATAAACCGCTGCAATGTGAACCCAGCCTTAGTGACACTGGCGACGGGGGGTGATCACGGGGTTAAACCTTTATTGGGGGGGTTAGGGGGGTACCTTAGAACTAAAGGGGGCTAACCCTAACTGCCCTAACAGTTATTACAGTCACAAATGACACCCGCCGGGTGATCAGGGGGTTAAACCTTTATTGGGTAATAAATGGCGGGTGCCCTGAAACTATAAAAAAATAACTAACCAACCAGCGTCACCTGTAACAGTTATATGGTGATCACTGGTGAAAGGGTTAACTAGGGGGCAATCAGGGGGCTTTATGCGGTAGTATATGGGGGTCCCTGGCGCTATAAAAAGCTGCGGCGAACCTAAATACCTACCTGCCTAACTAGCGTCACCTGTGACACTAATACGACGATCAGAAAAATGATCGCTTATTAGGCTGGGTTCACACTGGAGCGATGCGGGAACGCCACGAATCCGCGGCGGGTTCCCGCATCGCATGCCTCCCGGCGGCAGTTCACACTGCCCTATGCGAACTGCTGGGAGTGTCAGTGAAATGTTAATGACACCCCCAGATCAGTTCGCATATCGCAGTGCGATCTGCAAACTCGGATCGCATGGTGTGAACACCCATGCGATCCGATTCTGCTGCGGGCCAAAAAAAGGGTCCCGTGCGAATTTGCGGCGGGTGCGGCGGGTGCGGTGGGTGCGGCGAATGGCTAAACTCGAATCGCACAGAGATCGGATGTGATTTGCACTGCAGTGCGGTGCGAATCACATTCGTTCTCATAAACCGCTGCAATGTGAACCCAGCCTTAGTGACACTGGCGACGGGGGGTGATCACGGGGTTAAACCTTTATTGGGGGGGTTAGGGGGGTACATTAGAACTAAAGGGGGCTAACCCTAACTGCCCTAACAGTTATTACAGTCACAAATGACACCAATGCAAAAAAAAAAACAAAAAATGACATTGGTGTCACTGTGACTGGGGGGCAGGGGTAATTGGGGGGGTGATCGGGGGGGTGTGAGTGTGCCTGGCATGTTCTACTGTATGTGTAGAGTGTTGGTGCAACTCACCGATCCGCTCTCCTCCGTGTCGGAACGAAAAATACCGACACGGAGGAGAGAATACATCACTTCCTCTCCTGTGTTTACATTACAGGAGAAGAAGTGATGTCACGGGGGATTTCTATTCATCGGGAGCGATCGCGAGGGGGTGGCCATGAACGAATGGCCGTCCCCTCGTCCGGGATCGCTCCCGCACGAATACCGACCGCCGCAGGCACCGGGCGGGGGCCCGATCGGGCCCCCGACCCGCGGGAAGGCAGGGACGTACATGTATGCCCATATGCCTGCCCGTGCCATGCTGTCGACGTACATCGTCGTGTGGCGGTCGGGAAGTGGTTAATAATAAAACGAAATAGAACAAACGTAGTCAAAACATAGCCAGAGTTCAGGAACCAGAACGGATAGGCAGACAAACCAAACTTCAGGGAGCTGCAGATAAGCGTAGTAAAACAGGATCTGGAGGATCTGGAGGATGTAAGCAGGATCTGGAGCCAGAAGGAATGTCAGCCAAGCAAGTTGTCACGGTACTACTTACAGTGAGCCCACAGGTGAGCAGGTGACACGGGATCCCCCAGGGCGTGGAATCTAAGAGCCAGCCAGTATTCTGCCAGGGACCCTCTCACGAAGGTTTGGACTTAGCTGCGTGCTGACCCCAGGTCATGACCCCCAGGTTCACCCTGCTCGCTAGGGAAGTACCAGAAGACACTGTTAGACAAGGATGGATGGATTAAGCGAAGGAGAGCCGGATAGAAAGCCAAGGTCAGAGCGGGCTGCAGACAACGTAATCAGAGCAAGCCGGGTTGATACACAGGGGATCAGTTGATTAGGGGTCAGGTAAAACAGGTTACACAAGGGAGCTCAGAAACAAATGTTGTTCAAGCAATAGTAGCTGGTTAGAAAGGGATTTAAATAGAGAAGTGCCGGGGGCAGCGACACCCATAGCTGCAGAGTGCACAGAGCTGAACACCAGCTAGTGGAACAACAGATGCCAGCCGACCTACTGCAGTAAAGGTGAGACACAGATCAGCTCCGCAGCTGATCTGTGACACAAGTCTTTAACAGGAATGCAGAAGACAGTCTCTGTGATGTTGACCAAGGCAAAGGCAGAGCTCCTCTGGGCTGGACGGCTTAAGAAGACAGGACTGAGGAGCAGGATATCATCAACAGCTGAGTAATTGTGGAGAGATGGGAGCTGGCAATTAGCTGACAGCAGAGCGGCCAGCTCTGAGAAGGAAGGGCTGAGCCCAGACCTGACAGAATGGCACATTTTGTGACCCATCCAAATATTTGCATGTCCTGATGACAGGCTTACAGTACAGTTATCCTGTACAGCCAGAGAAATATAGAAATTAGATAAAGGAGTCTAGGATCATTTGAATTGTCATAAAAAATATGCATTGTGTCTTTGGGGGCAGCACCATGCCAAACAACTCACTAGATCTGGCTAGGAGGCACCCACAGAGCAAGCTTTCCATGGATGATTACCCAACAGTATCTCAAACCATAGAAATACAGAAAGAGGCAGCAGACCAAAACTAGATGTAAGATCACTTTAGTTGTTATTAGTTGTTGGTAAAAAAAAAAGTTGTTGGTAAAAAAAGTCATATAAAAAAAATACAACAGGTTTTGGGGGCAACACCCGCTTTATTAGGGCTCAACACAGGATACAACTTGGATGGACTCAGAGAAGGTAGTGACTTCACAGACCTATATTACAACCAGTATTGAACTCTCCGCATGGAGTAACAATCCAGGCTAACAGCAGTTGCTAAGCAGAAATGGAGCTCCAAGTCACTGCTTTCTCTGAGTCCATCTAAGTTTTATCCTGTGTTGAGTCCTGATGAATGCGAAGTAGCCTCCCGAAACACTTTGGAAGTTTTTATATAACTTTCTGTTTTTGGTCTGGTGTCTCTTTCTGTATTCTTATGCTATGAGTTGCTGTTAAGTGGCCATTTAGGGAAGCTTTGCTCTATGGGAACTGCCTCATCAGAGCCATTGAGCTTGTCTGATGTTTTGCAACATCAAACAATGAAAAATTTGCAGTTTTATAAGACAACTTCCATTTATTCACGTAAATACAGACCGTCCTTTCAGGATTTAATACAATAAATAATCTGTTAGTAGATTTTTTTTCATTTACTGACCTGTGTTCCTCACTGCCAGTACTGGAAGAGAAAAGAAGAGAAATACCTATAAAAGAGTCACGTACATAATAAACTAATTTAAAACTTGAAATATTCTAATAATCATTTCCTGTTGTATTCTTGCATTAAAAGGACTGTTTAGGGGAATTTTACCGTAACTATGCTTGGCTATACTCAATGCTCTGCTAGTTCAGCCCTATAAAGGTTACTAGAGGGGTCCAGTTTATTTCTATTCAGTGGTAGGAATTAGGGAAGAGCTGAATCGCCCTGAGTTTGGTTCAAGTTGAGTTTGGGGAACTTTAAACATTTCCAGCAAATTACATTTCCCTTTTGGCTTCTATTTAACGAAGAAGTCAATGTAATTGCCCAAATATGGGCAGTAATCATATTTGGGCAGTGATGTCACCTGCCCTTTTCCCCATGTAGCTGAGGATTCTGGCCATGTAAAGCAATGTGCCTGTGATAGCGGCGGTTGCCAGGGATGCGGCGGTTGCCAGGCATGCAGCAGTTGCCAGCATCCGCTGCTTCCTTAGACATAATTGGCGGCAGGCGTTATCCCTCCCCCTTTTTCTGGTCCTAAGGATACAACACATGGGATTAGGAGCTAAAGAAAATCTACTCAATGGTGTCCCACAAAAGGAGAAAACCCAACAGTGGCTCAACAGTGGAATTAAGTGGAAATCATTTCTATTCCGCAGTAAACTTCTACATAACATATATGAGCTACAGTTAAAAAAAATAGACTATTTATATAAAACTATCTGCTGTGTCTGAGCTTAAGCACACCAACATTGCTACCCTGGGAAAAAAAACCTTGTTATGCATCAATGGACAGAACATGACAATTTATATTTTGCACGAGCTGATGATCTGTGACTGTGGACCTGAGCTGATTGGGAGTGGTCCTCAACTTAGTCTCCTCATCTCAAAAAATGTATATATAAAAAAATAAAATAAAATAAAGATATAATACAGCCAACAGTACCTGGTACTGATACTGTTATGGCGAGGCCCCAGATTCAAAGATTTGTGACAGAATATAATATTGAACACCAAGGTATGGTATATGAGGTCAATAGATAAGTAATTCCATCTTGCTGAGGGATTGACTCCCTGTGTTCTCTAAAGAGATGGCAGGAGCTCAAGCAGCACCCAGAAAAGACCAGCGCTTACTATGTGTAGCAAAGGCTACTACAGTAAGGTGAGCAGATTTTCAAAATGGAATCCATGGACACCCTACTGACCATGGACACGTCTATTAGGGGTTCCGGCAGGGTCGGTAAAACATGGTGCCACCCCCAGGCTCGGCATGACAATATGGCTCCACTTTTAAAGAAAGGGGGCAGGGTTATCCATTCCGTCAAATGATTGGCTCAGCCGACCAGAGGCAGTAGGAGCTCCACACTGTGTCACAGGTTGTTCCTTATTTCTTTTGTATAACCTGTGAAAGTTTGTGATTTGCAAACTCAGTGAATCCTGGGGATTCATAGCCAACATATGGTAGCGGCAAACCCAAACCATATCCCTATTCATTAGTCCTACAGAATTGGATGTCACCATTTTTAAAGCAAATTTCTTTGTCTTGGGAATTTGTTTTAAAGTAGGATTAGTCCAGCACTATTATGCCCTATACACACGATAGGATTTTCCGACAACAAAATCCATGTTTTTTTTTTTCTGACGGATGTTGGCTCAAACTTGTCTTGCATAGACACGGTCACACAAATCTTGCCAGAAATCCTGAACGTCAAGAACGCGGTGACATACAACGCTTATGACGAGCCGAGAAAAATTAAGCTCAATAGCCAGTGCGGCTCTTCTGTTTGATTCCGAGCATGTGTGGAACTTTGTGCATTGGATATTGTGTACACACGATCTGAATTTACGACAACGGATTTCGTTTTCGGAAAATTTGAGATCCAGAGCTCAAAATTTGTGTGACGGAAATTCCGATGGAAAATGTCCCATGGAGCCTACACACGGTCGGAATTTCCGACAACAAGCTCCGATCAAACGTTTTCCGTCTGAAAATCCTATTGTGTGTATGGGGCATAAGACTGAAATACATAATTACTTCTAGCATTATCCTCTCCCTCCCGTAGGAGTTGTCTTCCTGGCTACCAATCAGTTATCTTTCCAAAATTTTGGTGATATTATTCTCAATTTCCCACAGCCAGTTCCCCATATAGCTAGTCTGCCATCTTGTACTTTTTTGCTTTATAAATATATTGGCTCATGGTCAAGCAAGATCACGACAATCTTATCTCACGGATGAGAAATGATGGCTGTCCATCGTTTAGGAGTTTCTATGTCCTATTACCATTTTGATCAAGTTTGACTATTCTCGTTTACTACAGAACAAAAATTCATTGGTCATGCACTAAGCAACATGTTTTTAGCACAAAGCTGTACAGGGCCATGCACTGAGAACAGCTATCTGACCACATATGTGTCAAACTCATATTATAGGAAATGATAACTCATCTTACTGGAATAAAGCAGGAAGGAAGTGGTCCCTGCCCCCCCCCCCCCCAAAAAAAAAAAACTCACAAGATAAAAAATTAGAAGATAAGAACCAAATTGTTGTTCCTCAAAATGGACTGGCCAAAGTTGTTGTTTTTTTTTAAGCTAAGCATAAAAGTAAAACATGTCTGTTTATCCATTTTACAACCATCACCAAGCTTCTTCCATCTGAAAGTCCAAACGTTTCGGTAGAATGTTTTGGAGCTTATGCCTCTTCATAATCAAGGTGAATAAGTGCAAGGGGAAGGAGCATCAACATAAATCTTTTTCTTTTACCTTCATGGACAGGTCCAGGTTTAAGCTGTCTGTACCTTGATAGGTTTGTGTTATGAAAAAATCAAATGAACGCATTCAATAATGCCATTGGAGACTTGGTGAATGTAATTCGAAAGTACTTCAAAATTCCATTTGGCTTTACCTTTTTATTCTGGAATGAATTGAATTTCCTAAATGAAAACCATATTCACTACAGTGAATTAGTTCTTTCATTAAAAATGTTCCACCCTTTTTCTTTAAAGGTCCTCCAGTCAATAAAAATCCTTGATTTTACCCCATTAACAATTAGAAAATGAAACGGACATTCCAAAAATTTTAATTTTTGAAGAAAATTGTACAAGTGTAAGGCCAGGTTTACTTTGAGCTGAGTTTGGGTTAAAGCGGAGGTCCTCCCTAAAGTGGACCTTCCGCTCATTGGAATCCTCCCCCCCTCCGGCGCCACAATTGGCACCTTTCAGGGGGGAGGGGGTGCAGGTACCTGTACAGTACAGGTATCTGCACCCACTTCCGCATAGCTATCTACGGAAAGGGGCGTAGATGCAGAATCTACGCCCCTTTCCGAAAGTCCCCCCGCTGCCTGCTGGGAAACACATGGATCCCAGAGACAGCGGGGACCATCCTTATTGAGCAGCGCGACTTGTGCATGCGAGGTAGGGAACCGGGAAATGAACCCGAAAAGCTGCACTTCCTAATTCCTATACCCAAGATGGCGGCGGCAGCACCCAAGAGACGATCGAGAGATCGGCTTCGGGTGCCGACATCGCGGGCGCGCTGGACAGGTAAGTGTCACTATTTTAAAAGTCAGAAGCTGCAGTATTTGTAGCTGCTGGCTTTAAAAAAAAACAAAAAACGTGGACTCCCGGCGGACTCCTGCTTTAAGGTCAGGTTTAGGGTTCAGTCTGCAGTTCACGGTTGACCTACGACCTCTTAACAGGTCACTAGGTAGCAAAGTACACAGATACATGGAGTTCCCATTTTTAGTTATTCTTATGCCCCGTACACACGATCGGACTTAAAAACAATAAAACCATGGATTTTTGTTTGAAGGATGTTGGCTCCAACTTGTCTTTCATACACAAGGTCACTCAAATATTGGCCAACAATTACAAACATGGAAACATGGTGACGTAGAAGACGTAC
This sequence comes from Lithobates pipiens, assembly GCF_037356315.1. NCBI lineage: Eukaryota > Metazoa > Chordata > Amphibia > Anura > Ranidae > Lithobates > Lithobates pipiens. The sequence continues at coordinate 40,529,041 of NW_027507791.1, read as the reverse complement.
GCCAAGCCGAGAAAAAGGAAGTTCAATAGCCAGTGTGGCTTCTTCTGCTTGGCTCCGAGCATGCATGAACTTTTGTGCGTCGGTCTTTTGTACACACCTTCGGAAATTCCGACAACAAAGTTTTGTTGGCTGTAAATTTGAGAACCTGCTAGCCAACATTTGTTGGCGGAAAGTCCGACATCAAATGTTCAATGAAGCATACACAAGGTTGGACTTTCTGCCAACACGCTCACATCCAACATTTGTTGTCGGAAAATCCGTTTGTGTGTACGGGGCATTATTGTTGGTCATTATTGGCCAGACTGGATGTATTTTTAGCTTTTTGTTCCAAAAAGCTATCAAGAACCTCCAGCCAGTGGGACAATCATACTGTAGATTGTAGCATGTCACTATGTGAGAGGGATGATGGAAAAGTGGGTGGGTGACATCGCGATTTTTACCTTGACCAATCAGGGGAAGCCCTGATAAAAACACAAGGCTTCTCATGATTGGCTGACTCTCAATTCCAGCAGCATACAGGCAGTTGTTTGTACTGCTGCCAGACCACAGCGCAGCTTACTGTATGTAGCTAAAGAAGCGTCCACCCCATCATTATGTGACAAAAATAATTCATTTTGGCCAACTTGGCCTGACCAAACAATTTACAGTGCAAAGAAACTTGGAATTCTACTTTAATGTGGTTATGCACTTACCGTATTTATTTTTGCATATCCCCTTTGACTATTATCCCATCCCCCTTTTTCTGGTCCTAAGCATACTGCACATGTGATTGAGAGTTAAAGGAAATCTCCCCAATGGTGCCCACAAAGCAGAAAACCCAACAGTGGCTCCCTAGCCTTTTCTTATGCCTCGTACACACGATCGGACTTTCCGACAACAAAACCGTGGATTTTTGTTCGAAGGGCGTTGGCTCCAACTTGTCTTGCATACACAAATGTTGGCCAACAATTACGAACGTAGTGACAGACAAGACGTACTGTATGTGATGTCTCCATTATGAACGCTAGTTTTACAAGACCGACCGCTTCCAGCTCATACTTGATTTCCGAGCATGCGTGAACTTTTGTACGACGGACACACGATCGGAAAGTCCGACAAATAAGTTTTGTTGGCAGGAAAATTTGAGAACCTGCTAGCGCACACTTGTTGGTGGAAAGTCCGACAACAAATGTCCGATGGAGCATACACACAGTCGGACTTTCAGCCAACAAGCGCACATTTTCCGTCAGAAAATCCGATCGTGTGTAAGCGGCATTACACTACACTATAGTGGAATTAAGTGGAAATCATTTCTATTCCGCATTCAACTTCTATTTAACATACATGAGCTACATTAAGAAAATAAACTATTTATAGAAAACTATCTGCTGTTTCTGAGCTTAAGCACACCCACGTTGCTATCCTGTCAAAAACCTTGTTATGCATCAACAGACAGAACATGACAATTTATATTTTGCACGCGCTGATGATCTGTGAATGTGCACCCTAGCTGATTGGGAGTGGCCCTCAATTTAGTCTCCTCATCTCCAAAAAAATTAATAAATAAAATAAAGCAAAAGATATAATACAGCCAACTGTATCTGGTACTGATATGCCGCGTACACACGTAGCCGACTATCCGGCGGACTTAGTCTGACGAACTTCCCGCGGGACTGTCCGCCGGACTTTCCATACGGGCTACTTGCCCACACACGGCACATTTTCAACGGACTAATACGGTGTACTAAGTCCGCCGGACTATCCGCCGTACTTTTGAAATGAACAGACTCGCTCACACACGCGGAGGAAAGTCCGCTCATTTTGAGCGCGTCTCCAGGTAGCTGGGGCCAGCGAAGGAGGCATCGCTGGCCCCGTCACCTGGTATGGACTTAAAGGGGAACCCCAACGCCGAAAAAATCGGCGTGGGGGTCCCCCCAGGTCCACATCAGACCTTTGTCCGAGAACGCTACCCGGCCGGCCAGGAAAGGGGGGGACGAGCGAGCACCCCCCCTCCTGAGCCATACCAGGCCACGTGCCCTCAACATGGGGGGTGCCTTGGGGAAGGGGGGGCCGCGCGGCCCCCCCACCTCAAAACACCTTGTCCCCATGTTGATGAGGACAAGGGCCTCTTCCCGACAACCCTGGCCGTTGGTTGTCTGGGTCTGCGGGTGGGGGGCTTATCGGAATCCGGGAGCCCCCTTTAATAAGGGGGCCCCGGATACCGGCCCCCCACCCTATGTGAATGAGTATGGGGTACAATGTACCCTTACCCATTCACCTGTAAATAAAAGGGGGTCTTCTGTCCGTCTTCGGGGGTCTTCTCGCCGGACTCCTCCGCTATCTTCTAGCTCTTTTGCTAGCGGAGGAGCCCGGCATTCTTCTTCGAAGGAGGCGTCGCTGGCCCCGGCTACCTGGAGACGCGCTCAAAATGAGCGGACTTTTCTCCGGGCAGGAAAAGTCCTTTCATTTCAAAAGTACGGCGGACTGGCACACACATGGCCGGACTGTCCGCCAAAATGCGAGTCCGACGGAAATATTGGAGTGCAAAAATACTTTCTAAGTCCGCTGTACTTTTGGGTAAAAAAAGTCCGCCGGAGGCTACACACGGGGGGATTCGACTCGAGTCCGCCGGACTTTTCCACCAGATTGTTTGATCGTGTGTACACGGCAATACTGTTATTGCGAGTCCCCGGATGCAATAATTGGTGACGGAATATAATATTGAACACCCAGATATATGATTTAACAAGTAACAGGTGCAATGTTCAGATACCCCGGTATTGCTTGTATATGGTCCATACTCGTCCAAAGGGGCAGGTATCAGGGTAGCAAGAATAGGTCAGTCTGTCAGAGCTGCCACCAGAGGAGACCAGAAGCAAGTTCCAGTTGAACAAGGAAAAAACCAAGGAGAGGGGCGCCTCTTAGAATATATCAAAGCACTTTATTATAAAGAACAATATCCACTCACATGGAAGTAAATTACTTTCGGTGCATCACTGGGATGAACAGGAGGAACTACAGATAGCAGAAGGTCCTTTTTGCTGACAGGAAGTAGCACATCAAATCCCAGGGGCGTGGAGGGCAGTGAGTCATGAGATCCTTGCAGGTTATCACCGATGTAGCGGTTGGACCTCTTGTCTGGTCACCGCAAAAGATGGAGGACGGCCGTGCAGTATTGGAGCCAAAACGAGGCTTGGATCGCAAGCGGGGTGGCACAGGATGATGATGTCACTAGTGACGCTGCTTCCTGCCAGCAAAAAAGGACCTTCTGCTATCTGTAGTTCCTCCTGTTCATCCCAGTGATGCACCGAAAGGCATTTACTTCCATGTGAGTGGATATTGTTCTTTATAACAAAGCTTTTGGATATATTCTCAGAGGCGCACCTCTCCTTGTTTTTTACCCAGATATATGAGGTCAGTAGACAAGAAATTCCATCATGCTGAGAGATTGACTCTCTGTGTTCTGTAAAGAGATGTCAGGAGCTCAAGCAGCACCCAGAAGAGACCAGCACTGACTATATGTAGCAAGGGCTACTACAGTAAGGTAAGCAGATTTTCAAAATGAAATCCATGGACACCCTACTGACCATGGACACGTTTATTAGGGGTCCGGCAGGGTCAGAACAGGTGGTGGGCATAACACCAGCATGCAAAGTGCGCCACATTAAATGTTGTGAGATGGTCTTGAAGGGCCTACTTTGCTCTGGGCTAGGAGGGTAGGTCCAGGTGTGCACTGCAGGACACCGTCACAAGCAAGGACAAGGCGGTTGATAACCCATATCCTGACCTCCCACAATGAAGTCTGTACAAGTGGAGAGGGAGGGACTGTGAAAACTACATAATGTCAACATGTGACGTCATCAATAAACCCATACACAGCTGGAAGCAGCCACACCTCTCACACCTCTTGTGATTGAGATATATATATATATATATATATATATATATATATATATATATATATATATACACGAGGGGTCTTCAAAATGTTTCCTCACTTTTATATTTTCGCTGGAAACGGTGAAGGCGGAGGGGTTTTGTTAATGCTATTAAAAAGTCGGTAGGCTGCTTTCCAACAACCTATTCAACCCCCCCGTCTGAAGCCAATATTGTTAGTATCTATAGCCGGTTCATGTTTACACAGTAAAAGCTAGTTGCTAAGGAGTGGGGTTGGGAAGCTGGTCATGGAATCCCAAACTACCGACGAGTCCTCAGCTGTCAATGGGCTTCCCCGCTGACAGCTGAATAAAAAAACATTTGCCGGTAAAAAAATAGTAATAAAAAAAATGGTTTGGGCCCCCCCCCCAGTCCATACCAGACCCTTATCTGAGGATGAGCGCTTCCCTCCTGAACCATACCAGGCCACATCCCCCCAAGGGGGATGTAGGTGGTTTGGGTCAGGGGATCCCCTGTTACCCCCATACACGCCTTATATAAAATGTTGAGTGTAGGGCAAGCATGTATGTAAAGCATGTATGTAAACATCAAGTGGAGTGAGAGTAATAATTCTAGGGCCAAAACACAATGAACTCTAAACTGTTAACTTGAAACTGATAACCTTTAAAGGCTTTTGAAGTGTCACCTATAGAGAATTTTTGGCACCATAGTTTTTTTTTGCAATTCCATGGGCGTGTGCAAATTTAAGACCTAACATGTTTAGTAACTATTTTTTACCAAAAAAATGGGAATAATATTGTGTTTGCGGTAAACTTTGTTTTAGTGTATTGTCTCCTGAAAATATGTGTTTGATAAATAACTGTGCAAATTGCATGGAAGAAAAAAAAATTGCAACTACCACCATTTTATTGTCCAGGATCTTTGCTTTCAGAAAATGTATATATTTTTTAACGGGGATATGATCATCATCTAAAAATACATAAGGGGGGATATGATCTCCATGTACAGTGGTGTGAAAAAGTGTTTGCCCCCTTCCTCATTTCCTGTTCCTTTGCATGTTTGTCACACTTAAGTGTTTCGGAACATCAAACCAATTTAAACAATAGTCAAGGACAACACAAGTAAACACAAAATGCAATTTGTAAATGAAGGTGTTTATTATTAAAGGTGAAAAACAATCCAAACCATCATGGCCCTGTGTGAAAAAGTGATTGCCCCCCTTGTTAAAACATACTATAACTGTGGTTGTCCACACCTGAGTTCAATTTCTCTAGCCACACCCAGGCCTGATTATTGCCACACCTGTTCACAATCAAGGCATCACTTAAATAGGAGCTGCTTGACACAGTAAGGTCCACCAGAAGATCCTTAAAAGCTACACATCATGCCGAGACCCAAAGAAATTCAGGAACAATTGAGAAAGAAAGTAATTGAGATCTATCAGTCTGGAAAGGGTTATAAAGCCATTTCCAAAGCTTTGGGAATCCAGCGAACCACAGTGAGAGCCATTATCCACAAATGGCGAAGACATGGAACAGTGGTGAACCTTCCCAGGAGTGGCCGGCCGCCCAAAATTACCCCAAGAGCGCAGCGACGACTCATCCAAGAGGTCACAAAAGACCCCACAACAACGTCCAAGGAACTGCAGGCCTCACTTGCCTCAGTTAAGGTCAGCGTTCATGCCTCCACCATCAGGAAAAGACTGGGCAAAAATGGCCTGCATGGCAGAGTTCCAAGGAGAAAACCACTGCTGAGCAAAAAGAACATCAAAGCTCGTCTCAATTTCTCCACAACACATCTTGATGATCCCCAAGACTTTTGGGACAACATTCTGTAGACCGATGAGACAAAAGTGGAACTCTTTGGAAGGTGTGTGTCCAAGTATATCTGGCGTAGAAGGAACACTGCATTTCATAAAAAGAACATTATACCAACAGTAAAATATGGTGGTGGTAGTGTGATGGTCTGGGGCTGTTTTGCTGCTTCAGGACCTGGAAGACTTGCCGTGATAAAAGGAACTATGAATTCTGCTGTCTACCAAGAGATCCTGAAGGAGAATGTCCGACCATCTGTTCGTGTACTCAAGCTGAAACGAACTTGGGTTCTGCAGCAGGACAATGATCCTAAACACACCAGCAAGTCCACCACCGAATGGCTGAAGAAAAACAAAATGAAGACTTTGGAGTGGCCTAGCCAAAGTCCTGACCTGAATCCTATTGAGATGTTGTGGTATGACCTTAAAAAGGCCGTTCATGCTCGAAAACCCTCTAATGTAACTGAATTAGGACAATTCTGCAAAGATGAGTGGGCCAAAATTCCTCCAGGACGCTGTAAAAGCCTCATTGCACGTTATCGCAAACGCTTGGTTGCAGTTGTTGCTGCTAAGGGTGGCCCAACCAGTTATTAGGTTTAGGGGGCAATCACTTTTTTACACAGGGCCATGATGGTTTGGATTTTTTTTCACCTTTAATAATAAACACCTTAATTTACAAATTGCATTTTGTGTTTACTTGTGTTGTCCTTGACTATTGTTTAAATTGGTTTGATGTTCCGAAACACTTAAGTGTGACAAACATGCAAAGGAACAGGAAATGAGGAAGGGGGCAAACACTTTTTCACACCACTGTATAAATACAAAAGGGGGATATGATCTCCATGTATAAATACATAAAGGGGGTATGATCACCATGTATAAATACATAAGGGGAGATATGATCTCCATGTATAAATACATACGGGGGGGATATGATCTCCAGGTATAATTACATAGGGGGGGATATGATCTCAAGGTATAAATACATAAGGGGGGGATATGATCTCCATGTATAAATACATAAGGGGGGTATGATCTCCATGTATAAATACATACGGGGGATATGATCTCCATGTATAAATACATAAGGGGGATATGATCTCCAGGTATAAATACATAAGGGGGGGGGATATGATCTCCATGTATAAATACATAAGGGGGGGTATGATCTCCATGTATAAATACAAAAGGGGGATATGATCTCCATGTATAAATACAAAAGGGGGATATGATCTCCATGTATAAATACAAAAGGGGGATATGATCTCCATGTATAAATACATAAAGGGAGTATGATCACCATGTATAAATACAAAAGGGGGGATATGATCTCCATGTATAAATACATAGGTGGTCCATACAGACTTGACTGGTGTAAAGTTCTTCACTTTAGGATCAACCCAATGGACTAGGGGGCGCTCTTTACATATATGATGACACACAGATGCCCCTCAGGAATTAGTTCTGGCCAACTCAGTAGATTTCTTCAACTACGAACTGGTCGCCTTCCTCAACACACAAAATATAACTGGATACTGGCATTTTATAGGTAAAGGAAGGAATTTATTTTCCCCAGCTGCAGCCAATTGGATCATGCTTTACATAGGTTATTTTGCCTTTCTCTGGAATAGCTGTGAGTTTAGGATGCTGTATAAAGAGGTCTTCTATTTATTTATTCAGTTTTTTTTTCCCTATTGGTTGAACTGGGTCTACTTGTGTCTTTTTCTCTTTCAATAATTTTTATTGAATTTAACTCTTTGGTAAATACATCATGTATAATCAGAAAATAGAAATAAAGCAAAAACATAACATAAAAAAACAGAAAAAGTACTTGTGTCTTTTTATAAGCTATGTAACAATATAACTATCTAACTAGGGGAGAGAGAGAGAGAGAGAGAGAGAGAGAGAAGTTTAATTATTTTTCCCCCGGTGTTAAAATTTCAGGACTACCATCCACAGCACTGACCTATTGGTGGTAAACAGCAACAACCCTTCTTTTGCTATTCCCACTAAGCCCCCCCCCCCCCCTTCTGTCCTGTCTGCATCCTGCCTTATTATTGAAGAGAACGTCACCGGGTAAAGTGAAAATGAAATTTTCCCCATCACATCCAACCACCAGGAAAATAAAATGAAAGTCGTCCACTTACAGATGAAGATGATCGGAGTCAGATGAGACATGGCGACCGCTCCGTGGGAACATAGTCCTATTCTCGCCTCTGTGCTGAGATAATGAACAATCACAACTTCCCCTTTTTGGTCAAACTCTGAGTTTGGTCTTACAATAGAAAAATGTGTTGGCAGGAGGTGGAAATTCTACACTTTGTAAGACGAAAGAGGAAATTGGTGTGCACTCACACCAGTACTAGTACATTCAGAGATGCTCAATCACAGTTTAAATATATGGTGGCTGTATTTATTTCAGATAATCTTTACAGAGAAATATATGAGAGCTTCTATCACTGCCCCCCTTCTGAACACCCATTGGCCGCCATGTTGGTTCCTGGCTTCAATACTTCCACTGATACAGGACAAGTATGCTAAACAGGGAATGCAAAGGAAAGTCAGAAGTCCTTAACTGCATCCTTGTTATGAATTGGGCTGGCCATAGATTTTGCACTCTTCTTTCCTTCAACCTTGGTTTGAAGGAAAGAAAATAGCTTGAATTCCCCCATCACCCAAGACCTGTTATAAATTAAAAGGTGAACGAAGGTTCGCAGTCCAAGGACCACGGTTATGGAACGCTCTACCCGCGGACATCCACTCGGAAGAAAACCATCTGGCCTTCAGGAAGAAGCTCAAGGCCCATCTCTTCTGAAGACCCAGATGGGCACTGGCGGCAAAAGAGCCCCGAGGCGATTTAGTTTGCATATGTAGCGCTATACAAGTTATTCATTCATTCATCAACACAAGTCAGTGTGAGTCGGGTTGCCACCTTTTCTTCAAGCCAAACCTGAACACTTTAGGGGCTCACAGCAAAAACATTTTTTAAGGGGGGATGCTCTGGTGTAAAGAGGAACTCTGATGTAAGGGGAGTTTCTGCTTACCAAACCTCCCACTTACATCAGAGTTCCCAGCATTTACCCTTAAATCAGGGTTCCCAAATACCCCCTAAAATCAGAGTCCACAGTGCATCCCTTACATCTGAGTCCCCCTTACCTTAGTGTATTCACTTACTTAGAGGCAAGAGAGAGAGAAGGGAGGGTGAGGGGAGAGTTCAGTCACAGACATTGGATGGTTTGCTCACTCATCAAGGATGGAGGCTCAGGTATGGACACCTTTCATCCACGATGTATCTGCCGGTTGCTGAACTACAGATTTCCAGACCACACATCCCTTTCCAGAGGACCAGAACACCGGAGATTGGAGTGGGCAGACAGAGGTGTAGGGGTGGGAGGAGGAGGAGCAGATCAAGCCCTCTCTCCTCTCTTGTCTATGTATGGGAATGGGTCCTGTGCACACCCCTATGCACTCAGCGGTAGATGGTACTCGGTTACTTGGGGAGCCACAGTCCATTCTGAATATTGTGTCCGGGTTTGAGGAGGTCTGAAACCCGGACACACAGTTCAAAACCCGAACTGTCCGGGTGAATTCCGGACAGGTGGCAGCACTAAGTGTGAGGTTTTCCCACTATCAGAATACAATGATCACTGCTGGAGGCTATATCCTACTAAAGTGGCCAAATTTTGATCTGTATTTATGGCTGGCTTTAGTTATTTAAAGGATTAAAGCCAGAAAATCAGTGTAGCACACCCCACGTAGGACCTGCAGATGAAAGGGATCCCTCATTCCTGCCCAGCCAGGTACCCCGAATCTTCACAGTCACACAGAGTCAGAGAACTTGGATAGGGTTGAGAGATTATGGGATGCCTACTTGACTTCAGCAAAATCTTCAGGGACAACTTCCTATATACATTCTATATACAGTGTCCTTCACTTTCCTCCTGCACACTCTTTGTTCCTCTCTTCCTCTGTACAGCTCCTGCTGGTTCACTCTTGGTGGAACTGACAGTCCTCTTGTCAGCTCAGTAGCAGCCCATTACAGGCAGGAACTCAAAGTCCCTTAAAATAGCACAATTAGAGTGAAACAGCTTTCCTTGTGGCCACTGATCCCAGCACCACTTCTTAAGGCAATACCAGACCTCCTGGCAGCCTCTGCCCCTTTCACCAGCCCTCCTAGCTGCCTCTCTACACCAGTCTGCCCACCTAACTCTTCCTCAGCCCACCCAGCTGACTCTCAGGAGATCTCTCAGGGAAAGGGCTGAATACGTATGCACAACACTGTCTTCAAAGGAGACTGACTACATGTGGCAGTCTCTCCCCTTTGTTAGTCCCCAACAGTGCTGTGCTACTCACTCAGTCATCATTTGCTCCTCTGCCTCCAGGAAAGATTCCTACCTTGTGTCTTTGGCAGGATCCTTCCAGCACCCGAGCCCTGGCCCAAGGCAGGACACCCCCCCTCCCAGACTAGGGGCACCCCTCAGGGCTATCAACAGCCTCATCAACACTGTATCTCCACCTTCCACCTGACTGCCCTTGCTGGCATGGCCCTGTCATTCCACTACTGGAAATTGGTTGAGACCTCTTAAATATGCAAGGCAGCTCATCCTAACCCCCACCCTCTAGTTCTAGAACATTCTCCAACCTTCTAGACCGGAGGGGCACAAGAAAGCTGCCAGGATAAGTCACTCAGCCCTGAACTCTAATAAACCCTGACCCAATTACGACTCACCAGCTTAACTGTGAGTCAGTGTATGGTTTGGAACCAGCAAGTGAGCTTACCCCCCGCCACACAACCCCACCGCTCAGCCCAAAAAAAGGCCTGCACCACACACACACAAAACTGTCTTCAAAGGAGACTGACTACATGTGGCAGTCTCTCCCCTTTGTTAGTCCCCGACAGTGCTGTGCTTCTCACTCAGTCATCATTTGCTCCTCTGCTTCCAGGAAAGATTCCTTCCTTGTGTCTTTGGCAGGATCCCTCCAGTGCCCGAGCCCTGGCCCAAGGCAGGACAACCCCCTCCCAGACTAGGGGCATCCCTCAGGGCCATTAACAGCCTCCTCAACACTGTATCTCTATTTTCCACCCGACTGCCCTTGCTGTCATGGTCCTTGTCTGTTTATGAGGTAAGCTCTGCCCTCTGTCAGCCCACTACTGGAAATTGGTTGAGACCTCATAAATATGCAAGGCAGCTTATCCTAACCCCCACCCTCTAGTTTTATAAGATTCTCCAACCTTCTAGACTAGGGAGCAGGGCACAAGAAAGCTGCCAGGATAAGCCAATCAGCCCTGAACTCTAATAAACCCTGACCCAATTAAGACTCACCAGCTTAACTGTGAGTCAGTGGATGGTTTTCAACCAGCAAGTGAGCTTACCCACACAACCCCACCGCCCAGCCAAAAAAAAAAGGCCTGCACCACATACACACACCACCAATCCCCCACCCCTGTCGTTGCCAGCCTTGGACTTCGGGATGAAGCCCCTGGTCTTTTTGCCACCTAGCAATGCCCCTGCCATATTCTGTATATCAGTCCAAAGTCCAGTATACTCATCAGTCCGAAGCACCTGCTGCTATTTTTTTGCACCCCAATTCTCATGCTTTCATGCATAGGACATGGAAACAATTCTAAGAAACTTAACTATGCAGGAAAACATAGGAACTGGGGTGTAGAAAAATGGCTGCTGAGGGCTGGAGAGAGGTACAATAATGAGTGTCTGCAGGTAAATGGTTGAAATTTCTTTCAAGTTTGAGGCTGCATTTCTGCAAATGGAGTTGGAGATTTGGCCAAGATCAATGGTGTCCTCAATGCTGAGAAATACAGGCAGATACCTATCCATCATGCTATATCATCAGGGAGGCGTGTGATTGGCCATAAAAAAATTTCTGCAGTAGGGCAACCACCCTAAACATACATGTCAATAAGAACTATCTTCAGTGTGAAGAAGATCAACGAGTCCTGGAAGTGATGGTTTGACCTCCACAGAGCCCTGATATCACCATCATGAAGCCTGTCTAGAATGACATGAAGAGACAGAAGGATTTGACACAGCCGACATCCACAGAAGATGTGTGGTTAGTTCTCCAAGATGTTTGGAACAACCTACCTGCCGAGTTCTCTCAAAAACTGTGTGCAAGTGTACTTAGAAAAATGGATTCTATTTTGCAGGCAAAGGCTTTTCACAACAAATATTGATTTAATCTGTATTTCTCTTCTGTTCATTTACTTCCTATTTTGTTAACTGATTTTGTTAACTGATTAAAAAAATAAACCAATAACACTTCTATTTCTGAAAACATTCTTCATTACAGCATTTTTTATATCTGCCTAAAACTTACATACAACTGCACCACAGTTTCCAGCGTTTCTTCATCAGGAACGCTTGTACTTTTGGCCCAAATGCAATGTTCCCCATGCAGACATTCAAGAAAACTGACTGTTCAGTGATAATGGGTGCTGTAATGACCATGGACAGAAAACTGTAGAGTCAAAGTGAAGAAAATGTCATCAGCAAACCAAGGATTCCTCCAAAAGGTCCAAAGCTTTATTTTGTGGTCACATGATAGATATACAGTATCTCCTTGGAGCCATTCACGGCCCCTTCATCAGGCAAGTGACTGACAAAAGGGCTCTGCGTGGCTCCGAAACGTTGCTGTATATCTATCATGTGACCATGAAATAAAGCTTTGGACCCTTTGGAGGAATCCATGGTGTGCTGATTACAGAAGAGCAAGAGCAGAAAAAAGACCAAGTGGTCTATTTAGTCTGCCCTAACTTATTTATTTTCATTCTTTTTTTTTAGTAAAGATCTATGTTTGTCTAAATCTTTGAATCCTCTTATGCCGTGTACACGCGACCGGACTTTTCGTCGGGCTAGGTCCGACGGTCTTCCCGACAGACTTTTGGCGGAGGTCCGACGGACTTTCTGAACGAAATGGTCTTGGCCACACACGACCGGACTAAGTCTGTTCATAGTCCGTTAGTTTTGAATGTGATGACGTAAACGGGACTAAACAAGGAAGTTCAATAGCCAATAGCTGCCCTTGCGTCGTATTTTGTCCGTCGGACTAGAACACAGACGAACGGTTTTCCTGGTTTTTAGCCAGTTGGACTTGATAGATTTGAAACATGTTTTATTTCTAGGTCCGTTGGACTTTTGGGAAAAGAAAGTCAGCTGGAGCCCACACACGATTGAATTATCCGATGGATTCCAGTCCACCGAACCAAGTCTGCCGGAGAGTCCGATCGTGTGTACGTGGCATTATTCTTGACTGTTGTTACATGCACATGGATCAAGTCCATGACTTGGCAAATCAACCTGATTTCAGGGATCAATGGGAGCACTCTCCCTGTGTCACGTACCTAGTGATTTTGAGCCCAAATTGCAGTGGGAGGCCTCCCTTATGGCTCCCACTACCGATTCCCTGGTAAGGTAACAGGGGACACAGGAGTAAAGAGGGGCACGGGTGCCTGGCAGGATCAACAGACCGGAAGGGATGAACAGACTGGGTCCGCTCCACAGACAGGAACAGCTTGGCAGACAGGATCAACACAGCAGACTGGATAAGCTCAGCAACCTGGATCACCTTAGCAGATGGGATCAGCTCAGCAAACTGGATCAACTCAGCATATAGGATCAGCTCAACAAACTGGGTCAGCTTAGCAGATGGAATCAGCTCAACAAACTGGATCAGCTTAGCAGATGGGATCAGCTCAGCAAACTGGATCACTTCAGCAGATGGGATCAGCTAAGCAAACTGGATCAGCTTAGCAGGTAGGATCGTCAAACAGGCCGGGTCAGGTATTGGACTGGCAGCAAGGTACAAGGGAGCAGGCAGGAGAGTAGTCACAGACAGGCCGGGATCGGGTGCAGGCATATAACAGGTAGGTCACAAACAAGTCAGGTCTAAATCACAGGTAAGTACTTCAGATCAGGTTCTCAGGCACACAACACTGTAGAGCAGACAGCGGGGACCGTCTGTGACAGACAGGCTTAAATAGCCTGTCTGGCGCCAACAGGGGCGCGCGCACGAGCGCACAAGCCTTTTGCGGTAGCGGGCGTGAGCCAGAAGGCCTGGGGCGCAGATTTCTGGCAGGATCTCTATGACACCCTGGCTCTGAGCCAATGGCTCTGGCTGCTCCTGTCAGTCAGTGAGCCAATAAGAAAAGAAAAGGAAAAGGAAAGGAATGGGGCCGAACCATGGCTCTATGTCTGAATGGACACACAGAGCAGCGGCTTGGCTCGGGTCCCCCAATAGCAAGCTGTTGCCTGTGGGGGCATTCGGCAGGAGGGAGGGGCCAGAAGCACCAGCAGAGGACCTGAGAAGAGGAGGATCCAGGCTGCTCTGTGCAAAACTACAGAGCAGGTAATTATAACATGTTTATTATTTTTAAAGAAAAAAAACTGAGACTTTAGTATCACTTTAAAATGAATTAGTTGCTTAAGGTCTACCAACCAGGGTCACCAATTGGGGGGTACCACCGGTCCTCCGGTAGGGGGCCCAGGTACACAGGGCGGCCCGGACAGCAAGGGGATCAGTGCGGCGGGTGGTAGCAATTACAGAATGATCCCCTCTGCAGCAGCTGAAAGCCGGTTTCTCCCCCTCTCCCTTCCATCGGCTTTCGGCTGCTAGAGGGAGAGGCACAGACCAGTGTAACAACCAATAGTGCTGCTCATCTGAGTGGGAGGGAGTGACTGCGGATAAGTTGCTCCACCTCTTGCCACCTCCTTAGCCAGTTAGAATTCCTCTGTAACCCACCCCCTTCCTAGCCAGAAGAAGCTGGTGACCAGAGCAGGGCTGGATGGGCTAGGGATGAAGAGGATCCGACATACCTGAATATGAAGAAGGTATGATCACATTTACATCAAACATATCACACAGTGCCCACACAGGACTCTACACAAATAGCTCTTTAGAAACAGCTGATGATCATCACTATCAACATATCACACACTCACATGTAATGCCGGCTCCAGAATTCTAATCATCATCATCATCATCTGCACTGCACAATGCTCGAAGGACGGGTGAACACACTGATGATGATGATTACACTTCTGGAAGATGCTGAAGCCCGCATTACATGTGTGACATGTTGTTAGTGATGTTAGTGATGATCTTCAGCTGTTTCTATAGAACTATTTGTAAGAAAGAATAGACGGTGTGCCAGCCTAGGTGTAGTAGTTTTAAAAACAGTTTTATTATATAAAAAAAATATATTAGCTATTCACAAACGTGGTGCTATATAAAGCATGTATTGAACAAATATCAGGGTAGTTAGCATTGTCCCCGGCATCTGTGGCAGATGGTGAACACTGTGAAGCATGGTGTATGTGTCTGGACCATAGACTGTCAGCTGACAAGCTATTTCTATTTCCAGCCATGCCGGAGGTGCCTTCCGATAGGAGACCTCGGAATGGTCAGGTGACACCTTTCAAAGCTTCCGCTTCTTCTTCAGACCCCTGGTTGAACCATTGCACAGAGCAGGCAAGTATAACATGGTTGTTGTCTTACGTTAAAAAAAACACAAAGGTTTATAATTACTTTAATACTGTACATTCCAGAGGCATCAAAATAAAAAGTGCTCAAAGTTTTTGTTCTCTTTACAAATCAGTCACAACATTCTGCAGAGTAAGATCTTAGTTGTATTGAAAAACAGACCCAAAAGCCCAAATAAACTCACTTTAAATCAACTATGTAAATTCCAGGGACTTAGAGTTGGAATTCATAGGAAAGAACCCACAGCTTGAGTAGAAAAGTCTTCTACTGCTGCTGCAAAGGAAGCAGTGGTATCTCTGCAGAGGTTTATCCCCCTGCAGAGTCTGAGATATCACCCTGCTAATTGGAATTCTTTAGCTCTGAACCACTGAGGGACATATTGGGCTCACACCACAAGCTTCGTTGCACCACATGCTGTCAGTGGCGATTATGGCATGTTCAGGTATTTGGTAGATATGGGCAGGTTGAAGATTCTGCACTGACTCTTAGTCCTTGTACCAATGGTAAGGGAATGACTGTCATTGATCTATGTAAAGAGGAACATTTTAGTCCATCCCAAGACACCACACTCTTCTTAGAATGAACCTTCCTTGTGTTGCTCGGCATTGAAATTCTGGTAGATGTTGGCAGAGTCATCTTTCTCCTGGTTGGCTTGAGACCCCATTGAAGCTCCCGGAGGTTTAAGCACAGAATACACAACAGAGGGCTCATCCTGGACAGAAACCACAAATGACTTGTTATAAAAGAGATTTAAAAAGTAAAAACATTTACTTTTTATTTCTTACAAAAAAATTAAGGAAAAAAATAACTTTATGATCTATAGATATCTAGGTAGACACTTATAGCATTATTTGAGGAGCTTTGTATGGTCCATAGAACAGAACAGAAAACAGTTACATTACAGTAGATGTAAACTAAGTTTCTAAATTCCAATATAAGATTTAAAGTGGAGTTCCAGGCAAAAAGAGAACTCAGTCTCAAACAAAAGAACACCCCAGCCCCCCCTCGTTTTTTAATATTTTTTTTCTTTTTTGTACCATTTTGGTATGTTTTCTTCAGGACTTCCGCCCCATGTCACCACAGTGTGGTGTGTCCCTTCTATGGTTTTATTTGGCCCTCCTCCTTCCCCAGTTGCCTTCTGGGACCTATGTGTGTCCCAGAAGATGACGGGACCATTCAGAAAGTGCTGCACGACTCGCTCGTGCACAGTAGGAGACCAGCTGTATAGCCTGAAGTTTACCTTATTGCAGTTGCCGGAACCTGCACCTGGAGCCGATGGATGGATCGGCTTGGGGTGCTGACATTGCGGGTTCCCTGGACAGGTAAGTGTCCTTATATAAGAAGTCAGCAGCTACAGGATTTGTAGCTCCTGACTTTAATTTTTTTTCCCCCAAGCTGGAACTCTGCTTTAACATGTTAATCTCTGCAAAAATTGCTATGGGGGCACTGGTGAGTGCTCGCTCCCAAGCTATGCTCTATACCTCCATAAGACACACAGAGCTGTGGCTCAGCACCGCCCACCACACTCTTCTCATTGGCTCACTGGCTGTGATTGACAGCAGTGAGCCAGTGGTTTCCACTTCTACCTCAGCTAATGAGGAGCGGGAGTCCCAGAACAGCCAGGCCCGGGTGAGTATTAGGAAGGTTGTGGGGGAGCAGGACCTAGAAGGTTTTTTACCTTCATTCACAAAATACATGAAGGTAGTAAACCTTCAGCCTTTACAACCACTTGGAAATAATCACTGGTGATCCTGCCATGAAGGTCCTTGGTCAGGCACTTCCTGTTATGGTATGACAATGTTTTGCCTCTGCCTTCCAGCTTTAGTCCTGCGTTGTCCACCTGTAGCCCAGGTGGAGACTACACTTGCTGTCACACATTGCTCAGGCATGGTCCACTATTGCCTGGGTCTGGAGAGTCCAGAGCAATGAGGTGCAGCCAATAGTGGAGCGTGTGAATGTAGACAGGAAGTGACGCCTACAAATCACCTGGTTGGGGTTTAGATATACTTTGGGTGCTGGGCTAAGGAGGTAGGGGAGTTCCTTATGGTTCCATCACTAAAGTTGTTATGCAAAACCCTACACACTGTTATGTCTTATAAATAAACACTTACCTTTTTGTTGGTGGGGCCTGTAGGAGCCGCATAAAGGAGGACATGAAATAAAAAAAAAAGTATCAGGTTTTATGTATGTAAGTGTAATCACAGAGCGATATATATCACACCAAAGTATAAAAAGTACTCTTTATTGGCCAGCTAAATAGATTGCTGGGAAGATTTTGAAGTACACTGACCCACTTCCTTGGGCAGAAAAATCCAACGCGCCTCCAAAGCTTACACCTCAATCTATTTCAGTAGGACTCAACTTTCTTGATATAGGGGGTCTCACGTGTTGCCCCTGACATCACCCAAGGGCCACACATAATATTCAGTAAGGGCAATGCATCAAAAAGCTATCAGAGATGCAGACATACAACTGGAGATGGTCAGAGACTACAGACATGTTATAAGAGATGGTCAGAGAATACAGACATGCTACAAGAGATGGTCAGACACTACGGGCATGCTACAAGAGCTGGTCAAAGACTATGATCATGCTATAAGAGATGGGCAGAAGCTATGGACATGCTACAACAGATGGTCAGAGACTACAGGCATGCTACAAGAGCTGGTCAAAGACTATGATCATGCTACGAGTGCTGGTTGGAGAGTACAGTCAGAGCTGGGACAAGGGGTGGACAGGAGGGGCAGCTGCCCCTGGCGCAATGGTTTATTGCAGGGGTAGGGGGCACCCTGACCCTAACCCTAAGGGAAAGGGGGGCGCAGTTTGGCATCTTTGCCCTGGGCACTGGATAACCTTGTCCCGGCACTGAGTACAGTCATGCTACAAGAGATGGTCAGAAGGTATGGGCATGCTACAAGAAATGGTCAGAGACTAGAGATATGCTATAAGAGATGGTCAGAGATCACAACTATGCTGAATAAGTTGCTGGAGACTGAGGACAGGCAGTCAGAGAATACAGACATACAAATGGAAATGGTCACAGGCTATGGACATGCTACAAAAGCTGATCAGAAACCATGAGCATGCTACAAGAGATGGTTAGAGACAAAGGGCATGCTATAAGAGATGGTTGGACACTAGGGTCCAGCTACAAGAGATGGTCAGAGACTATGAATATGTTGTAGGAGTTGTTGGAGATTGGAGGCATATTTAAGGATACATGAACAGGAGTCACAGTACATGAGACTCTGCTAATACAGCACAATGAAGAAACACAGACTACTGGTGGTAGGTGCCCTGAGGACTGCATGGGAAGTCCCAAAGGGCAGTGTGTGACCCCTGAACTCCAGGTTGGGCACCACATTGAAGTTTATGAACAAACTATAGTATAAGACAAAAAAAGCAGTTGCTAACCTTTTATCTTACTAATATCAATGTAAGTGTAGGAGATGTCATCTTCCTCTTGTTGTGAAGACACTATGGGGGGGCAGAATGATAAAGTGATCTTCATAAGTATTTTCCAAATTCCCATATTACATTCAAATACATAAAAAAAAACGAAACACTATGGGATCTATTTAAAAAACATTTGTTGGACAAATGTCACATGCATTTGTATAAACTGCATGAATTACAAATTAATACTATGACTTCCTATGATCATCAGCTCCATCTAGTGGCCAAAAGGTGATATATTTTTCTGAAATGTATATCGCATTTTGGTCACCACTAGATAGTGCTGATGATCATAGGATGTATTAATATTAGAGAAAATATGGAGAAAATGTGTGAAGTCTGGACAATTACTTTAAACATTCACCCAATTAATATTTTATAAATGATCATTTAAATAATCAAATAGTGAAGGAGAAGGAGTAGCTCTTCGTTCAACCCACCATTGCCATAGAGATGCTGATTGTTATCGTTTTCATCTGGACCATTTGTACCCTCATTTGCTGATCTTCCATCATCCCTAGATAAAGAAAGATGTCACCCACCACACCGCATTATAAAATATAATTATAAATTGATGTACTTATTTAGTTTAAGCAAGAAAGTAATACAATAATATGTCTAGTCCACTCAGATGACTGAATGGCAAGAGACCATTCTGCTTTTATTCTATACATTGATCCTTGTTATCGGTCAGTGACCTTCCATTGATCCCTATCCCTCTGCTGTGTGGGGATTCTAGTACCGCCATACAGGACCATATATCACAGAATCTGTGTGCCCTTTTTATCTGTTATATCTTTATAACAAATTTACTAAAAAGTTTTTAAAAAGCAGAACAAGAATACAAGAACAAGAATAAGAATAATAGCTCCACATAACAATGAACAACTAATTAAAAGATAAAGGTGCCAATTCACTACGAGTTAATTTATAATAATAAAATGCGGTAAAATAACGCTTGCATTTAATCCGTTTTGAAAGTGCAGTTCACTAAGAATTTTTCTTTAAATAACGAATACGGTGTTTGTTCGATCGAGGAGTAATAACCGCATTTTTTTCATGCAATCATTTATCGCATTTTTTTCACGCGATAAGTTATCGCATTGAGCTGGTTGCTAAGGAGCGGTTTGGGAAGTCAGCTGCTACGTTCTTAACAACGGATGACTCATCAGCTTCCAGCGGGTTTTTTATTATTATTTTTTATTTTTATTTTATTTTTATTATTATTTTTTATTTTTTTTACACTGTTGCTTTAATATTATATATATATATATATATATATATATACATATATATATATATATATATATATAATTGTTCATTTATTTATTTATTTTTTACACTGTTGCGTAATTTTTTTTTATTATTATTTTTTTTTTACACTGTTGCGTAATTTTTTGTTTTGTTTTTTAATCACTGTTATTGCTGTCACAAGGAATGTAAACATCCTTACGACAGCAATAGTCATTTGACAGGTACTCTCTATGGAGAGATCTGGGGTCTATAAGATCCCAAATCCCTTCTCTGCACTTAAAACATCAAGATTTGTTATGTTATAGCTTCCGGTTTACTGTTACAAACAGCCAATCAAAGCCAATTTTGTCTATGGTTGGCCATCCAGGCAGCCGGCAAACGAGCCGGCTGGTTGCTCGGGTCTCCCGGTGGGATGGAAGAGCCTGAGAGAGCCGTGGAAGGTGCCGAGAGGGGTGGAAAGTCCTATCCCGATGCTCGTAATAGAAATCAAGTGGCTAGTAAGCATTCCCCCTCTACTTTCACCTCTACTTTGAGCCGCACCAAAAGCAATCAAACAGGTCGCAGACTGTATATACCCTTATATAAGAATTTAAAGAAAAAAATGGAGTGACTACTCACCGAGGGCGATCTTTATCAAAGGTGGATTCTGGAACAAAACACATTTCATCGTTAGGTAACAAAGAACGATATCTTTGTAGAGTTAAGCCTCATACACACGATAGGACTTTGTACAAACTTTCCCTTGGATTTTTGTACAAAGGGCGTTGGCCCTGAACTTGTATTGCATACACACAGCAGGACTTTTTCAGCCAACTTTCACCAAATCACGTGGTTTTTCTGCTCTTTACTGCCACCTTTGGTCAACTTCTGTATTGTTGTCTGATCTTTTGCATTGGTTCTGAGCATGCCTGTTTGTACTTTGTACAAAAGTCCTATGGTTTTCTGTGCACACGATCAAACTTTGCTCCATCGGACTTTTGTTGCCAGAAAGTTTGTCCGTTGACACAGCCAACAAAAGTCAGATGAAAACCAAAAAAGTTTGTCCAATGGAGCGTACACACGGTCGGATATTGCTCCAAAACAGCTAATTTGCATGTTTGTTGTCAAAAAGTCCGACCATGTGTACGGGCCTTTAGTTATAAACATTTAAATTAGTTTTAAAGGAAATGCAGTGCCTTGCAAAAGTATTCACCCCCTTGCCATTTTTCGTGTTTTGTTGCTTCACAACCTGAAATTGATATGGATTGTTTTAAGAATTTGTGTAATTTAATTTACAGAACAATTTAATTTATTGTGAAGCAAGGGAACTCTTAAGGTGCCACCATACCAAGACATTCTGGACAATTTCATGCTCCCAAGTTTGTGGGAACAGTTTGGGGACGGCCCCTTCCTGTTCCAACATGACTGCACACCAGTGCACAAAGCAAGGCCCATAAAGACATGGACGAGCAAGTTTGGGGTGGAGGAACTTGGCACAGAGTCCTGACCTCAACCCGACGGAACACCATTGGGGTGAATTAGAGCAGAGACTGCGAGCAAGGCCAGTCAAATTCCTCCACTCCAAACTCGCTCATACATGGATCTTGCTTTGTACACTGGTGCACAGTCACGTTGGAACAGGAAGGGTCCATCCCCAAAGTGTTCCCACAAAGTTGGGAGCATGAAATTGTCCAAAATTTCTTGGTATGCAGACGCCTTAAGAGTTCCCTTCACTGGAACCAAGGGGCCAAGCCCAACCCCTGAAAAACAACCCCCATCATAATCCCCACCCCCACCTAATGATTTGGACCAGTGCACAAAGCAATGTCCATAAAGACATAAGTGAGTGAGTTTGGGGTGGAGAAACTTGACTGGCCTGCACAGAGTCCTGACCTCAACCAAATAGACCACCTTTTGGGATGAATTAGAGCGGAGACTGCAAGCCAGGCCAGTCAAGTTCCTCCACCCAAAACTCACTCCTCCATGTCTTTATGGACCTTGCTTTGTGCACTGATGTGCAGTCATGTTGGAAAAGGAAGGGGCCATCCCCAAACTGTTCCCACACAGTTGGGTGCATGAAATTGTACAAAATGTCTTGGTATGCTGACACCTTAAGACTTCCCTTTACAGGAACTAAGGGGCCAAGCCCAAATGCTGAAAAACAACCCCACATCATAATCCCCCCTCCACCAAATGATTTGGACCAGTGCACAAAGCCAGGTCCATAAAGACATTGAGGAGTGAGTTTGGGGTGGAGGAACTTGACTGGCTTGTACCTCAACCCGATAGAACACCTTTGGGATGAATTAGAGCAGAGACTGCAAGCCAGGCCAG
This sequence comes from Lithobates pipiens, assembly GCF_037356315.1. Classification (NCBI taxonomy): domain Eukaryota; kingdom Metazoa; phylum Chordata; class Amphibia; order Anura; family Ranidae; genus Lithobates; species Lithobates pipiens. The sequence goes on along the minus strand of NW_027507791.1, from coordinate 40,506,831 downwards.
TCAAGTTCCTCCACCCCAAACTCTCTCCTCCATGTCTTTATGGGCCTTGCTTTGTGCACTGGTGGGCAGTCATGTTGAAAAAGGAAGGCGCCATCCCCAAACTGTTCCCACAAAGTTGGGTGCATGAAATTGTACAAAATGTCTTGGTATGCTGACACCTTAAGAGTTCCCTTTACAGGAACTAAGGGTCCAAACCCAACCCCCGAAAAACAACCCCACATCATAATCCCCCCTCCACCAAATGATTGGGACCAGTGCACAAAGCCAGGTCCATAAAGACATGGATGAGTGAGTTTGGGGTGGAGAAAATGTGTTGGCCTTCACAGAGTGATGCTGATGATCAATCTGATAGAACACCTTTGGGATGAATTAGAGCGTAGACTGCAAGCCAGGCCAGTCAAGTTCCTCTACCCCAAACGTGCTCATTCATGTCTTTATGGACCATTTCTATAAATCTTTCAATTTCAAATAAGCACAGGGTCACGATTACCTGAATTTTGTTGGTGACTTAACAAAGGGAATAATGAAGATAATTGTCTCCTCTTTGCAAACAGCAAGATGACAACAAGCAAGAGCAGTAAAGCTAAAACTCCGAGTACCGGCCATATGATATTGCTTCCTGAAAATGAAGTGTTATTTGTAACTTATTATCAATATCTGAATGAAAAATCACAAGAAATTAATAAACGTAAATTAAAATGTACCCACTGTCCCAAATAACTCTTTTTGATTTCTTTGGATTAAATTCTAAGAACCCTTAACATATTCTTCCTTTACCAGAATTTAATGCATATGGGTATTAGATTTAATTGTTATCAATGTGGCATTTATTTGATCTACTAAATAGACATGTACACTGCCTAAAAATTAATTTGTTTTTATTTCATTTGTTTTTTTGTTTTTTGTTTTTCATTTTTCGGGTCATTCATTATGATCGAAATTCGAAAATTTGTAAATTGGTAAATTAAAAAATGTGAAAATCCATAAATTCGTAAATTAAAACGTTTGAAAATTCAGAAATTCAACATTTTCAGAAATTCGAAAATTCAAGAATTCAAAAATCCGAAAATAAGAAAGGAAATTGAAAAGAAGGAAAATCTAACAATTCTAAATAATAACTAACTAACTAATAATAACTAACTATTCATTTATAAGTATTGGAATTTCCTTTCAAATGGAATGAGTTAATAATAATAGAAATAACATGTTTTTATTAGTATTATTATTGCCATTTAATATTATTAATTTGTTATGTTCCATTTATTTAGATACAGCGTTCGTTATTTTGGATAATTTGTCTCTAACAGCTAAATTCGAAAGGAAACTCCAATACCTATAATTTAATACTTAGTAACAGTAACTTATTATTAGTTAGTTATTATTTCTGATTTTTGGATTTTTGGGTTTTTAAATTTTCGCTCTTATTTTTGGATTTTCGTTCTTTAGAATTTTTGGGTTTTCAAATTTTCGTTCTGATTTTTGGATTATCGTTCTTTTGAATTTTCCTTCTTATTTTCGAATTTTGAATTTCCGAGTTTCCGAATGTTCAAATATTTGAATTTACAAAATTACGGAAATTAGACTTTACGAATTTTAGAATATGCAAATTTACGATTAGATTAGGAAGGATTCGGTAAACAGGTTTTCGATTATTCAGATATTTCCAAATTAACGACTTTGCTGAAATTCGTTAAAAAATGTATTCGGTACAAAATGAATTGCACATGTCTACTACTTAATATGTTTTATAGTACTAATACTTTTCAAAAGCCAAAACGTATTTTTCTCAGGTGAATAGAGTAGCAAGTAGTAGAGTAGTTACACCCCTGGAAAAGTTTTTGCCATCTATGTCTTATTGTGTGGGATTTCCCAAAGTGAGGGAAATCCCCTTAGACAGTTGTCCTCAATCATTTCCCCATTGGAAGATTTCCACTTTAATACTTTTCTAGTGACAGCTCAATTTAAAATAAATGTTTTCCTATTTTAAGTTCAGGTGCCAGTTAGACATGTGCACTGCCAAAAAATTAGTTTGTTTTCGTTTTCATTTCATTAGTTTTGTTTTTTTCCTTTTTTGGGTCATTCGTTATGATCACAATTAGTAAATTTGTAAATTGGCACATTTGTGAAGTCGTAAATTTGTACATTCGCACATTCGTGAATTTGTACATACGCAAATTCGTAAATTTGTAAATTCGTACATTCATCAATTAGAAAACTCGTATATTCGTAAAAATTCGTACATTCGTACTTTACTTTGGTAAATTAGAAAATTCGGAAATTTGGAAGTGCGAAATTCGAAAATCCGAAAAACCTGAAAATTTGAAAAATTTAAATAGTAACTATTAAATTATAGACATGTGCAATACTGAAATATATTGTTTCGGAATTTCGTTTTCGTCCAAAAAATGTATTAATTTAGTTACTCCCGAAATTCATTTTTATTTATTTAGTTTCGTTAAAAAATGCATTTGTCCACAAATCCGAAATAATTAAGGTCGAATCTGTCATTGAAGGCTTATGGTGTCTGTCGAATGTTCTAAGAAGATTCGATGGAATAGCTTGTAGGCGGAAGATTTCGACGGAGCAGCTAAACTGTATGACGCTGCAATCGTACATTTCCCGTCGAATGTTCCGCCTACAAGTTATAATAGATTTCTAATGCTGTATGACACTAGTAATAATTATATTTATTAATCAGTCAACCAACATTGGAATTCTTCTATAGCCTATGGGCGGAGCATTTGACCATAAATGTCCACTCGCAGCAACTGCTTCACTGAATCTTCATGTCAAATCTTTTCTCTCTATGCCGAATAATCTTGGAATAATAGAGTTAGGTTAGTCACATTCAAACTTTTTTGCAATTGTCTCTATAATGTCAAATCTTTTCTCTCTATGTGGAATCTTTTCTCTCTATGTGGAATCTTTTCTCTCTATGTGGAATCTTTTCTCTCTATGTAGAATAATCTTGGACTAATAGAGCAAAGGTCAGGCACATTCGACCACAGGTTCGATGGACATAGATTGCTATTGTCAGCATCATGTCAAATCTCCTATCTATATAGAACTTTTGTCACAACGAAAACGAAAATAAAGCATTTGTTTATGTCGGATCTTTCAGTTTTCAGATTCTGCGCATTCGTAAATACCCGAAATTCAGATGAAAATGCATTTGGACGAAAACGAATGCACGTCTATTAAATTATAGGTATTGTAATTTTCTTTCAAATTTGGCTATTAGTGAACGTAATGAATACGAATTTATCCGAAGTTACAAATTATCCGAAATAATGAATGCCGTATCTAAACAAATGGAACGGAACAAATTAATAATAAATAATAATAAAAAGTTTTTTATTATTATTATTGTTATATATATATATATATATATATATGTTATATATTGTTATATTATTATTAATTCATTACGATCCATTCGTTTGTATTTGTTACGTTCACTAACAGCCAAATTTGAAAGGAAATTCCAATACTTATAAGTTCATAGTTAGTAATGGTTAAGTTGCTGTTAGTTAATTATTATTTCAGATTTCCGAATTTCCGAATGTACGAATTTACAAATTTACGAATGTACGAATTTACGAATGTACAAATGTGCGAATTTACAAATTTACGAATGTACAAATGTACAAATGTGCGAATTTATGAATGTGCAAATGTAGGAATTTATAAATGTACGAATTTACTCATTTTCAAACTTTCGGAAAAATTTGTTAAACGGGTTTTCGTTAATTCTGATTTTTCTGAATTAATTAATTTGTCGAACTTTGTTAAAAAAATAATTCAGAACGAAGCGAATTGCACATGTGTAGTGCCAATGATCACCAGGACAAATAGAGTAGAAGTCCCTGATGGGGACAGTAATGTAAACCCAATAGTAGTTATAATTCTTTCTTTCTTCATCCATAACTACCTATCTTGGCTTTAGATGCACTTTAAGGCCATAGTGTGCTCTGTACACTATTCAACTCATTGAACAGTTTTTAAAACAAAATATCCATTAACATATATTAAATTGTTATATAGTACCCCATGGTCTCCTGAGGAAGTGACACACTGCGAAACACATTGGGACCTTTAGGACCTTCTTGTAAAGTTTGTCCTACCATTAAGGATTCTGGTGCCTTCTATGTGACTTAACAACTACTGTATGTGATAGTGACTTGATGCATTGACTTATGGAGGTCTGGTCTATTAGTAGGGAGATACAGAGGTTGTGGTTGTGGCTCGGCTTAGGAAATTGTGAATACATACTTAGTTGCTTGGCTTTATTTCATTTTAATCTTTTGTACACAATTAATGTAATCATTTTTAAGGCTTTTAAGTTGTGTCTTCATTCCTAAGCCCCTGTACACACGGCCGGACATTCTGCCAACCAAATCTGTTGGATTTTGTCCGTCGGATTTTGTCCGAAACTGTTGCATACACGCGGTCGGACTAAGTGATGACGTAATTTCGTTACGATGGGCCTACGTTCAGGCTAGTAGCCAATAGCTTTGATGTAGGAATTTGATCTGAGCATGCGTGCCACTTTGTCCAATCAAAATTCTCTACACATAATCGGAGTATCTCTGATCGAACCAGTTGGTCGGAAAATATTTCCAACAAGTTGGAAAATTGGGTCACACACAGTCGGATTATCCGACAGCACGGTCCGACAGGACACATTCCGACGGATTCTCCGACCGTGTGTACAAGGGCTAAGAATTATGGCACAGTAGATAATCCAATATTTTTTTGTCTATTTGATATTTAATATTTTTCCAAAACAAAAAACAGATTCACAGCTATAATTCCATTCATTTGAGAAAAGTTTTCCATCCTGCTCCTTCAAATTTTCTCATTCCTGTGATCAAAAATGAACCAATCAATGTGAATTGAATCAATGTGACTCAACTAAGAACTGGAAAATTGAGGAACGTGACAAAAATAAAAAATCTTTTAATGAAATTCTGCTGTTGTGTGGCCATCCTAATGATCTACTTTATGTTGGCTAGACTACTCAAACAGACTTTATCGATCTTCGTGAATGTGGACTCACCAAGTGGATGGCTTTCCAAGATTTGGCTGATCTGAAATGTTTCCACAATATAGAAAGGCTTGTTGTCTGCTAAGTTGTTGATGCTGACCTTACAACTATAAGTTCCTGCATGATGACTTTGGAGAGATTCAATGTATAGAACTTTGCCATTGTCTCCTAGTTGGTAGGATTCAGGGTTCTTTTCCACCGCTGTCTCATTGTGCAACCACAGGAATAAGGGGGACATTCCTTTCTTTATGGAGCAATTCAGTGTCAAAGATTCTCCATATACAAAATCCTTACTGTCTTTATCCACGGTGATAGTTATACCTGTAAAAAAAAAATCAAAAAAAAAAAAAAGATGAATTATTTTAATAAAAAAAGACACAAAATTGATATCTTGGTTGTGGAACGGCATCTGATATGTATTTTTTTTTTTTGCAGGACATTTTATACTTTTTAGAGCTGGTGTTAAATTTGGTTGTTTTTTCATCATTCCAACAGTGAGTGAATATATTTATATTGGCTTCAAGGCTAAATTACATCATACACAATGTGAAACAATGAGGCGAAGATAACACAACAGATAGCAGAGCTTGAACTCACTTTGTACGAAGATGCAGATGCTGGTGCTGTTTTTTCTAACATTGCCATCCTGGGATTGTACAGAACACTGGTAGCTTCCTGTGTTCTCTTCTTTGGCTTTATCGATCACATAAATATCAGCACTGTGGATAATTTGAGAGTCTTTATAAAACAAATATTTAAGGCTGGTGCTTCCTTTAGGATCGGTCACACACTCCAATGTCACCTGCTCGCCTTCTTTCACAAGGCGTGATGGACCGACTCTGATTTCTGGCGTTGTGAACAACTCTAGAACGCATTTCAATAAATACGATTACAAATTAAATCCATGTAGTGTTTACGCTTGATTAACGTCTAAACATCTACTGTTATATTGTATGTCCCTATGCTCATGGTTGGCAGGCATAACAGCGTGGTCACGGGGACATGGCATGTGCGCACGGGAACTACTTCCGCCAGTAGTTGGTGTGATCAGTATAAAGAGGGGAGTTGCCAGGCCGTACAGCCAATCCCATGAATGAAGTCGAGATGACGAAACATGTCGGGGCTTGGCTGTATGGCAACCATTTGTGACGCATGATGTTTTACCGGATGTGAGGTATCAATACTGACGAGTGAAGGTGAGGTTTAGAGGCTGCATTGTGGGTCCGCCGTGACCACAATACACCGATACAGTGTGCTAACAGGAGTTTGCCTTTGATGCCTTTTTGTGAGTTGAATGGTTGAAGATTTTATTTTACAATAAAAGAAAAGCCCGGCGCCGCAGGGGTTAACAAAACCCTGTAGGCAGAGGGCTGGGATGACTGTGTGAACAGTGCATGTCAGCCCTGCATGATAGGGGGCGGGGGATTGGCCGAGGGGAGTAGGGTGTGAGTTACTCACTGCAGAGAAGCTGATCTCGCCCCCTTCACGAGGCAGCATTCAAGAAAAAAGTTTCCCACACTCCCTCCCTAATCTTGGGTTGTATATGTCGAGGTGTGTTTTTTCTGTGTTGTGTGTTTGTGTTTTTCTCTTTCAGGACTAGAACATGGACTGTCGTGGCAGTGGCTGGTGTTTGGTTTTTGTGGGTGAGGAAGAGAGTTCTGAATGAAGAGTCAGGATCTGTCGGTGGTACGGGTCCTGTGGGTGGTACTCCAGTTAACGGAGGTTATCTGGTAATTGGTTATGGGGGCATTGCGGTAGGTGTGTGTCTCTGAGTCAGCCTGTCGGCTTGAGGCCCAAAAACCCACATCAGAGGGACCGCAGTGTCATAATTTTTGGATATAACCTGAGGGTTATTGGTGTACCTGCAAAGACCAACACTAGGGGGAGCTGATGTTTTCGTCATAACTGATGTTGTTTTTTTACTGTTTTTATTATGGTTTATGTTATTTAAAGAGTTATATATTTTTGGATATTTTATACAGTTTGTTTAATAAATTAATGGCTGCTACGGCCTATTTTACTCAAAAAGTGGTATGGTCTTATTTATTATATAATGGGGAGGTAAGTGGAGTATAGGTTGGTAGCAAAATGCATATATGTTATACAATAGTCATGGTTTTATGTTATTACACTATTGGAAGCACTTTGTTTTATTTACGTGTGGGGCAATCCTCTTTCTGTTGGGCACGGTTGGAAGTCGGAAGTACTGTTAACCCTGGTGGGTCCAAAAGTGTTGTTGCCGAGCATGAGAATGCAAGGCATTTACATTTGGTGAGTGAGTTTCTTAAGGGGAGCAAAATCAATGGCACAAACGGTGTGACGGAAGGAAGTTCACTTTTGAATAATAATCATAGAAGATCTGCCACCAAATTAATCACTTGGAGTTTATCATCTTTATGGGCTTTCTTTGAACACTTTTTTTTCCACTATATATAAAAAAAATTTGTATGATTTTTGTATTATATGTTATTTGGTTTATTTTATGATCAGTAGTCACTATCATATGGTGTTATTTGTATTGTTTTAGTAACCTTCACTTTGATATTGTGATATTAGCGCCACTATTTCTTCATTTAAATATGTTTTACATATATTATCACTTTAAGTGGTAGCTCTGGGTAGGTGGTAGAACTAAGGTGACGTGAGAAAAGTGTGTGGGCCGCTCAGGCTTAATAGGGAAGGGTAAATGTAGATAACTGCTGCTAGAGTGTTGACAGGGGATGGAGCCTGTCCTGGCTCCTGCAAATGTTCAAGAAAGGAAGGGTGACCCCTGGAAGTTGCACATTTATGGTGTTCTGCTGCAATGAATGGAGCGGCAAACATCAGCCTGGACTCTGACCAACCGACTATGCCGACCGGGCGGCAACAGTGGTGTAGTGTGTAGCACTCTCGCCTAGCAGTAAGAAGGGTTGCTGGCTCGAATCCCAACCATGACACTACCTGCCTGGAGCTTGCATGCCCCCACTGTGGCCACGTGGGCCTCCTCCGGGCACCCCAGCCTCCCCCCACAATCCAAAGACATGCAGGTAGGCCAATGTACAGGGATAGGAACAATTGTAGACACACACTCAGGTTGCACTGGATGGACTGGTGTCTTTATTCAACCTTACTAACTATGAAACTATGAAATCCCCTCTCCTAGCATCAATACCCCCCCAACACAAATCTCCCTTCCTAGCATAAACAGCCCCCTCCCTTCAAATCACCCCCTCCACCACAACCCCCCAAATCCCCACCATGCCCAGGGCTGCCCGCCCACCCCCCGGCCCTGATGCCAGCTGTTTTATTTCACATATGTCACACAACCCTAGGTAGGTGGTAGAATCAATGGATGGTGCTCTGAGATGGGTAGGTGGTAGAACCAAGGGATGGTGCTCTGAGGTGGGTAGGTGGTAGAACCAAGGGATGGTGCTCTGAGGTGGGTAGGTGGTAGAATCAATGGATGGTACTCTGAGGTGGGTAGGTGGTAGAACCAAGGGATGGTGCTCTGAGGTGGGTAGAGGGTGGAGAGAAGGGGTGACTTGGAAGGGGTGATAGCTGCACCTATTCTCTGAGAAAAAAAGCCCTTATGGCTCATATACAAACAATGAAGTGAAAATAACATAAAAGAGTATCAGAGCTTGCACTTACTTTGTATGAGGATGTGGACTTCAGTGCTGTTTTTTCTAACACTTCCATCCCGGGATTGTACGGAACACTGATATCTTCCTGAGTTCTCTTCTCCAGCTTTACCAATCACATAACTGGTCTTCCAATCAGCACTTAGGATAATTTGAGAATCTTTATAAAATGTATATAAGAGGGTGGTGCCCCTTTGAATAGGATCAGACACACACTCCATTGTCACCTGCTGGCCCTCATTCACGGAGAGTGATGGATCAACTGTTATTTCTGGTGACAGGAACAATTCTAGAACACAAATTAACAATTAATCAGGTTCAAAAAGACTAGAATGAACATCCGGCATTGTCTTCAATATTTTTTTAGTGACCCAATGTAAAAAATGATTAAAAACCCTAGCTTTGTAAAAAGTCTTTTGCCCTTAATATACTTTTGCCCTTATTATACTGAGAAGCCTAATTTCATACTTTTGTTCATCTTGCTTAACTACAAACTTATTGTATGATTCTTTTTTTTTGTATTGTTTTCAATAAAATATTTGAAAAGGTAAAAAGTCTTTAGCCTCGTACACGCGATCTGATTGTTGGCCAACATAACTTTGGAATTTTGTCCGAAGGCCGTTGGCTCAAACTTTTCTAGCATACACACGGCCACACAAATGTTGGTCAACAAACACGAACTCAGTGACGTTCTATGTGGTTTCTCAGCTCTTTAGCGCCACCCTTTGGGCTCCTTCTGCTAATTTTGCGTTAGCAGAAGTTGGGTGAGCGTTGATTCGCGTTTTTCTTTTCGCGTTTTTCATTTCGCGATTTTCAGTTCACGCTTTTCATTTCGTGCTTTTCAGTTCGTTCATCAACCAGCCATGTTGTGGAATCGGAGGAGATAACGTGTTATTTATGATTGGCCTTGGAGTTTTTGCTTTGACATTATTTTTTTGGTTGAATAATAATGATTTGATTTGTTATATTTTCTATATTTTTGGATGCGTAGAATGCAGTTTTTGATTAAGTTCTATTGGCAGATATCATGTCTAATTTTATTTGTTTTCTTTTTTTTTAATGCACAATAAAAAAAATTGTGTAGAATAATACTTGGCTCTGTGTTTTACTTCAAATTACATTTTGGGAGTCGGCAGTTACATTTTAAAGAATACAATGTAAGATTAACCCTTTTTAGCCCCGGACCATTTTGCTGGCTTAAGACCAGAACACTTTTTGCGATTCGGCACTGCTTCGCTTTAACTGACAATTGTGCAGTCGTGCGACGTGGCTCCCAAACAAAATTGACGTCCTTTTTTTCCCACAAATAGAGCTTTCTTTTGGTGGTATTTGATCACCTCTGCGGTTTTTATTTTTTGTGCCATAAACAAAAAAATAGCGACAATTTTGAAAAAAATTCATTATTTTTTATTTTTTGCTATAATAAATATCCCCCAAATATATATAAAAAATTTTTTTTTTTTCCTACGTTTAGGCCGATACATATTCTTCTAACTATCTTTGGTAAAAAAAAATCGCAATAAGCGATTATTGATTGGTTTGCGCAAAATTTATAGCGTTTACAAAATAGGGGATAGTTTTATGGCATTTTTATTAATATTTTTTTTTTTACTAGTGATAATTAATAAGTGTGTCCTGGGGCGTGTTACTAACTGTGTGGGGTGTGGCTGTGTGTTAGTGAACACTGATCTCTGCTCCAATCACAGGGAGCAGAGATCAGTGTCACTTGTTGCTAGGCAGAACGCAATGTTCATGAAGGGTCTGGTATGGATAATTAGGGGGAACCCCACGTAAATTTTTTTTTTATTTGACGCAGGGTTCCCCTTAAAATCCATACCAGACCTGAAGGGCCTGGTAATGGCCTGGTAATTGATTTTTGGGAACCCCACGCTTTTTTTTTTTTTTATCAATGACTTTCAATGAGTGTTCTCTGTATTACGGGAGCCGACAATTCATTATAGCAGCAAGGGATTTTAAATGACTTTTTTCCTGCAGAAATTACACTTTGTGCAGGGACAGTTCTAAGCACGGGAAACATGCGCCCCTTCACTGGCATACTATAGACACCCCCCAGGTATGAAATTTAAAGGAATATTACACTTTTATTGTTTCACTTTAATCATTATTAAAATCAGTGCTCCCGAAAAAAAACGTCAGTTTTAAAACTTTTTTTTGCATTGATCCATGTCCCCTGGGGCAGGACCCGGGTCCCCAAACACTTTTTAGGACAGCAACTTGCATATTAGCATTTAAAATTAGCACTTTAGAATCTTTTCTCTCTGTCAAATCTTTTGCCAGCAATGCACTGCGATGGCGTAGTGCATTGTGGACCGTTCATGCCACAGGAATTTGGTGCGAACAGTCCACAAAGTTCTGAATTCGCCCGAACAGACAAACGGCCGATGTTTAAGTCGAACACCGAGCTCATCCCTAGTACAGGGCATAAGAGTTCCCTTCACTGGAACTAAGGGGCAAAACCCAACCCCTGAAAGACAACCCCACACCATAATCTCCCCCTTCCACCAAATGATTTGGAGAGGTGGCCCAATACTTTTGGCAATATAGTGTGGATGAGCGAGTTTGGGGTGAAGGAATTTTACTGGCCTGCACAGAGCCCTGACCTCAACCCGATAGAACACCTTTGGAATGAATTAGTGCGAGCCAGGCCTTCTTACCCAACATCAGTGCCTGACCTCACAAATGCTCTTCTGTAAGAATGGTCAAACATTCCCATAGACACTCTCCTAAACCTTGTGGATGGCCTTCCCAGAAGAGTTGAAGCTGCTATAGCTGCAAGGAGTAGGCCAACTCAATATTTAACCCTATGGACTAGGACTGGGATGCCATTAAAGTTCATGTGTGCGTAAAGGCAGGCGTCCCAATACTTTTAGCAAGATAGTGTACATTCCTATATTACTCCAGCAGGACCAATGCAACTATCCAAATGTAGCACTGACATTTTTGCCATCTAATGCAATGTTAATGTGAATACAATGTAAACCTATGGACAATGTTATTCGTTATTTGGCGCCATCTAGTGACCAAAACTGGAAATGGACTTTAGTTATTTTCCTTTTCATGGTGTTGGAAAGATAACAGGAAGTGACTGTGTTTACCTTCGTTATTTGACCTTATCTACCCAGAATGCCAGGTGACCTACCCATAATCACCCTCTACTGAACTGCATGCTGGGTAGGCTATAAAAGGGCCCGCGCGGCCATTTTCTTTCTCTTCTGAACACATGGCCTGTCTGTGAGGCCTTATGAGGAGGTCTCCAGAGAACTGCAGCCTGCAGGGCAGAAATCTAAAGCCAGAGGAGGACTTCACACCACAGCCTGCTGTGACAGCAGTGTGGTTGGATCGGGAAGGATCCAGAGGCACCCTGACAGAGGTAACTGAGAGCTCCTGGTGACCTTGTGAAGCTGATCAGCAAATGGACTGAGACCAGCGGAGTGGAGCTGACTTATTCTTCAGACCCAGTTTGGTGAGGGGGCTGTTGCCCACAGTTTCTTACGCACTTGCATACACCTAGACTTTAACACAGTGTTGCTGGGACTTGTAGTCCCACAGAGGAGAATCTAATAGACAGACTGAGTTTAAGCAGGCCTCAAGCCTATTCATCACAATATTATTAGCACCGTGTTACACCAGAGGCAGTTACAAGTGTATCACGCTACAGGAACAGTTCTAATGTTCATCTCACATTAACCCTTGTTGTTCCACTGCCGGATTACTGTTGGATTACAGTTGTTACAACAACTATTGCTAGCAGAAGAAAAGAAGATCAAAGACTGCATCCTTTATTGCAAGGCCTTGCATTTTATTAAAGTAGGGGGAGCTCCCTAGGGATTGTGTTGTAATTCATTATTGATCCTTCATTTCTATAGCTACTAGTGTGTGCTGGAAGTGGGAAGGTGCCCAGAGTAAGGTGTAGTCCCTCTGAGCACTAGTCCCGATTGGAGCCGTACTCTAAGGGGTCATTCAAGACAACTGTATAGGTATAATCTGTTGTGTATACCTACTGTGCTGTTACATTATGTTTATGTGACAGTGCAAATATTGTACTTACCATTTTACTTTACTCAGTACAAGTTCCAGTAAATATAAGTTTCTTGTTAAGTACTTTGGTGTGGGGTGTTGTTCCTTTTTCTCCAGCAGGTGGAGCCATTGGATACCCAGGTGAAAACAGAGGTATACTGTTATTATATTGTATATTGTGGGGTTGTCTTTCACCATTAGCTCCACACCAACATTGCGCCACAGCTGTGTCAAGGGGACTGAGCCAAGTCAGTGGGGGTTCACTAGCAGAGTACAGGCCCAAACAAATTCAGCAGCTCCTTCAGGGGTCAGGGCTACACAAACATTTCCATACCTTGAATTCTTATTTAAGAACACAGTAGGGGCATAGAGGTTTAAGAAACCCCCTAAAGTGTTGGTTGCCCAACAGACTTTGGACATTTGGCGGGGAATGCACTGGGAGGTAAACATTTGTGCTTTTTATTTGTAGGCTAATCTTTTGACCACTTTAATTTTAACAACAGGGTCATTTTTTTTCAGAGCCATTCTTCCATGCTCACCTTGGATCTGAATAAATATCACATTGCTGTTCTTCCTCACAGTGTCAGATGCCGTCCTCACTTCACAGATATAATTCCCAGAATCCTCCAGCTGAGCTGACTCCACTCTGTATGTATTGGATAAACTGAATTCCCGCACAGTCCGTCCATCTCTGTAGAAGGCATAGTGCACCTCTGTGCCGTCTCTGAGACGGTTAAGTCTGGTGTTACAGGTAAAGGTTGTCTGAACTCCTTCTAGTACAGAATTAAGATCATTTTGTATTTCTGGAGTACTGAACAGATCTATAAAAGATAATGAAAATTCTGTGAGCGGATTTTTTTTATTTATTTACACATACAGTATAGATATAGCCTCATAGGGCCAAATCAATTGATTATAGCAAATAATTGAGAGGGGGGGTAACATAGGGTGCTGAATGGGTGTCCCCACTATATCTAGGGGGACCTGGCAGCCCCGGGCCTGAAGACTTGCTTTAAAATCTATATAAAGCCAAACCATTTATTTTTTGTGGTATTGGCTATAGTAGGATTTCCGCGACATTTGAATTGACATACATTCTTAAACCCAATCTTTCTGGACAGTATGTTTTTTTTTTCCACCGGATGTTGGCTCAAACTTGTCTTGCATACACACGGTCACACAAAGTTGGTCGGAAATTCCGAACGTCAAGAACGCGGTGACATACAACACGTACGACGCCACTAGAAAGAGGAAGTCCAATACCAAGTGTGCCACCCTTTGGGCTCCTTCCGCTAATCTCGTGTTAGTAGAAGTTTGGTGACAGACGGTTCACGCTTTTCAGCCTCCTGCTTTTCCGATCGTTACTGCTCTTCGGTTTGTGCTTGTGGGTTCCTATTTCTATTGCGTATTTGTTTTTCAGTGCGTTCTTGTCTGCTTGTTTCTGATTTTCAGCTCTTCAGTGCTTTCTGTTAGTTCCTTCTGACCAGCCAACCGTTTTAAAACCATGAGGACCCTCACCCTGGACCAGAGGGTTTATAACGACCGTCTGGCCAGAGTCAGGAAGACTGGTGGAGAACGTTTTCGGGATAATCGCCAGCTGGTTCCACCTATTCCTTATGCCAATCAACATGGCGGAATATAAACTTAACCAGATAATCCTTGCATGCTGCGTTCTACACAACTATTTAAGAAGAAATTCAATGAACTATGTTGCTTCAGTTGGGCCTGAGGCCAGACTTCACTAAGAAGCCCTAAAGGTGCTTGAAACTGGCCCTCCTGGCTTGCCCCCCCAAAGCGCCCGCGAAGTAAGACAGAAGTATGTTGAGTACTTTGCTGGTAGGGGGGCCACTGAAATGCCAGAAAATCTTTAAGAAACATTTTATCCTAAAATTTTGAACTTAAACTGAAGGAAGATTTCCTTTGGTTTACTACCTGGGTTTCTTTTAGCTGTCTCCTAGGTTCTCCAATGGGCTTTTTTTTTTTGTGGACATTTTCTTCAATAGTGCAAATGTAATTTTTTTGATACATCAGGTGACAATCTCTTCTTCAGCAAACTATTATTATGTTGTGGGTCTGCTACACACACCTTGTTTTTGTTGTTAATATATTACTGACAAAAATATTCATCATTTTCAGCACCATGAATGAATTTTGTGGAGTCATAAAAATGGCGTGATTGTAGCAAATAAGAAAGCACTGTGGGAGTTATTTACTAAAGGCAAATATACTTTGTACTCCAACACTTAAAAGTGCACATGAAACTGAAAGAAGAAGCCACACATTGTTGAGTAGAAAACATTTTACTCAAAACACATTCACATGTGCGTTAGAAAAGGGTTTTTGAACAAACCAACATCTTTGGTGTATATATATATATATATATGTAATTTCACATTTTAAAGATCCTTTTTTTGGTTGAATAGGCATGTTTCAAAGCATAACATACACAACTCAAGAACTTACAAAGTTCAACTTTGATAAAGTGAAGGCAATATCAGACATTAGTATGTCCAAAGGGTCTTAAACTTACCTTCATCAGATGGGGTGATGTCACTCCTGTAAAAGCCAAATTTTGAAGATGCACACAAATTGAGAGTAAAAATGGGGATTTCCCTCCTGATCCCATGCCTAATGTGCTAGCTTGCATCATGGGGGATCAATGGACGTGTTTTGCGGGTGCAACCCCTTCCTCTCATTTAATTGAGTTGGGAGGAAGGGGTTGCACTCACAAAACACATACATTGAAATCCCCTGATGGCATATAGCACATGTTGACACACTGTATGCATCTTCAAAGTTTGGCTTTTATAATATCTTAAATCGTTTTTGTTTTTTTTAATCAAGAACACACAATAAAACGGTACAATTTTGTTATTTTTTTATATTCTGCCTAAAACATCAATGATGTTCTTAATTTTTTGTTGAACATCATTGATGTTTTACTTTATATTTTCTAAATCCCTATTGCACCCCATTCTCTCCCCGATGAGGATCTGGGCACTTTCACTTGTGAAATGAGATTCTTCTTACACAACATCCACATCACCTAAAAGAAAAAAAACACACCATGTATTATAAATGTGCAGGCAAAGATCTCTTACCTGAAGCTGTGGTCTCAGACACTTAGCTGTTGTGGTGACAATCTCGCCAAATTCATAAACCTCTCCCGCCTCATCCTCTGCTTGTGTTTTAGTGACTTCCTCTTCTTTATGAGGTGGGGGGTCCCTGATGTCCTCAGATGTCCCGAGACTTTTCTCCCCTATGTGAATAAAATTAGATATACTTAGCACACAGATATTTGATGGCAGGAATAGGAATATGAAACATTGCTTGGAAGTGTCATACAATTGTCTGTTTTGGCAGAGTTCCAAGCTGAAGAATATTTTATTTCCTTTCTCAAGCTGGAATACTTCCCTTTTTTGTTAAAGTATCACACACAGAGTCACCCCAAGTATCCACTGAAGCACCTGTGTGGGATACCCAAAAAAGTTTGTTCTGGTGTCCCACACTAGTGCTACTGTGTCCAGATGTGTAAACAGGTGCTGAGTGTCCTCTCCTTTACACCGAATCAAGTTTACATTTCACTGTAGTTACAAACCCATCTAGACAACAAACTTATTTTAATACTAATAGGCATGAACAAATGTAGTTAACCTGTATATGCCAAAATCATATTGTGGGTGTTTCCTACGAGCGATTACTGTGCCCATGAACATCAAAGTAGCCATTTTAAAATGTACAACAGTATAGAAAAGCACATGGAGCAGCAGGAACGTAAAGAAGAAGAGGAACACACGAAAAAAATAATACTTTTTTGCAGCGCTCTCTTAATTCTTCTGTACTGATCCTGCTCCCTCAATTTGAGGTCTGACCAACGTTTCCTAAGTTGATCCTTGGATCGCCGTGCCCCAAAATTCCTGTGCAGACTCTTCACATCTTT
Source organism: Lithobates pipiens (assembly GCF_037356315.1). Classification (NCBI taxonomy): domain Eukaryota; kingdom Metazoa; phylum Chordata; class Amphibia; order Anura; family Ranidae; genus Lithobates; species Lithobates pipiens. Next base: position 40,490,186 of record NW_027507791.1, on the reverse strand, counting down.
AGGAATGATCTTGGCCGTTCTCACATTTGGGTTTGGGTAAGGTTCATGCTTCCCGTCATAGTCGGCCCTCTTTAAGATGTCCACCATCTCTACAAAGGACATATTTGAGGCCTTCAATCTCCTCCAGGATCGTGAGGTTCGGGGCTCCGGCCTTTCGTCGTTGCTGCTCTCCTCTGCACATGTTGTCTCTCCACCATGTTCTCTCCCGCTGCACCGAAAGAGAAGGGGCAGGGAATATACTACAAAGAATGTCAGGGACGGGCAGAGTTTTGCACACGTGCAGTGTATATAAAGCGTAACATGCGTGCGTCGCACGTAGGATCTGTGAGCAGAGGACGAAGTAACGGAAGCGACGATCGTTATAACGAAGGTACAATTTTAAGTTTGTGCATCAGTGGCCTATATTGCTTATAAATTGAGGCCTATATTGGGTCAAGATTAGGAGAATTTCGCCAGACATTAGGGTTTGTCTTGTGTCTTGCATAGAAAATTGATCTATTCAATTATGAGGACTTTATCCCCATATTCATTGATATGTACAGGGAGCTGCCTGTCTGTGGCAGGTAAACCACCTATTTTATAACAATAAACCAAAGAGGAAAGCAGAGCTGGATCAATTGCTGGAGTTTGTGAAGCCGGTGATCCCCACAGTAGACATCCCCTATTTGAAGGCCCTAATTGGTGGCATGAGGAGCACCTATAATAGGGAGTGCAAGAAGGTCCAGGATTCCCAGAGATCAGGAGCTGTAGCAGATGACATTTATGTACCCAGGCTACTATGACAGACTGCATTTTCTGGCAGGCCATACCGAACCCAGGCCAGCACTCTCCAGTCTTCCTTCAAGGCTTCCTTCCCCCCCAGCTGAGGCTTTCCGATGACCAACCTGGGCCTTCCAGGCAGCAACATGTGGGTATAGCATAGTGAGTCAGGTATAGCATTCTTCAAAATATTTCAGGTTGTCAAATTATTGATGTTAAATAGATGTTAGTTTTGATAACTAATTTCTGATTTCACAAAGTGTTTTACATATCAATAGACAGTAGTGGCTACAAATGATTGGGACAAGAATGAAAAATACTTGGGTCAGAGTGATAGTCTTTTCTATTTATTAACATTCAATTTGCAACAGTCATGAGCTGAAAATTGTGTGTGATTGATGAACCAAAAACTAAAACTAAGTCTCAGCTAGGAGGAGGCTGTGGAAAGTGGCAACCAGAAGGTGGTGGGGTAAGTGGCAGCCAGTAGGTGGCCAGGCCTAGTAGCCTGCCAGAATGCCAGGTCCCTCCCCTAGGCCTTCCACAAAAAAGTGCCAGGAAGAGGAGTAACCTGAAGGAGGCAGAAATTGGCCTATTTCTGAAGGCTACTGCAGCCCCCAGAAACCCCCCAGAGTGTTCAAGAGTACTATGCCTACGTGACAGCCTGCAAAATGCTGGAAATGGAGGAGGGCTAACACCTCTTATGTGAGGAAGCGATGTTACAAGCCCTAAATAAGGGGTTGAGGGGTGAACTCACAAGCTAAAGCCATGTTTGTGAGTTCAACCATGGTCCTCCTCCTCCTCCGGGTCCTCCTCCAGGTCCTCCTCCGCCTCCACCTCCTGCCACAACTCCAACACCAGAGCCACAGCCTGGAAGGAAGTGTCTAAGGAAGACAAGAGTGTGATGGACTGGGTTCATTCTGGTCTGACAAAAAATGCAGGCTGTGTGTGACCACAGCCTGGGGACATAGATGTCATCTGCTGCTGTTCCTGATCTCTTGTAGTCCTGGACCGTACCGTGCTCCCTATTATAAGGACTCCTCAGGCCACCAATTTTGACTGTAAAATTATTGATGTGTGCCTTGGGGTACAAAGGCTTCGCAAATTTCAGCAGTTTCTCCAGCGTTGCCTTCCTCTTTCATTTGTTATGACGCAGAATAAATGGCTATTTATTTTTCGCAAATACTTGCCTATGTGTTTTACTTCAAAAAGGACAGTTTGTTTGTGAGTAGGCAGGTACATTTCAAAAATACAAGGTCAAATTAACAAGGGACACCTACCAAACTCCTTGAGGTAAAAAAATATAAGATAATAATGGTGTTGTAAATTGACACACAAATAGAGAAATAATATTATGGAGAGCACTAGAAAAAATTTAAAAAATAAAAATAAATAAAAAAAATACATTATTATGGAGATTTGATGAAAAACAAAATTAATATTATTCATGAGATCACGAGAAATAATAAAGAACCCAGTTAGTGAGAACTCTGTGTGAATACGAGCAGCAAAACAACTTCATTCTTCCAGCATTCTAAAGAAGAAGAGAATGCGCTGCATTAAACTATTTAAAAAATTGCATTGTGATGAATGTGCCATCTCCAATACAAATGGCCGTTTTACCAGACTGAGCGCTTCTGCCTCGTAATTTATTTCGAGCATGCATGGCACATTGTGTGTTGAAATTGTGTACACATGATCGGAATTTACGTGAACGCATTTTGTTGTCTGAAAATGTGAGAACCAGATCTCAAATTTTGTGCAACGGAAATTCAGATGGAAACTGTCTGATGGAGCCTACACACAGTTGGAATTTCCGACAAAAGGCTCCCTCGGAAAATCCAACCGTGTGTATGGGGCATTACTCTTCAATAAGACACAGAAGTTGAATCCAACATCATTTTACTTCAGCTAACTGAAGTACAGGGGATGTGTTTGTAGTCTTTTAAAGGGTAAGAAGACAATGACTTTCCTGAGCCCTGTCTCTATGAATAGCTAACACTGACTGAGGGAACATGGAAGGAGTGGGTCGGTGCTACCACTAGGCAAAATAGGCAGCCACCTAGGGCTCACTGCTGCCTAGGGTGCCCGGCCACTGTTGTTCCTACTCTCTTCTCTCTGCAGCAAGCAACTAAGTCTCAGCATCAGCAGGCAGCCGCCACTCCATTCGCTCAGAGGCACAGTGGCCACAGAGGACTGTGTCCCGACTCCCGAATAAATGGAAGCATGCACACATTCATTGATGGGCACTGGTGAGGCTGCACTGATGGGTGGTGGTAGGCTGCATTTGATGGGCACTGGTGAGGCTGAATTGATGGGCACTGATGAGGCTGCAATTGATGGGCGCAGCGGAGGCTACATTTGATGGGCGCTGGTGAGTCTGCATTGATGGGTGCTGGTAAAGCTGCATTTGATGGGGGCTGGTAGGCTGCATTGATGGGCACTGGTAGGCTGCATTGATGGGTGCTGGTGAGGCTGCAATTGATGGGCACTGGTAGGCTGAATTTGATGGACACTGGTAGACTGCATTGATGGGTGCTGGTGAGGCTGCATTTGATGGGCACTGGTGAGGCTGCAATTGATGGGCACTGGTGAGGCTGCATTTGATTGGCACTGGTAAGCTCCGTTGATGGGTGCTTGTGAGGCTGCATTTGCTGGGCGCTGGTGAGGCAATTGCAAACCCCACAGGGATTCTAACCAATCACCACACCATTCCAAATTAAACAGAACGTTTTGACTTTAGATACATTTTAACTTAAATTGTGCTATGTACTATATATATATATATATATATATATATATATATATATATATATATAAAGTACATACACTATACTGTCAAAAGTATTGGGACACCTGCCTTTACATGCAGATGAACTTTAACTACTTGCCGCCCCCGCCCAACGATGGGACAGTGTGGCTCTCGTTCTGGGACACTGTCATATGACGGCGTCCCAGAAGAGCCACTCTCATGGCCATGCCATGTTTCTAGGACACAGCGTGACCCCGATCTCTGGAAAGAGTTCCATCCGCAGCTCTTTAACCATGTGATTGGTTGTGTCCAATCATAGCTGGTCACATATAAACACAAAAATGCCAGTAATCGACGATCCTCGCCTCACTCTGACAGAGGGTGTGGCGAGGAGAGCCGATCAGCAACATCTCCTCGCAGGAGATAACAAAACATGTAATCAGGGCACTGATCATCAGTGCCCTGATTACAATATAGCGCCACCATGTCACCAAACAGTGCCAGCAATTAGTGCCGACCATTGACCACCAGTGCCAGCAATCAGTGCCCACCAGTGCCAACCATCAGCACCCACCAGCGCCCACAAGTGCCACCAACCAGTGCCCTTTAGTGATGCCACACAGTGCTGGCTATCAGTGCCCCATATCAATGCTGCCCATCAATGCCCATCATTGCTCTCCATCAATACCCATCAGTGTCTCCCATCAGTGCCACTCATCAATGACCATAAGTGCTGTCTATCCGTGGTGCCTATCAGTGCCCACCAGGGCCACCTATCAGTGCCACCCACCAGTGCCACCCATCAGTGGCTCCTTCCTGTTTCAACATAACTGTACACCAGTGCATAAAGCAAGGTCCATAAAGACACGGATGAGCGAGTTTGGGGTGGAGGAATTAGAGTGGAGACTATGAGCCAGGCCTTCTTTATCCAACATCAGTGCCTGACCTCACAAATGCGCTTCTGGAAGAATGGTCAAACATTCCCATAGACACACTGAACCACCTTTCTTCCTATCTCTGCCACCTTTACCATATCGGAGACATTGAGCTAATGCAGCACATTCCATTTTTTTGGGCTTATGATACACATTGGCGTATGACCAGACTGGTAATAGTTCTGGCTTATGATTCATATTGGCCTATGACCAGACTGGTACTAGTTCTTGCTTATGATCCATATTGGCCTATGACCAGACTGGTCTTAGTTCTGGCTTATGATCCATATTGGCCTATGACCAGACTGGTACTAGTTCTGGCTTATGATCCATATTGGCCTATGACCAGACTTGTCTTAGTTCTGGCTTATGATCCATATTGGCCTATGACCAGACTGGTACTAGTTCTGGCTTATGATCCATATTGGCTTATGTCCAGATTGGTACTAGTTTCAGCTTATGATCCATATGGGCTTATGACCAGACTGATACTAGTTCTGGCTTATGATCCATATTGGCTTATGTCCAGATTGGTACTAGTTTCAACTTATGATCCATATTGGCCTATGACCAGATTGGTACTAGTTCTGGCTTATAATCCATATTGGTCTATGACCAGACTGGTCTTAGTTCTGGCTTATGATCCATATTGGCCTATGACCAGACTGGTACTAGTTCTGGCTTATGATCCATATTGGCTTATGTCCAGATTGGTGCTAGTTTCAATTTATGATCCATATTGGCCTATGACCAGACTGGTCTTAGTTCTGGCTTATGATCCATATTGGCCTATGACCAGACTGGTACTAGTTCTGGCTTATGATCCATATTGACTTATGTCCAGATTGGTACTAGTTTCAGCTTATGATCCATATTGGCTTATGACCAGACTGGTACTAGTTTGGGCTTATGATCCACATTGGCTTATGACCAGACTGGTACTAGTTTCAGCTTATGATCCACATTGGCTTATGACCAGACTGGTATTAGTTTTGGCTTATGATTCATTTTGGCTTATGACCAGACTGGTACTAGTTTCAGCTTATGATCCATATTGGCTTATGACTAGACTGGTACTAGTTTGGGCTTATGGTCCACATTGGCTTATGACCAGACTGGTACTAGTTTGGGCTTATGATCCACATTCTCTTATGACCAGACTGGTACTAGTTTTGTCTTATGATCCATAGTGGCGTATGACCAGACTGATGCTAGTTTTGGCTTATGATTCATTTTGGCTTAGGACCAGACTGGTACTAGTTTCGGCTTATGATCCATATTGGCTTATGGCCAGACTGGTACTAGTTTCAGCTTATGATCCCCATTGGCTTATGGCCAGACTGGTACTAGTTTCAGCTTATGATCCATATTGGCTTATGACCAGACTGGTACTAGTTTCGGCTTATGATCCATATTGGCTTGTGTCCAGATTGGTACTAGTTCTGGCTTATGATCCATATTGGCTTATGTCCAGATTGGTACTAGTTTCAATTTATGATCCATATTGGCCTATGACCAGACTGGTCTTAGTTCTGGCTTATGATCCATATTGGCCTATGACCAGACTGGTACTAGTTCTGGCTTATGATCCATATTGACTTATGTCCAGATTGGTACTAGTTTCAGCTTATGATCCATATTGGCTTATGACCAGACTGGTACTAGTTTGGGCTTATGATCCACATTGGCTTATGACCAGACTAGTACTAGTTTCAGCTTATGATCCACATTGGCTTATGACCAGACTGGTATTAGTTTTGGCTTATGATTCATTTTGGCTTATGACCAGACTGGTACTAGTTTCAGCTTATGATCCATATTGGCTTATGACTAGACTGGTACTAGTTTGGGCTTATGGTCCACATTGGCTTATGACCAGACTGGTACTAGTTTGGGCTTATGATCCACATTCTCTTATGACCAGACTGGTACTAGTTTTGTCTTATGATCCATAGTGGCGTATGACCAGACTGATGCTAGTTTTGGCTTATGATTCATTTTGGCTTATGACCAGACTGGTACTAGTTTCGGCTTATGATCCATATTGGCTTATGGCCAGACTGGTACTAGTTTCCGCTTATGATCCCCATTGGCTTATGGCCAGACTGGTACTAGTTTTGGCTTATGATTCATATTGGCTTATGACCAGACTGGTACTAGTTTCGGCTTATGATCCATATTGGCTTGTGTCCAGATTGGTACTAGTTCTGGCTTATGATCCATATTGGCTTATGACCAGACTGGTACTAGTTTCAGCTTATGATCCATATTGGCTTATGACCAGACTGGTACTAGTTTCGGCTTATGATCCATATTGGCTTGTGTCCAGATTGGTACTAGTTCTGTCTTATGATCCATATTGGCTTATGTCCAGACTGGTACTAGTTTGTCTGCATGACTGTGATGGAAACAGTAAGCTCTTTTGGAGCAGAAACTGTTGTCAGTTTTATTTTGTCTGTAAAATGCTGAACAATAAACAGCTTACATAAAAATAAGTGAAGTAAAAATTGAAAACAGAATCTCTACTGTATGCAAAAATTATGTCACTAAAAGGCAACTAGAATTGTGAGCAAAAAACAGGTTAGATGTACTATGTTGCTCTGTCACGGCTTCTCTTTTTCTATAACTCACTATGTTTTCTGCAGTATAACTTTTGGGCTATATATAGGCATATTGACAATAAATCTATAGACTGGACATATGAATCTACAAGACATGCAACCTGCAGGTTAGTGTCCGAGTTCTAATCGAGATAGACAACCCTAAAGGACAAATGAAACAGTGTATATATGAGTGAATGGGAGATATTTAACTACATATGGAAGTATGCATACCTCTACTCACTCACATACTCAAAGGAGTTGTTAATGATTGTATGATTAGAGCTTTCGATTGTGGAAGTTGTTATAATGTCATAAGTCTATGAGCTTTGTATAAGTTTATTCCCTTGTATTGTACAATATGCTTCAATAAAAATTTACTGAACAAAAAAAAAAAAAAAAAAAAATTGAAAACAGAAATTCAAAATGGCCACAATTAAGGTAAGAGATAGAAAGTTACCTTGTACATAAATGTATTTTTCAGCCATTATCCATCGATCTTTAATAATATACTTGAAATATTTTTTACATTTGTAAGTCCCACTCATACTCATGTTTACTTTTGGAATGTGTAAAATATCATTCCTGGATCCTGATAGTTCATTATCTTTGTAAAAAAAATTTGCTATTGTGACTGTATAACTTGGCCAGCTGTGGCAATTCAGACTCAAGGAGTCCCCTTCAATAACAATGGATGGTGCTTGTAGGATGAGGTAGCCTATGAAAAGAAAGGTCAATATTAACACCCATTTTCAGGAAAACTTTTTTTTTTTTTAGAAAGGGGAAATAAGCCTCATGTGGGTATTTTTTTTTTTAAGCTGGAGGTTTATTTGGTCAATGAGACACAAACATTGGGGGTCGATTTACTAAAACTGCAGAGTGAAAAATCTGGTGCCGCTGTGCACGAGAGCCAATCAGCTTCTAACTTCAGCTTCTTTAATTAAGCTTTGGCATCAAAACCTGGAAGCTGATTGGTTTCTATGCACGGTTGCACCAGATTTTTCACTCTCCAGGTTTAGGAAATCAGTCCCAATGGGGTTGATTTACTAAAACTGCATGGTGCAAAATCTGGTGCAGCTCTGCTTAGAAACCAATCAGCTTGCAGGTTTTATTGTCAAAGTTTAATTGAACAAGCTGAAGTTAGAAGCTGATTGGCTGCCATGCACAGCTGAACCAGATTTTGAGTGCAAAAGTTTTTGTAAATCTCCCCAAATGTCTTTTTTTGCACTGAGCATGCTGTCAGTGAAGGCTAACATGCCGCCACTGATATACAAATAAATAAATAACCCTATGGGTGACTTAAGTAAAGCTAAGTGAGAAATGAAAAAAATATATATAAATAAAGAAAGAGTGAATGGGTTAGAGCTGCCTTTACCTAAAAACCTCCACCCCAGAGAATGGGGGGGGGGGTTTGGGTTTAAAAAGTGTGAATGACAGGTTATGGCGCTAAACCCCAAATATTATATACCTGGCGTATTATAGCCTGTCTGTGACATGCAATTTATATTAATTTGATTGGCACAGCTGTGTTAGCACGTGTTTAACACATCAGTTATTATCACATTTAATTACTTTCAGCACTGAATTACAGTTTTTGCATCATATGTTTTGCACATAGATCACCATACAAACCAGTTTATCCCCTTGTCACAGACAGGCTATAATACGCCAGGTATATAATATTTTGGGTTTAGCGCCATTCCCTATCATTCACACTTTTTAAACCCAATGCCGCCACTGATGGCTCCCGTGCACATGCACCGGAGTGATGTCATCGCTGCTCCGGCCACTCACAGCGCCGGAGCAGCGATATCCGGAAGGAAGATGGACGCTTCGCAGAACAGGGGACAGCGGTGACTTCGCTGGCTCCTGTGTCAGGTAAGTTACACATAATGAACTACTATGCGATGCGATGTGATGCGATGCATAGTAGTCCATTATGCTTTACCTTTACAGGGAAACAAAGAAGGAGTAAACCCATCAGGGTTTACTTCCTCTTTAATGTGCTTCTTCTTGAGCCACAACTTTGTTGCCTTGGCCATGTGTTTTGGGACATTGTCATGCTGGAATACCCATCCATGACCATTTACAATACCATGGCTGAGGGAAGAAGGTTCTCACCCAAGATTTGACTGTAAATGGCCCCGTCCATCGTCCCTTTGATGCGGTGAGGTTGTCCTGTCCCCTTAGCAGAAAAACACCCCCAAAGCATAATGTTTCCACCTCCATGTTTGATGGTGGGGATGGTGTTCTTGGGGTCATAGGCAACATTCCTCCTCCTCCAAACAAGGAGAGTTGAGTTGATGCCAAAGAGCTTGATTTTGGTCTCATGAGTGAATAGATTCACCCAACAAGGTATCATCCTTGATCAAATATGTGCACAATTTGGGTATTGGTGCAATTCATTGGAAAACCCTCTTTTGGTGACTGACAGAAGAAGATGCAGCCATCTGATGTAATTTACTATGGAGTTACATAGTAGGTTAGGTTGAAAAAAGACACAAGCCCATCAAGTCCAACCTATGTGTGTGATTATATGTCAGTATTACATTGTATATCCCTGTATGTTGTGGTCAATCAGGTGATTAACTAATCGTTTTTTGAAACTATCGATGCTCCCCGCTGAAACCAACGTCTGTGGAAGGGAATTCCACATCCTTGCCGCTCTTACAGTAAAGAACACTCTATGTAGTTTAAGGTTAAACTGTTTTTTGTCTAATTTTAGTGAATGGCCACATGTCTTTTTATGTTCCTTTGCTCTGAAAAGTTTTATCCCTATTGTGGGGTCACCAGTCCGGTATTTATAAATTGCAAACATATCCCCTCTCAAGCGTCTCTTCTTCAGAGAGAATAAGTTCAGAGCTCCCAACCTCTCCTCATAACTAATATCCTCCAGTCCCTTTATTAGCTTTTTTGCCCTTCTCTGGACTCTCTCCAATTCCAGTACATCCTTCCTGAGGACTGGTGCCCAGAACTGGACAGCATACTCCAGGTGCGGCCGGACCAGAGTCTTATAGAGCGGGAGAATTATGGTTAATTCTTGATTTACTAAAACTGGAGAGAGTAAAATCTGATGCATCTCTGCATTGAAGCCAATCAGCTTCTAACTTCAGCTTGTTTATTGAAGCTTGGACAATAAAATTTGGAAGCTGATTGTGATGCTGCACCACATTTTGCACGCTCCAGTTTCATTAAATCAACCTCCATAGTATCTTCTTACTAGGTCAATGACATCAGATGGCTGCATCTTTTTTCAGTCCCCATCTTCTTCTGCCAGTCACCAAAAGAGGGTTTCCCAATGAATTGCACCAACCTATCCAGTTTAAGTAAATCAACCCCTATATGACTATTTCAAAATGCTGCCCTAATACTGTACTTGCCAACAGTGGCGTAACTAGAACCTTCAGGGCCCCGATGCAGGAAACCTTGGAGGGCCCCCCCGCCCGACCTCCGGACAGGGCTCTTTTCTCCGAGCCCGATGGTGGAACACCAGGGCCCAGTCCCAAGTGGGTGGCTGCATATAAAGGAACCGATTTAAAAAACATCAATTACAGCCACTGTGCCCATCAAACGCCACCACTGTACCATCTAATGCCACCACTGTACCATCAAATGTCACTACTGTGCCCATCAAACTCTGCCGCTGTGCCCATCAAATGCCACCGCTGTGCCCATCAAATGCTGCCAGTGTACCCATCAAATGCTGCTACTGTGCCCATCAAATGATGCCACTGTGAATCCCCACCGCCCGCTCACTGTCTGCCCGCCACTTACCCTGTCTTGGTGGGGCAGTGGGTAATGGCCATGAGCGGGGTCCTCCATGCAGCTACTGCCATCCTCATCTCCCGTCCTCTCCTACTGATGGGCGTCCAATAGCTGCACCTATCGTTTCAGCCAATCTGGTGATGGGTAAAAGACCCGCACACCTGATTGGTGGAGAGGCGGTTCAGTGTTAGGAAGTGAATATTAATTCACTTTTCTAACACACCTGGGTAGACTGTGAGCGTCAAGCATGGCGCTCGCAGTTCACCTATTTAGAAGCCTATTAGAGCCCATGGCTCTAATCAGGTGCTGCAAAAACACCCCCCGCCACTGTAATTTAGGCACCTGGCACCCCAAAAGGGACCAGACACCTAAATATGGGGGTGGCAGCGGTGGCCATGGATAGATTCCTGCTATGCTATGCTATGCATGAATCTATCCATTGGTCATATAGGGGGTGGAACCTGTGCACTCCTTTTGGATGCATCGCCACTGATAAACACAAGCACACACACATGCATACATACACATACATATATGAACACACACACACATACATACAAGCATGCTCACACACACACATACAAGCATGCTCACACACACACACACATACATGCATGCTCACACACATACAAGCATGTTCACACACACACAAGCATGCTCACACACACACACACACATACATGCATGCTCACACACACACAAGCATGCTCACACACACACACATACATTAATGCTCACACACACACATACATGCATGCTCACACACAGGCACACACATACATGCATGCTCACACACACACATACAGGCATGCTCACACACACATACATGCATGCTCACACACACGCACACATGCATGCTCACACACACACGCATGCTCACACACACACACACACACATGCTCACACACACACACACACACACACACACACACACATAGTAGCATGCTCACACACACGCACATACAAGCATGCTCACACGCACACACAGGCATGCTCACACGCACATACAAGCATGCTCACACACACGCACATACAAGCATGCTCACACACACAAGCATGCTCACACACACATACATGCTCTCACACACATACAAGCATGCTCACACACACATACAAGCATGCTCACACACATGCACATACAAGCATGCTCACACACACGCACATACAAGTATGCTCACACACACAAGCATGCTCATACACACATACATGCTCACACACACATACAAACATGCTCACACACATGCACATACAAGCATGCTCACACACATGCACATACAAGCATGCTCACACACATGCACATACAAGCATGCACACACACACACACACATACACACATACATAAAAGCATGTTCACACACACATACAAGCATGTTCACACACACACACACACACACACACACACATACATACAAGCATGTTCACTCATACAAGCATGCTCACACACACACACACATACAAACACAAATACAGTAGATAGTCTTATTAAAAAAAAACAGCAGACATTTACCTTTTGCTCTTCCTGCCGGGTACTGCACTCTAGGGGGAGACAAAGAGCACACACTGTGCTTTCACTAAGCCTAATGTGAGGAGCTCCCGCACAGTGCCGATTTTAGTTCGGCTGATGATCGGGGAGCTCCTCTCAGCCTCCCCTCCTATCGAAGAGTACAGGGGGCCTTTGGGCCCCCTGCAGCAAGGGGCCCGGTCGCCATGGCGATCTTGGCGACCCCTATAATTCCGCCACTGCTTGCCAAAATATGATAGGGGTGCTCAATGATCTAAAACTAAAGAACAATACTCAATAGCTTATGCTTATTTCTGAACTGATTGAAGGATAGCAAGTCCACCCTTGTGAACTATGGAACGCTTCGATCTCTTACTAGTTCACTACAAGCAGGGCAGATTTTTCATTGATGGGCTTTTTACTGACGCTCTCTCATCATGAATTAATATTCTATGGTTTGTTAGATCTAAAAAGACATAACAATTCCAGGGACACGTCTTTAATATGATGAATAGTTGCTGTTTGCTTTCTGTGTCCCTCTCTTTAAAAGTAATAAGACTTACCAGGTTTTTCTACTTCTAAAATGACCGGGAAGCTAAGATAATTTCCTCCAAAACCGCACTGATAATTCCCGCTGTCTTCTACTGTAGACCTTTTGATGATGAACTCTTTCTTTGAATATCCTTTGATTTGTTTTCCATCTTTCTTCCAGACATAATGCTGTTGGGCTTTGGTGGTATTACAAGTCATAGTCATCATCTCATCTTTGAATATTATTCCCCAGTTAGGAGACATGGTCACAAAAGCTCTTTCAGATTTTTCTGTAACACACAAAATAAAAGATCAACAAAATCTGCTAACTTAGAGTAGAGCTCTCCAATCGGCAAGGAACATGAGCTTTCCCGATTGCAGAGCTCTAAATATGACGTGAAATTTCCCATGCTGAGTGTAATAAGAAAAGTAGAGAAAGTCAGGAGCTGACTTAGCCCTTGCACACACGGTTGGAGAATCCGTCAAAATGTGTCCTATCGGACTATTTTGTCGGATATTCCGACTGTGTGTGGTCTGCATCGGACTGTTTCCATCGGAATATCCGTCGGACCCAATTTTCCAACATGTTGGAAATATTTTCTGACCAACTGGTTCGATCGGACATACTCGGATCATGTGTAGAGAATTTTGATCGGACCAAGTGCCACGCATCCTCAGATCAAATTCCTACATCAAAGCTATTGGCTACTAGTCCCATCGTAACGAAATTACGTCATCACATTCTGAATGATCGCATTTTTCCACAATTTAGTCCGACCGTGTGTATGCAACAGTTTCGGACAATACCAACGGGCAAAATCTGACGGGCAAAATCCGACGGACAAAATCCGACTGATTTGGTTGGCAGAATGTCCGACCGTGTGTACAGGGGCTTATAGAGGACCATCCTGAAGGCATTGATGTTCTTTTGGTAAATGGAGGAGAGAGTCATTTCTACCTTATGGAGAGTAATGGTGCAGGGTGTGATATCATATTGGTGAATGGAGGCTAGAGTATTTTCTTCCATATGGAGGGCCATCTTTAAAGTGGATGTAAACCCTCACATATACCCATTGAAGTTTAACAAGTAAAAAGGCGCAGATCATGTAGATCATTTCAATTGCAATCCATATGGTTTATCTTTTATCCACGTTTGCTGATCCCACCAGTTTTGCTTTTTTGGATTTAGAACTATCCCTTGCAGCTGACACCTTTATCGCTAAAAACAATACCAAACCTACTGCTGGTAATTCCTTCCTACACGGCAAAAGTTGTCACTACCCAAAATGGATACAAAATATACCTAAGGGACAGTTCTGCCGATTACGACCGAATTGCACATTAGATACCGAGTTATTGTTCTAAGGGTCAAATTGATAAGAGGTGTTGGACCAAAGATCCGAGAAGGTGGATGAAACTTGATGACTTAACCTAGGCAGCTCCATCAAAGGGTATATTCCCCCTAGATAATGGGCAATGGTTTTCCCCTAGAATATGAGACCAAAAGAAATTGATCCAGTTGGTCATTTTAAATCCGCTAGCATTTTATTGTTGATAAAGTTCAGATCTCTGGAAAACAAAAGATTTTGGGGGCCAAAATATTCCTCTTCATCAGGACAGAAACAAGACACATTTGGGGTTGATTTACCAGAACTGGGGAGTGAAAACGATTCTGCATAGAAACCAATCAGCTTCCAGCTTCCATTGTCAAAGCTGAATTGAGCAAGATGATGTTAGAAGCTGATTGGCTACCCAGTAGGCGGCACCAGAGTGTGCACTCTCCAGTTTTCGTAAATCAACCCCATTGATAGTCGTAATAAAAAAAGGTAAGAAATAAACAAATAAAAAGGATAACTGAGCAGGGTAATTAAAACTAAAAAGTACGGGACAGCATTGGAGTTCATGCAGGATCAAAGATTCTGATAGAATATATATATATATATATATATATATATATATATATATATATATATATATATATAAACACTTTAAATAATAATTTTAAATAGACCAAAATGGAGTAAACAAGAGAAGTTCGTTGTCAGGTTTATTGAGTGTACACTTTAATAAATCAGTAAAGAGAACTCACCACCAGAGATAACATGTAGTCGGACGGGGTTACTATAGATGCCAGATTTCACTGAGCACTTATATACTCCAGTGTTTTCTACGTTGGCAGTAGTAATAAATGTTTTTCTCCTTTCATACTTTAAGATGTTGTCATCTTTATACCAGGTGTAGGAGTATATGCGGTCATTGTCCTCTACCGATCCCACACTGCATGACAGAGTCACCCGATCTCCGGAGTATACATTGTTCCAATTAGGGCTCAGGGTGACTACAGGGGTGACCGTAGCTTCTACAAAACAGTGCAATACAAATGGTTAATCCCTTTATTACAGCAATATACATATATGTGATGGCACTGTGGGTGGGCGTAAATGTCCAGCTGCTGGACATATACATCACTGCCTTGTTCTGGATTCTGCTTTGTTGGTGCCCCCAAAACTGTGACTGAGTTGCCAGCAACAGCTCATGGTCAACGACTGACGATCGGAAGCTGGTGGAGGTGGGATCCCAAGATGGTTGCACTGTGCAGGCCATCACAGTGCGACATGATTGGGAGCCCCTCATACCAGCCTTGGGCGTTATGGTCCTAGTGGCATAAAGGGGTAATGTAACAACTAGATATATGCTGGTATGGGTGGGAGAATAGCAGGGGGGCAGTGGCGGCCCATCCATATGGGGCACAGGGGCACCACCCCCGAATCCATGTGCACAGCCCCTAATCTACATGGTGGACATATGGATTCAAATTGTGTTTTTTTTTTTTTTTTAGAAGCACATGATCAGAGCCTGAGTATGGTAAACACGCCAACCACGCCAACCACTTGCCGATCGCCACATGTACATATACATCGGCAGAATGGCACGGCTGGGCAAATGGGCGTACAGGTAGGTCCCTTTGAATTTGCCGCCGTGTGGTCACATGCGCGCTGCCGGTGGCGAACACACGACCCTACCGGGAGCTCAGTGAGCAGGATCGCAGGTCCCGCAAACTCGATGTCCGCGGGGATTCCCGCAATCGTCTCACGGAGAGAAAGAACAGGGAGATGCCGATGTAAACAAGCATTGTCCCGTACTGCCTAGTGACAGTGTCACTGATCACAGCTCTCTGTGATCGGAAGCGGTGATCAGTGAAGTGTCACACGTAGCCATGCCCCCAAACAGTTAAAATCACTCTCTAGGACACACTTAAAGTGGATGTAAACCCACTCTCATCCTTTCTAAACTACTGCAATATTGTTTATCTAGAAGGATAAAAATGCCTCCTGCATGTATACTTATATGTCAAATGTCTCCCCTCTGTCTGCTATGAGACCCGAAAAACTGCAGATTTTGTGGGCGGGTCTGTTTTCCAGGGCTCAGTGAGTGGAGTCATGGTGTCAGTAGACTCCCCGCCCACCTCTACACTCCCCTTATCAACATGCATTTTCTCCTGTGTATTTCTTACCCTGAACTTCTGCTATGATCACTAACATCCAGTCAAAACATAGAAAAGTCCCCACATGACTTCAGCAGGCCCAATCATGCTGAGGTGTGGAACAGCCAATCCTTGCAGAGCTGCTGAAGAAAGGAGTGGGAGGGAGTTCAAAAATAATGCACGTCTTAGGCAAGTGCACGAGATATGTAAATCATCTGTCACTCACAGCAAGGGGGAGGATTTGACAAAGTTTTTTTTCTGTTTGTCAAGATTTATCTCACTGAACAATAAAAGAGGATTACTCAGAGATGGATTAACTCTTTGTGGCAAGACTGGGATCAAATTATATGAAATCTTATTCTCTACATTATGACATTAATAAAAAATAAATAAATACATTTTCGGGTTTACATCCACTTTATCCCCTCGCCCCCTAGTGGTTAACACCTTTACTGCCAGCATCATTGTTACAGTGATCAGTGCAATTTTATAGCTCTGATCACTGTATTAATGACAATGGTCCCAAAAATGTGTCAAAATTGTCCGATGTGTCCGCCATAACATCGCAGTGACAATAAAAATCACAGATCACTGCTATTACTAGTAAAAAAAAAAAATTATTAATAAAAATGCCATTAAACTATCCCCTATTTTGTAGACGCTATAACTTTTGTGCAAACCAATTAACCAATTAATAAACGCTTATTGCGTTTTTTTTTTTTTTTTTTTACCAAAAAATATGTAGAAGAACACGTAACTGAGGAAAAAAGTAGGTTTTTGTTATATATTTTTTGGGGATATTTATCATAGCAAAAAGTAAAAAAAATTGTGCGTTTTTTTTTTAAATTGTCGCTCTATTTTTGTTCATAGCGCAAAAAATAAAAACCGCAGAGGTGATCAAATGCTACCAAAAGAAAGCTCTATTTGTGGCAAAAAAAGGACGTCAGTTTTCTTTGGGAGCCACGTTCGACGACCGTGCAATTGTCAGTTAAAGCGACGGAGCGCCGAATCGCAAAAAGTTCTCTGTTTTTTCGGCCAGCCAAATGGGCCGGGGCTGAAGTGGTTAAAGGCTGTGCCTGACCTGTAACACGTTGGGTTTCTTTAGAAGTAGTATGTCCTATAAAGTTGCTTTTGAACTGCAGGCAAATCCGGTCAAACGCGGCCTTTCCTGTGATTTTTTTTTTTTTAAGCGTTTGACCCGAATGCCTATTGACCTGAACCCAATATTTTACTTGAGTCCGGTTTCAGTCAAACATTGACCAACAATTTTATTCTTAATATGACCAAACATATAACACACCTCCCAACATTTTGAGATGGGAATGAGGGACACCTACTAGCAAACGTATGTAGGTATAGGACACGCCCCCTGCCACACCCTCTTAAAGGAGACTTAAAGTCTAAGTAAACCCTCCTATCGTTTTCAGTCAAGGAAGCTGCCATCTTGGCCTCTAATAATTCTTCAACTGCCATAATGCTGCACATGTGATCAGTTATGACACCAGCCATTGGATGGTTTGAAAATTTGGTTGAGAGCACAACCAATGTGAAAGTTAGCATTTCCGGCATGCTGGGAATGTAATGCCGCGTACACACGTAGCAGACTATCCAGCGGACTTAGTCTGGCGGACTTTCCGCCGGACTTTCCGAACGAGCTACTTGCCCACACACGGTTGCAGCGGACTAATACGGTGTACTAAGTCCGCCGGACTATCCGCCGTACTTTTGAAATGAACGGACTCACCCACACACTCGGAGGAAAGTCCGCTCATTTTGAGCACGTCTCCAGGTCACCGGGGCCAGCGAAGGAGGCGTCGCTGGCCCCGTCACCTGGTATGAACTTAAAGGGGCATCCCTACGCCGAAAAATCGGCGTGGGGGTCCCCCCCAGGTCCATATCAAACCCTTATCCGAGCACGCTACCCGGCCGGCCAGGAAAGGGGATGGGGATGAGCGAGCACCCCCCCTGAGCGGTACCAGGCCGTGTGCCCTCAACATGGGGGGGTGCCTTGGGGAAGGGGGGGGCCGCACAGCTATTGGGTTTTAAAATTGACAAATTAAAAGATAAAAAGTGCATTTTATATACAACTATATGGATCAGACCAAAATGAGGGACAAATGAGGAGGAATGCAGGACAGAGGGACGTTGGTCCAAATCAGGGACAGTTGGGAGCTATTCTATAGTGCCTCAACATTTGCATAGATACATACCCAACCTTATAATACACAGGACCACCATCTAATACAGTCAACTAATCACGACCAGATTATTATTTTAAAGCCATTAAGGGTTACAATGAGGAACAAGTAGTTTAAAAAAAAAAAACTAAATTCTATTCATTCACACAAATACAGACTGTCCTTTCAGGTTTTAATTCAAGAAATAATCCATTGGTAGATCCTTCTCATTTACTGACCCATGGTCTTCAGTGCCAGCACTGGAAGAGAAAATAAGAGACATAACATACATGTAACAAAAGACAAAAACACTTACATAATTAATTTAATACTTAACCACTTGCTTACTGGGCACTTAAACCCCCCTCAGTCCCAGACCAATTTTCAGCTTTCAGCGCTGATGCACTTTGAGTGACAATTGCGCGGGCATACAACACTGTACCCAAATGAAATTTTTATCATTTTTTTCCCACAAATAGAGCTTTCTTTTGGTGGTATTTAGTTACAGCTCGGAGTTTTATTTTTTGCTAAACAAACAAAAAAAGATGCAAAAAAAAAAAAATCATGTTTTAATAGTTTGTTATAAAATTTTGCAAACGGGTCATTTTTCTCCTTCATTGAAGTGCGCTGATTAGGCGGTACTGATAGGCTGCATTGGTGGGCACTGATGGGCTGCATTGGTGGGCACTGATAGGCTGCACTGGTGGGCACTAATAGGCATAGTTAAGGCGGCACTAATAGGCACAGATAAGGCGGCACCGATGGGCACAGATAAGGTGGCACTGATGGGCAAAGATGGGCACAGATAAGATGGCACGGATGGGTGGCACGGATAAGTGGCATGGATGGGTGGCACGGATGGGCACTGATAGGTACCACAGATAGATGGGACTGATGGGCACTGATAGGTGGCACTGATAGGTGGCTCTGATAGGTGGCACTGCTGGGCACTGATGGGCGGCACTGCTGGGCACTGATGGGCGGCACTGCTGGGCACTGATGGGCGGCACTGGGGTGCAGCACCTTTGAGGCAGATTTTGGGTGGCACTGTGGGTGGCACTGCTGGGTGGCACTGTGGGTGGCACTGTGGGCACTGCTGGGTGGCACTGTGGGCACTGCTGGGTGGCACTGTGGGCACTATGGGCACTGCTGGGTGGCACTGACAGGGGGGCACTTACTTTATTTCAGGATGGCACTGCGGGTGGCAGGTGGGCACTGGCAGGGGGCAGGTGTCCGCTGGAATTGCTGGCCGTGATCGGGACTGATGTCCCGAACACGGCCGCCGGCGATCGGCTTTTTTTTTTTCTCCTCGCGCTGTCAGCGCGAGGAGGAATACTAGCCGATTACCGGCTCCGTTTTATCACATGATCAGCTGTCATTGGCTGACAGCTGATCACGTGATAAGGGGTCGGGATCGACCCCTTACACGGATCGGTGATCAGGCGAGTCTCACGGACTCGCCGATCACAGAGCGCGCCGCGCGCGCCCCTCAGGGGGCGCGCAGGCCGCTCGTAACCGGGACGACGTCAATAGACGTAGTCCCGGCAATCTAGGTCCGCGCTAATGCCGTCATTCGGCAATAGCGCGGTACCCAAGTGGTTAAAATGTTTTAACATTCGCTTCTTGTTGTCTTCCTGCATTCAATTTTTATTTTTTTAAAACCAAAGCTATCACTTTACTGCTTTCGCATATACACTATATTACCAAAAGTATCGGGACGCCTGCCTTTACAGGCACGTGAACTTTATTGGCATCCCAGTCTTAGTCCGTAGGGTTCAATATTGAGTTGGCTCTGCCCTTTGCAGCTATAACAGCTTCAACTCTTCTGGGAAGGCTGTCCACAAGGTTTAGGAGTGTGTCTATGGGAATGTTTGACCTTTCTTCCAGAAGCGCATTTGTGAGATCAGGCACTGGTGTTGGGCGAGAAGGCCTGGCTCACAGTCTCCACTCCAATTCACCCCAAAGGCGTTCTATTGAAATGAGGTCAGGACTCTGAACGTAACAAATACGAATTTATCCGAAGTTACGAATTATCCGAAATAACCAATGCCGCATCTAAATAAATGGAACTAATGAAATAATAATAAATAAAAATATTAAAACGTTTTATTAATATTATTATTGTTATTTATTATTAATTCATTACCTTCCATTCGTTAAGATGCGGCATTCGTTATTTCGTATAATTCGTCACTTCAGATAAATTCGTATTCGTTACTTTCACAAACAGCCAAATTTGAAACAAAGTTCCAATATCTATAATTTTTTAGTTAAGTTATTATTTCAGATTTTAGAATTTTGGGGTTTTTGGATTTTAGAATTTACAAATTTTCGAATTTACAAGTTTTCGAATTTACAAACTTTCGAATATTCAAATTTTTTCAAATACTCTGAAAAATGTGTTAATTCGGATTTGGAACGAAACAAATTGCACATGTCTATAGACCAACTCTGTGCGTGTAAAGGCAGGTGTCCCAATACTTTTGGTAATATAGTGTATTTTCTATAAAGTTTCAATATGGTCAGGTTTTAACTTCCTTTGCTAGTTCAGTCCTTAACCACTTATGCCCGCCGCAGTTTTACATCGGCTGTTTAAAGGAGGTTATCGTTGTTATGGCAGCAGCTAGCTACTATAACCCCGGTATCTTCTTCAGTGTGCAGTCCGCTACAAGATAAAAGTGGTCTCTGTGGTGGATTCACTGCGAGATCCCTTTTATCGTGGTGGGAGAGGTGCCCCCCCTCCCGCTGCGCTCCAGTGCCCTCTGCCACTTACCGGCGGCGAAGGCGATCGGATCTTCATCCTGGCTGGGTATGGAGACGAGTGAGAGGGAAGATGCCCCCCCCCACCCGTCTCCATACCATTGCTGGGCAGAAGCATCATCAAAACGTCACTAGCTCTTAAAGGGCCATTTTTATTTTTATTTTTAAATGACACATTTTTTATTTTATTTTTTTTATTGCATTTTAGTGAAAATATGAGATCTAAGGTCTTTTTGACCCCAAATCTCATATTTAAGAGGCCCTCTCATGCTTTTTTTTTCTATTACAAGGGATGTTTACATTCCTTGTAATAGGAATAAAAGTGACTTTTTTTTTTAAAACAGTGTAAAAATAAAAAATAAAAGGTAAAATAAATTTAAAAAAATGTTTAAACGCATCCCATCTCGACGAGCTCACGCGCAGAAGCGAACGCATACGTGAGTAGCGCCCGCATATGAAAGCGGTGTTCAAACCACACATGTGAGGTATCGCCGCGATCGGTAGAGTGAGAGCAATAATTCTAGCCCCAGACCTCCTCTGTAACTCAAAATATGCAAACGGTATAATTTTTGAAATGTCGCCTATGGAGATTATTAAGGGTAGAATTTTGTCGCCATTCCACGAGAGAGCGCAATTTTGAACCGTGACATGTTGGGTATCAATTTACTCAATGTAACATCATATTTAACAATATAAAAAAATTGGGCTAACTTTACTGTTGTCTTATTTTTTAATTCAAAAAAGTGTATTTTTTCCAAAAAAAGTACACTTGTAAGAATGCTGCGCAAATACGGTGTGACAGAAAGTATTGCAACGATCGCCATTTTATTCTCTAGGGTGTTAGGGAAAAAAATTATAATGTTTGGGGGTTCTAAGTAATTTTCTAGTAAAAAAAAACAGTTTTTAACTTGTAAACAACAAATGTCAGAAGAGGCTCGGTCCTTAAGTAGTTAAAAGGTTATTAAAGGGTCCACTTTATTTCAGTTCAGTAGTAGGAATTAGGGATGAGCTGAATTTCCTTGGGTCTGATTTAATCATGGTTGGGCAAAATTTGAATTTGTCAGCAAATTTAATTTCCTTGCTGACTTCCATTTGACAAACAAGTCAATGTCATTATCACTTTTATGCCCTTGTACACACGGTCAGGCATTCCGACAACAAAATCCGTCTGATTTTTTCCGACGGATTTTGTCCGAAACTGGTGTTGCATACACACGGTCAGACAAAGTTGTTGGAAAATCCGATCGTTCATTATGACATGATGGCATTCGTTCATTACGATGGGACGTAGAGGCTAATAGCCAATAGCTTTGGTCTCGTAATTTGATCTGAGCATGTGTGGCACTTTGTCCGATCGGAATTCTCTACAAATGTTCGGACAAAGTCCGATCGGATCATGTTGTCGGAAAATTTAATATCCAGCTCTTACACTTTGTTGGTCGGACATTCCGACGGAAAAAGTCAGATGTAGTCCACACGGTCGGATTATCCGACAACATGGTCCGACAACATGATCGGACCTTTTCCGTCGGAATTTCCGACCGTGTGTACAGGGGCTAACACTTTTGGGCAGTGATGCCACTTCTAGCCTTGCCCTGCAATGTGGAGATGATAACAGGAGTTACCAGGGATGCAGTGGAAGCCAGCACCCTCTGCTTCTTTAGGAACCATTGATGGCAGGAAGCTGTCATATATAGAAGCAGTAGAAATTTCACTTCTATGCATAAGGGCCGGTTCACACTGCGAGCCGCGGCGAGGCGTCTCCGACTTCCTCGCCGCGACTTGCAGGGGGGGTCAGCGGCGACTTGCAGAGGACTTCTGCATAGAAGTCAATGCAAGTCGCCCCCGAAGTCGCCCCGAAGTAGTACAGGAACCTTTTTTCTGAGTCGGAGCGACTCGAGTCGCTCCTCTCAGAACGGTTCCATTGTACTCAATGGGGACAACTTGCGGGAGCGAGGCGAGGCGAGCCGTGTCGCCTCGCCTCGCGCCGCAGTGTGAACCGGCCCTAATGCTTGGCTCCCACTGAACAGATGTTTGAACCGGCAACATATTAGGTGTTCTTCCAATCGCCTAAAGAGACAAAGTTT
Organism: Lithobates pipiens; assembly: GCF_037356315.1. Classification (NCBI taxonomy): domain Eukaryota; kingdom Metazoa; phylum Chordata; class Amphibia; order Anura; family Ranidae; genus Lithobates; species Lithobates pipiens. The sequence goes on along the minus strand of NW_027507791.1, from coordinate 40,466,838 downwards.
GCTCTGAACCTAGGTTTGGACAAAACTATTTGTTTATTCCTAGTAGGGATGAGCAAATCTGTCTGGGTTCAGTGCGCAAGCAATTTTGTGAATTTTCCTCAAAGTTTAAACTGCGTGAAACTTTGAGATAGACCCAATTAAAGTGTAGCTTTAAGTTGTAGCTGTAGATTGTGGCAAATCTTGTTATTCAATTTTGGACATTTGTAGAGTTTATATGCTTGCTATTGTCAAGCAAAACGACATGGAAAGCTGGGCACTGCCATGGGTATCATACCAAAGCCAAAATTAAACAATAAATCAATTGTTAAAAAGAAAACGCAAGTTCGGTGCTAATAGCTCAAACATAAATTGATGTGTCTGTGTTAACCCCTAAAGTCCATATTTTTCTATGAGTTAGCGTGACTCAAAATGTGCTCGGACATTCCAACAGGAAAAAAAGTCTGATGGGAGCAAATCTTGTTATTCAATTTTGGACATTTGTAGAGTTTATATGCTTGCTATTGTCAAGCAAAATGACATGGAAAGCTGGGCACTGCCATGGGTACCATACCAAAGCCAAAATTAAACAATAAAAGGCCGTTGCTAATAGCTCAAACATACATTGATAAAATGGCTGCTGTGAGCCCATCCTTTTAAAAAAAAAAGGGGCACGTGGTTATCTATTCCTTTAAATGATTGGCTCAGCTGACCAGAGGCAGTAGCTCCATGCAGTGTCCCAGGTTGTTCCTTATTTCTGTTGAAGAACCTGTGAAAGTTTGTGATTTGCAAACTCAGAGAATCAAGGGAATTAAAAGCGAACATATGGGACAGTGAGACCAAACCACATCCCTATGCATTAGTCCAACACAATTGGATTGCATCATTTTTAAAGCAAAATCTTTGCGTTAACCCCTAAAGTCCACATTTTTTCAATGAGTTAGCGTGACTCAAAATGTGCTCTACCAAACGGTGGAGCAGAATGTCAAAGGGTGACGATTTTGGGATAAAGTATGATTAGTCCATCATTGTAAGAATGAGGTAAATCATTACTTCTAATGCCACGTGCACACGGTCGGACATTCCGACAGGAAAAAAGTCAGATGGGAGCAAATCTTGTTATTCAATTTCCGACATTTGTAGAGTTTATATGCTTGCTATTGTCAAGCAAAACAACATGGAAAGCTGGGCACTGCCATGGGTGCCATACCAAAGCCAAAATGAAACAATAAATTAATTGTTAAAAAGAAAACGCAAGGCCATTGCTAATAGCTCAAACATACATTGATAATATGGCTGCTGTGAGCCCATCCTTTTCAACAACAAAAAAGGGGGCGTGGTTATATATTCCTTCAAATGATTGGCTCAGCTGACCAGAGGCAGTAGCTCCATGCTGTGTCCCAGGTTGTTCCTTATTTCTGTTGAAGAACCTGTGAAAGTTTGTGATTTGCAAACTCGGAGAATCAAGGGAATTCAAAATGAACAATTTGCATAATTTTTAAAGCAAAATATTTGCGTTAACCCCTCAAGTCCACATTTTTCAGTTCAGTCCACAATGAGTTAGCGTGACTCAAAATGTGCTCTACCAAACGGAGCAGAACGTCAAAGGGTTAAGATTTTGGGCTAAAGTACGATTAGTCCATTATTGTAAGAATGATGTAAATCATTACTTCTAATGCCATGTACACACGGTCGGATATTCCGACAGGAAAAAAAAGTCCGATGGGAGCTTTTCATCGTATATTCAGACCGCGTGTATGCCCCATCGGACTTTTTCAGTCGAAAATTCAGACGGACCTAGATATATTCTATATCTTCTATAAAGTCTATATTTTTCCGACTGAATAAATTTCTAGCGGAAAAAACGCTCGTCTGTATGCTGTTCCAACGCACCAAAAATCACGCATGCTCTGAAGCAAGTACGAAACGGAAGCACTCGGGGTGGTAAAACTAGTGTTCACAATGGAGATGGCACATTCCTCACGCTGAATTTTTTTTAATAGTTTAATACAGCGCATTCTCTTCTTCTTTATTATGCTAGAAGAATAAAGTTGTTTTGCTGCTCATATTCACACAGAGTTCTCACAAACCTATTTCTTTAGCTATTTCTCGTGATCTCATGAATAATCTTTTATTTTTATTTTTAGTCAGATCTCCAAAATAATGTTTAGAATTATTTTTTATAGTCATGTTTTTTTTTATTTATTTAATCAAGGTCTTTTTTTTTTTTGATTATTGAAAAATGATTTTCTAGTGATCTCCATATATAATTATTTTTTTTTGTGTGTCAAGTTACCACCATTATTATGCACGAGTCTGAAAAGCACGATTCGTCTCTAACCAAACTTCTACTAACACGAGATAAACACGCGATTAGCAGAAGGAGCCCAAAGGGTGGCGCACTTGGTATTGAACTTCCCTTTTCTAGTCCCGTTGTACGTGTTGTACGTCACTGCGTTCTTGACGGTTGGAATTTGGTGTGACCATGTGTATGCAAGACAGCTTGAATTACGTCGGAATTACGTCGGAAAAACCTTCAGAGTCTATTTTCCGACGGCAAAACCGGTCATGTGTACAGGGCATAACCTCTCCCTTCTCTATGAGTCGTCTTCCTGTCTTTCCAATCTTGTTCTAATTGCTAGTCTTGGTTGAAATAATTTTTCCAAAATTTTGCTAGTATTATTCTCAATTTCCCAAAGCCAGTTCCTCATTTATTTTTTTAGTCTCCCATCTTGTACATTTTTGCGTTATAAATATGCTGGCACATCATCAAGCAAGATGATGACACCCTTATCTCACAGATGAGAGATATAAAGACAAGAGATGATGGTTGTTCATGATTTAAGACTTCCATTCCCTGTTACCATTTTGATTTTATCAGTTTTGACTCTGCTGGTTTACTTCAGAACAAAAATGCCTTGGTTATTCACTAAGCCCCAAGAGCTTGCTCATAGCTCCACAAGGGTGTGTACTGAGAACAGCTAGCTGACCACATACGTGCCGAAAATGATAATATAGTCAACTTACTAAATAAAAGGAGGAAGGAAATGAAACTCAACAGCCCCCCCCCTAAAGAAAACAAAAAAAAAACTCGCAATTCAAAAAAACAAAATACAAAGAACAAAATTGTTATTACTCAAACTGAACTGGCCATATTTTTAATTTTTTTTATTTTAGCAAAAAGTAGAACATTCCTATTAATCCATTCTACAACCATCACTTAGCTTCTCCCATTTGAGTTCAAATGTTTTTGGCACAATTTCAATGCCTCGTCCAGGTTGGCAAATTTTGGTTTTGATAAATAGTGATGTCAAGGTGAGTATGTGCTGGGAAAAAGGCATTACCGTAAACCTTTTTGCTTTGACATTTATGGTTTAAGCTGTCTATACAGGTTTAACCACTTGCCTACCAGGCACGAAAACCCCCTTCCTTGCCCAAGCCATTTTTCAGCTGTCGCACTTTTGCCACGTACACACGATCGAACTGTCTGGCGTACTTAGTCCGATGAAACCCATTTTACCGGACAATCCGATCGTGTGTGGGTTTCAGCGGACTTTTCCAGCGTGAAGTCCAGCGGACTAAGAAAGTATTTTTGCACTCCAATCTTCCCAGCGGACAATACGTTTGTCAGTATGCTAGTACGGCGGACTAAGAATGACGCATGCTCAGAAGCAAGTACGAAAAAGGAAGCTATTGGCTACTGGCTATTGAACTTCTTTTTTCTAGTCCCGTCGTACGTGCTGTACGTCATCGCGCTAGCAAACGCCGGACTTTCTGTGTGTCCGTGTGTGTCCAAGTCCGTTCGGTAGAAAGTCTGCCGGACTATCCGCCGGATTGTATGTCGGATTAAGTACGCCGGAAAATTCGCTCGTGTGTACGTGGCATTAGAATCACAATTGCACGGTCATGGTACACTGTACCCAAACACGTTTTTTAATCATTTTTTTCACACAAATAGAGCTTTCTTTTGGTGGTATTTAATCACTGCTGAGTTTTTTATTTTTTACAAAAAAAATCAAAAATTTGGGGGAAAAAAAGTTTTTTTTACTTTTTTTTCTGTCAGTAAATTTTGTAACTAAGACCCCTTTCACACTGGGGTGTTTTTCAGGCTTTTTTCAGGCCCTTTAGCGTTAAAAAAAGCACCTGAAAGAAGCAGCAACTGCAATCCCAATGTAAAAGCCCGAGTGCTTTCACACTGAGGCGCTGCGCTGGCAGGGAGTCAGAAAAAGTCCTGCAAGCAGCTTCTTTGCAGCGCTTTTGGAGCGGTGAATACACAGCTCCTAAAGTGCCCCTTCCCATTGAAATCAATGGGAAGCGCCTGAAAAACACTTGAAAAGCGCCTGAAAAACGCTTTTGGCATCAGCGTTTTGTGAGCGCTTTTAACCCTTTATTTGGCCACTAGCAGGGGTTAAAAGTGCCCCAATAGCGCTAGAAAAATGCTGGTAAAGTGCTGCTAGTTTAAGCGGCGCTTTACGAGCGTTTTTTCGGGCGCTGACATTGTGAAAGGGCTTTTAAAGCACTCGGGCTTTCACATTGGGATTGCAGGTGAGGCTTCTTTCAAGCGCTTCACAGGCGCTTTTTTTAACGCTAAAGCGCCTGAAAAATGCCCCAGTGTGAAAGGGGTCTTAGTCATTTTTCACCTTCACTGATGTGCGCTGATGAGGCGGCACTGATGGGCACTGATAGGCTGAACTGGTGGGCATTGATGAGGTGGCACTTATGGGCACTGATGAGGAGGCACTAATCTGCCGCACTTATGGGCACTGATAGGTGGCACTGATGAGAATTGATAGGCAGCACTGATGGGCACTGTTAGGTGGTACGGATGGGCACTGATAGGTGGCAGTGGCGGGCACTAATAGGTGCCACTGGTGGGCACAGATAGGCGGCATGGATAGGCGGTACAGATGGGCACTTATGAGCATTGATGGGTGGTACTGATGGGCGACACTGATGGGCATTGTTGGACAGCAGTGATGGGTAGTGATGGGCATTGATGGGCAGCACTGATAGGCAGCACTAATTGCCAGCACTGACTGGGATGGCTAATGGGTACTGATTTGTGGCACTTGTGGGCTCTGATCACTGGCATTGGTGGGCACTGTATGCTGGCATTGGTGGGCACGTGCAGGTCTGGGAGATATTTCAAGCACCTACAGGTAAGCCTTAATCTAGGCTTACCTGTAGGTTAAAGTGGTTGTAAAGGGCTTACAACCACCTTAAGTGGAAATCATTTCTATTCCACAATAAACTTCTATTTAACATACATGAGTTACAGTAAAAAAAAAAAGAAACTATTTATATAAAACGTCAATGAAGCAAGAAAAGCCGTTTCAGGTGAGTGAGTCTCTGGTTAATCCCCACACACACTAGTCAGGTGCTAGCCCTAGCCCAGAAATAATTCTGGACAGCTGCACTTCCAAAAATCCTTTTATTGAAGCTTCATATGACCAGTGGTTGACAGATGGAGCAGGGGACAAAGTGGCAGATGCATTTTGCGCAAATGTTAACACTTAGTCATTACCTACCACAATCACCTATAATCACCTATATACTGCTCTAATGTGTCATCATTAGGTTATAGGTGAACTAACAAATTAAAATTAGTACTCAGCTAGAATTTATATAAAACTATCTGCTGTGTTCGAGCTTAAGCACACTTTGCTACCCTGGGAAAAAAAAAAACCTTGTTACGCATCAACGGACAGAACATGACAATTTATATTTTGCATGAGCTGATGATCTGTGACTGTGGACCTTAGCTGATTGGGAGTGGTTCTTAAAGCGGGGTTCCACTGCCCTAAACGTATTTTTTTTCTTGTTTTTTTTTGGTACAACATCAATGATTATGTCCTTAAAACGTATAACTCACTTGTTGCATGTTTTCAGGGTTAAAGATGTCCGTTTTCTATTCTAATATCAAGTTTTAATTGTTGTTGTAGCCGGGTCTCATCTTGCCTGTGGGCATATGAAGCCCACAGGCGTCCTCTTCCCGTGATACAGTGCCGCTGATTGACCAGCATGCACTGCGCGTTGTATCCCCGATCTCCCGCATGCGCAGTAACAGTAAATAGGAGCGCCGTCAACAGCTCAGGTTGCCATCGTCGGAAGTCCCGCCCACGTTGTGATGGCAACGAAGCTGTGCAAGTAACAAAAAAAACAAAAAGATATCTATCACCAGGCCGCCCCACTGACTCCTGGGAACTATGACACAAGCTCCCAGGAGACAGTGTGGATAGAGGATATTGCGAAATATCCGCACTATCCCTGCCCATATCCGAGATCACCATAGACAGCAAATAGACAACATCACAAGAAAAAAAAAAGGTACTGTAGAAAAAAAAAAAACCTTCAGTTTTTGAATGATGACATGTATTAAATCAGCTTGAGATATTATGTTAAAGCGGAGGTCCACCCTAAAGTGGAGCTTCCGCTCATTGGAACCCTCCCCCCCTCCGGCGCCACAATTGGCACCTTTCAGGGGGGAGGGGGGTGCAGGTACCTGTACAGTACAGGTATCTGCACCCACTTCCGGCATAGATATCCTCAGAATCTACGCCCCTTTTCGCAGAATCTACGCCCCTTTCCGCAGGTCCCCCACTGCCTGCTGGGAAACACACGGATCCCACAGACGGTGGGGACCATCCTTATTGCGCAGCGCGACTCGCGCATGCGCAGTAGGGAATCGGGAAATTAAGCCGCAAGGCTCCACTTCCTGATTCCCATAGCCAAGATTGCGGCGGCAGCACCCGAGAGACGATCGAGAGATCGGCTTCGGGTGCCGACATCGCGGGCGCGCTGGACAGGTAAGTGTCCTTATTTTAAAAGTCAGCAGCTGCAGTATTTGTAGCTGCTGGCTTTAAAAAAAAAACAAAAAAAAAAACGACGGACTCCCACTTTAAAATCGGGTGGAGTTACGCTTTAATTTAGTTTCCTCATCTCAAAAAATAAATAAATAATAAATAAAATAAAGATATAATACAGCCAATAGTATCTGGTAATGATACTGTTATGGCGAGTCCCCGGATGCAATGATTGGTGACGGAATATAACATTGAACACCAAGTTACAATATATGATAGATAAGAAATTCCATCTTGCTGAGCGACTGACTCTCTGTGTTCAATAAAGAGATGGCAGGAGCTTAGCGTTGCCACCTTTTTTTTAAAGCGGAGGTCCACCCTAAAGTGGACCTTCCGCTCATCGGAACCCTCCCCCCCTCCGGTGCCACAATCGGCACCTTTCAGGGGGGAGGGGGGTGGGGGGTGCAGTTACCTGGATAATCCAGGTAACTGCACCCACTTCCGGGATAGCTCTCTGCGGAAAGGGGCGTAACTTACGCCCCTTTCCGCAAGTGCCCGCCCCTTCCCGCAAGTGCCCCGCTGCCTGCTGGGAAACACACAGATCCCAGAGGCAGCGGGGACCATCCTCATTGCGCAGCGCGGCTCGCGCATGCGCAGTAGGGAACCGGGAAATGAAGCCGAAAGGCTCCATTTCCTGATTCCCATACCCAAGATGGCGGCGGCAGCACTCGAGTGTCGATCTAGAGATCGGCTTCGGGTGCCGACATCGCGGGCTCGCTGGACAGGTAAGTGTCACTATTTTAAAAGTCAGCAGCTGCAGTATTTGTAGCTGCTGGCTTTTAAAAAAAAAAAAAAACGCGGAGTCCCGGTGGACTCCCGCTTTAAGTCAAACCCGAACACTTTAGCGGTGCACAGCAATTTTTTTTTTTTTTTGATAGTATAAACTATACATATATGTTGCTATTAAATAACATTTATAATCATATGAAGTTAAGAACAAGAGTCCCCCTTTACATCAGAGTCCACAGAGTTCCCCTTTTACATCTGAAGTCACAGAGTTCCCTTTCACTGTAAGGGGGGGTGACTCTGGAGACTGATGTAAGGGAGAACTCTGGGGACTCTGATGTAAGGGAGAACTCTGCAGACTCTGATGTAAGGGAGAACTCTGGGGACTCTGATGTAAGGAAGAACTCTGCAGACTCTTATGTAAGGGAGAACTCTGCAGACTCTGATGTAAGGGAGAACTCTGGGGGCTCTAATGTAAGGGAGAACTCTGGGGACTCTGATGTAAGGGTGAACTTTGCAGACTTTGATGTAAGGAAGAACTCTGGAGACTCTTATGTAAGGGAGAACTCTGCAGACTCTGATGTAAGGGATGCTCTGGGAACCCTGATTTAAGTGGGAACATTGCGAATTCTGATGTACGGTGAAGACTCTGTGGCCTCTGGTGTAAAGGGGAACTCTGATGTAAGGGGTGCATTGAGAACCCTGATTTGCCTTAGTGTACTTACTCAGAGGCAGTCGAGAGAAGGGGGGAGACTTCAGTTACAGACAGGATGGATGGTGAGCTCACTCACCCCTTGGCAGTCAGCACCTCTCATCCAGATGTCTCTGAGGCTGCTGGACTTCAAATTCCCGGCCCACACTTACTTTCCTGTTCTGAGGCACAGCGCTGGGGTTTGGAGTGTGGGACAGACACAGAGGGGTAGGGGTGGGGGGAAGAGGTGCAGATCGAGCCCTCTCTCCTCTCCCGTCTGTATGTGTTTTGAGAGGGGTTGTTAGTGGTGGTTTGGGCAGTGTGAAAGAATGTAACAGACACTCTCAGCTTAGACAACTGCAGCCAGCAACGCTGCTGGGAAGCCATAGTCCAGTCTAAATAATGTGTCCGGGTTTTAGGCAGTCTGAAACACGGACACTTGATTCCAAACCCGAACTGTTTGGGTGAATCCTGGACAGGTGGCAACCCTACAGGAGCTCAAGCAGCACCCAGAAAAGACCAGCACTGACTATATGTAGCAAGGGCTACTACAGTAAGGTGAGCAGATTTTCCATGGACACCCTACTGACCATGGACACATCGATTTGGGGTCTGACGGGGGTAGGGAAAACAGTGGCATGCAAAGAGCACCACACCAAATGTGAGAAAGAGCTTGAAGGGGCTACTTTGCTCTGGGCTAGGAGGGCAGGCCCAGGTGTGCACTGCAGGTCACCGTCACAAGCAAGGACAAGGTGGTTGATAACCCATATCTTGACCTCCCACAAAGAAGTCTGCACAAGCCGAGAGGGAGGGATTGGGGAGACTACAAAATGTCAACACGAGACATCAATAACCCCCGGACACAGCTGGAAGCAGCCACACCCCTCACACCCCCTTGTGATACCTTTAAAGTTTCAAAAATATCTATACGAGGGGTCTTCAAAACGTTTCCGCACTTTTATATTTTAATCGGAAATGGCGAGGGCGGGAGGAGTTTTGTTGATGGTATTAAAAAGTTAGCCGGGCGCTGAGAAAAATGCATCGCAGAGTAAGGTGACTATGTAAAGAATAGCGTTGGGCACAGGGCCGTCTTTAATATTGATTGGACCCTGGGCAAATCTTTTCTTGCCCCCCCCCCATGCAGTTTTCGCTCTCCATCTGCTTTGAGACATACAATAATTAGCAGTTAGACTCAAAATCAGTTTACTGAATCAGATCAGGCAGCTATTGTGATTGGTTGCAAGAGGTTAGTGTATCATTACTGCTCACTGACTGGTTGCTAGAGGTTACAAAACACATTACGGCTCACTAATTATTTGCTAGAGGTTACAGTACATGATTTCTGCTTGTTGATTGGTTTCTAGAGATTACTGTGGATATGACCTCAGGGGGGCATTATATACATATCAGTGCTGCCAGCCGCTGATATTTACATATGAATACCGATAATTTACATATAAACACAGGGTCTGCAGGTGAGTCATCTGTACACAACAATAGGGCAGAGCTGGGCAGCATTAGTAGCAACACTTCACAATTCACAAGGGAATTTAAACCAGGATAGTTGGCATGTATGAGGCAGCTGCTTTGGGCCCCACAACAATGACAGGGCCCAGGGCAGCTGCCCCTTTTGCCCTGTCTTAAAAACGGCCCTGGTTGGGCACAGTAAAAGCTGGTTGTTAAGAGCAGGGGCCGGGAAGCCGGCTGCGGCATCCTTAACAGCCGATGAGTCATCAGCTGGCAATGGGCTTGCCCACTGACAGCTGAATAAGAAAAGGAAAACATACGCCAGTAAACAAACAGTAAAACAAAATGGCGTCAGGTGCCCTCCCAGTCCATACCGGGGGCCTTCAGGTCTGGTGTGGATTTTAAGAGGAACCCCACACCAAATATATATATATTTTTTTTAAAGCGTGGGGTCCCCCCAAAATCCATACCAGACCCTTATCCGAGCATGCAGCCTGGCCGGTCAGGAAAAGGGGGAATAAGCGAGCACCATCCCTGAACCATACCAGGCCACATGCCCTCAACATCAGGAGGGTGGGTGCTTTGCTCTGCCCCAAAGCACCTTGTCCCCATGTTGATGGGGACAAGGGCCTCTTCCCCACAACCCTGGGCTGCGGTTGTGGGGGTCTGGGGGATTATTGGATTCCAAAAGCCCCCTTTAAGAAAGGAGCACCCAGATCTAGCCCCCCCCCTCCCCATGTGAATGAGTATGACCGCTGAATGCCTCCTCTGCCATTTGTCAGTTCTTATATCGGTAAGGATGGGGCCACCTGGCGATATCACCTGGTGGCACCACCCCCTTTGTGACATCACCGACCCAGCATGCACCCAGCATTTTTTAAATTTTTTTTTAAATAGCTGGGTGCTGGCAATTGCAATCGTGAGCCAATTTAAACGGGATTTGATTTGTTTTGTTTTTTCTTTTCTTTAGAAATGCCATTTTTTTCTGCAGCATGTTCTATGCATGCTATCGATGTGCCATTTTACAGGCAGAATAAGGGGACCCCCAGGCACTATATTTAAAGGAATTTTTCATTTTTATTGTTGCATTTTAAGCATCATTAAGATCACTGCTCCTGAAAAAACAATTGACACTGAGTACAAGTACCGATACTTGACATCATGTACTCGTCGATACCAATTACCGATACCTATCATCTACGAAGAGGGGTGGTTTGGGAGGTGGCGGGGGGTTGTTGTTTGGGAGCCAGGTGATGGCAGGATGGGAGGGGAGGGGTAAGTGAGGGCAAGGTAGTTGAGGGTGGAGTGAAATAGGGATTGTGGGGTGGGAGACTTTAGATGGAAAAGGCTGGGGGGGGGGGGGGAGGGGATAGGAGGGTTATATGGAGACATGGGGGTAGAGGTGACAGCTGGTAGAGGGAAGGAGGAGACAACAGGCAGACGTGACTGCAGGCATGGTACAAGAGACAGCCAGGGACTTCAGGCATGGTACAAGAGACAGCCAGGGACTTCAGGCATGGTACAGGAGACAGTCAGAGACTGCAGGCATGGTAGAGGAGACAGTCAGAGACTGCAGGCATGGTACAGGAGACAGTCAGAGACTGCAGGCATGGTACAAGAGACAGCCAGAGACTGCAGACATGGTACAGGAGACAGTCAGAGACTGCAGACATGGTATAGGAGACAGTCAGAGACTGCAGACATGGTACAGGAGACAGTCAGAGACTGCAGACATGGTATAGGAGACAGTCAGAGACTGCAGACATGGTACAGGAGACAGTCAGAGACTTCAGGCATGGTATAGGAGACAGCCAGAGACTGCATACATGGTACAGGAGACAGCCAGAGACTGCAGACATGGTACAGGAGACAGTCAGAGACTGCAGGCATGGTATAGGAGACAGTCAGAGACTGCAGGCATGGTATATGAGACAGCCAGAGACTGCAGACATGGTACAGGAGACAGTCAGAGACTGCAGGCATGGTATAGGAGACAGCCAGAGACCGCGGGCATGGTATAGGAGACAGCCAGAGACTGCAGGCATGGTATAGGAGACAGCCAGAGACTGCAGGCATGGTATAAGAGACAGTCAGAGACTGCAGGCATGGTATAGGAGACAGTCAGAGACTGCAGACATGGTACAAGAGACAGCCAGAGACTGCAGGCATGGTATAGGAGACAGCCAGAGACTGCAGGCATGGTATAGGAGACAGTCAGAGACTGCAGGCATGGTATAGGAGACAGCCAGAGACTGCAGGCATGGTATAAGAGACAGTCAGAGACTGCAGGCATGGTATAGGAGACAGTCAGAGACTGCAGGCATGGTATAGGAGACAGTCAGAGACTGCAGACATGGTATAGGAGACAGTCAGAGACTTAGGGATCAGGAGGGAATTTATTTTCCCCAACTGGAGCAAATTGGATCATGCTTTTTATAGGGTTTTTTTTTTTTTGCCTTCTTCTTCCAGTTGTGAGTTTGGGTTCTGTATATGGAGTTCTTCTATTTATTTATTTTTTTTGTTTTCCTATTGGTTGAAATAGATGGACTTTTTTTTTACGACCTATGTTGCAATATAAATATGTTCCGGTGGGGAACAGCAACAATCATTCTTTTGCTATTCTCTTTAAGCAACCCTCCCTTTTTCTATGCTGTCTGTGTCCCGCCTTATTAATGAAGAGAACGTCACCAAGTAAAGTGAAAATTGACGAAATCTTCCCCATCACATCCAACGACCAGGAAAAGAAAAGGAAAGTCGTCCACTTACAGAAGAAGAGGATCGGAGTCAGACGAGGCATGGTGACCGGCCGCTCCGTGGGAACATAATCCTATTCTCTGTGCTGAGATAATAAACAATGACAACTTCCTCTTTTTAGTTTGGTTTTACAATAGAAAAATGTGTTGGTAGGGGGAGGTAACAAAAGAGGAAATTAGTTTGCACCCATTAGTAAATTCAGCAATGCTAGAGCAAAATTCTAATTTCTATTTCTATTTACAGAGAAATATACGGGAGTTTCTATCACTGACCCCCTTCTAAAAACCATTGGCCGCCATGTTGGTTCCCGGCTTCAATACTTCCTAAGCCGCTGATGCAGGAGAAGTATACTGAACAGGGAACGCAAAGAAAAGTCAGACGTCCTCATCTGCACCCTTGTTCTGAGTTAAGCCGCGTACAACGCGATCGGATTGTTCCGACGGGAATTGTGTGATGACGGGCTGTTGGGTGGAAAATCTGAACGTTTGTAAGCTCCATCGGACAATCGTTGTCAGATTTTTTTTTTCCGCGGACAGATGTTGGACGGTAGGTTTTAAAATTTTTCCCGCGGACAAATGTGTGTTGTCGGGTTTTCCGAGGCATGTGTACACAAGTCCGTCAGGCAAAAATCCAAAGTACAAACGCGCATGCTCGGAAGTAAGGAGGAGCCGGAAGCGGTCGGTCTTGTAAACTGGAGTTCGTAATGGAGAATTAACATTGGCGACGCGGCAAATTATGAAATCTAGAAATGCGGCGCACAATTCTCTTCTTCTTTAATGGGATAATAATGAAGCTGCTTTGCTGATGGAGTTATTGCAAATTAATTTACAAAGGCTTTTTTTTTTTTCTAGTGATATCAAGAATAATATTATTATGTTTTTTTTTTTGTTTTTTTTCTTGGGCAAGTTACCACAACACCATTATCCCGTAGTTTTTAAGATACAACTATGTTGGTGTCCCTTGTTAATTTTACATTGTATTTTTTTAAATGTAACTGCCGACTCCCCAACTGAAGTAAAACACACAGCCAAGTATTATTCTCCACATTTTTTTATTGTGCATTAAAAAAAAAAAAAAAATAGACGTGCTATCTGCCAATATAACTTAACCAAAAAGTGCATTCTATGCATTCAAAAATATAGAAAATATAACAAATCAAATCATTATTATTCAACCAAAAAATAAAATAAAGGCCTCATGCATGTGTCCTGCTTCTTAATATAGGGTGGTCAACAATGCCAAGAGTTGGTGGAAGCAGGGGTCCGTCATCCGGAGATAATTCCGAAAATCATCCGGATTATTCTCCTGGAGCTCCCGCAACAAAGGCATATGACATAATTGGTCACCATTAATAAAGCAACAAAATTTTTGCCCAAGAACTCCTCCTCCTGGACTGGACTGGACTTGAGTAAAAGCAATAACTCCAAAGCCAATAATAAACAACACGTTATCTCCTCCGATTCCGCAACATGTCTGGGTGACAAACGGCCGTTTCAGAAACAAAATGAAAAGCACGAAATGAAAAGCGCAAACTGAAAAGCGCGAATCAACACTCACCAAACTTTTACTAACACAAAATTAGCAGAAGGAGCCCAAAGGGTGGTGCTAAAAAAAGCTGAAAAAACATGTAGTACGTCACTACGTTCGTGTTTGTTGGCTGACAAGTCCTTGCCGTGCATGCTAGAAGCTGGCAGCACTGCGGGGGGAGGCAGAAGTGGATTGATGTCTCCAAAAAGACAGTACAGCCAGCCCTCAGGCCCCCTTTTGAACTGATGGGGTCTGGGCTCAGTACAGGAGGGCTGGCTGTATTGCCCTATCAGTGGTCCCGATCTCTGCTTAAAAAGATATACAATAATGTTTGGGGGTTAACTGTGGGTATAGGATTGGGTATATGGGATAGTATGATATTTTTTATTTTATTTTATTTTTTCATTTTTTTTAACTAGATGGACTGGTGTCTTTTTTCAAGCTGACTAACTCTGTAACAATGTAATTTTCTAGCAAAAAATACTAATTTAAACGTGGAAACAAAATGTTTCAGAAAAGGCATAGGAACCTGGAATTGTACTTTTATTTGGCTCTCTACCTTTTTTATTTTGGATATCCCCTTTGGGCTTTTTTTTCCCCTCCCTCAATTTTCTTCTGTTCCCAATGATACTGCACGTGGAATCAGGGGCGTAGGGAAATCACCCCAAAGGAGAAAAGCCAACATTCTCCAACTCTTCCTCACACTACACAGAGTGGAAATCATTTTTGTACCACATTAAACTTCTTAGCATAACTTAACGTTACCTTTTTAACCACTTGCTGATCAGCCGCCGCAGTTGTACTGCTGCAGAATGGCACGGCTGGGCGAAATGATGCTATGTAACGTCGCTTCGACCCCCTGTGTCCACTAGGGGCGCGTGCACGCCCGCTGCTCACCTCTGTTCACCCCCGAGTGCAAGTGCCCGGAGGTCGCGATCACTGCCGGGCTCCCGCGATTGCTGCTGACACACTGAGAACGGGATCTGTGTGTGTAAACACACAGTTTCCGGTTCTCTGAGGGGAGAAGTGACTGATCATGTGTTCATACAAATTATAAACAGCGATCTGTCATCTCCTCTGCACAGTCCCCCCCCCCCTTCAGTTAGAACACAGAGAGGGAACCCAATTAACCCCTTGATTGCCCCTTAGTTGTTAAAGAGGAAGTAAAGGCAATTTTTTTTTTTTTTTTAAATCACACCCTGTAAGGCAAAGGCATAATGAGCTAGTATGCATAGCAAACTAGCTCATTATGAATAACTTACCTGAGAAGGAAGCCCCCGAAGCGGTCATCTGTCTTCCTCTTCGCCACTGCCAAGGATCCAGGAGCGTCTTCTGGGTCTCACGGCTGCGATGATGTCACTCCCGCGCATGCGCACGGGAGCCGACACTCGTGGCATATCGCAGCGATCTGCGGCCTGCCCAGTGCGCCCACGCGCCGCTGTCTACGGTGCATGCACCGTAGACAGCGGTGGCTGTCTTCGGGTAAATATCTCCTAAACCGTATAGGTTTAGGAGATATTTCTTGGACCTACAGGTAAGCCTTAATCTAGACTTACCTGTAGGTCAAAGTTAGTCAAAAGGGTTTATAACCACTTTAACCCTAGTTGTTAATCAGTGCATTTTTATAGCACTGATCACTGTATAAATGACAATGGTCCCAAAAATGTGTCAAAAGTGTCCGCTGTGTCCGCCATAATGTCACAGTCCCAATAAAAATCGCAGATCGCCGCCATTACTAGTAAAAAAAATAATAATAATAAAAATGCTATAAAACTATCCCCTATTTTGTAGACGCCATAACTTTTACGCAAACCAATCAATATACACTTATTGCGATTTTTTTTTTACCAAAAATATGTAGAAGAATACATATCGGCCTAAACTGAGGAAAAAAATATATTTTTTATTTATTTTTGGGGATATTTATTTAAGCAAAAAGTTAAAAATAATGCGTTTTTTTTTAAAAAAATTAGCACTCTTTTTTTTTTTGCTTATAGTGCAAAAAATGAAAAAAAAAAACGCAGAGGCGATCAAATACCACCAAAAGGAAGCTCTATTAGTGGGGGAAAAAAGGACATCAATTTTGTTTGGGACGCCATGTCGCACGACCGTGCCATTGTCGGTTAAAGCGTCGCAGTGCCGAATCGCAAAAAGTGCTCCGGTCAGGAAGGGGGTAAAATCTTCCGGGGCTAAATCGCTTAACATAAATGAGCTACAGTAGCACAAGAAAACAATTATATATTTGAAAATATCTGCTTTGCCTGAGCTCAATCTCAACGATGCTACTACCTTGTTACACATCAACAGACAGAACATGACCTTTTATATTTTGCACGAGCTGATGATCTGTGACTGTGGACCTGAGCTGATTGGGAGTGGTCCTCCTCAACTGCGCTTCCTCAAAATAAAATAAAAATAAAATAAAAATCAATGAAATAAAACAAAGATTTGATACAGCCACTGGTACTGACATTAACAATATTATTGTGAGTCCCTGGATGCCGTGGTTGGTGACAGAATATAATTGGGAAGACCCAGGTGTATAAGGTCATTGGATAAGAAATTCCATCTTGCTAAGCATGGAACTCCCTGTGTCCCGTATACAGATGGTGGGCTCTCAAGAAGACTCGGAAGAGACCAGTGCTACAGATGACCAGATTTGATAACATGAAATCTAGGGACAACCTACTGACCACACCCACTTTTATTGAAGGTGGGGCAGGGTCAGAGCAGGAGGTTAAATGACAATTGCGCGGTCGTGCTACACTGTACCCAAACTAAATTTTTATCATTTTGTTCCCACAAACAGAGCTTTCTTTGGGTGGTATTTGATCACCACTGAGGTTTTTATTTGATGGGCATTGATGAATGGCACTGATAGGCAGCACTGATGAGGAGGCACTGGCAGGCGTTACTGATGGGCACTGGTGTGCATCTTTAAGGGGCACTGATTGGCACCTCTAATGGGCACTGATTGGCAGGGCAGGGACAAGGCCATCTGGAGCCCAGGGCGAACATGCCAAATTGCGCCAACAAAAATACCCCTCCCACCAAAAATTTAAATCGAGAACTAATCTGCATGCCTGTCCTTTAAGCATAAATACACCTTCTTCACAGTACAAACCCCCCCCCCCCCCCCCCCCCCACTGACATCCCCTCAGCTCAAATCATCTTACCCTATACGTCCCCAGCACAAATGCCCCACCCCCCCAAAAAACAAAACCCCCTCCTCCTTGCACAAATCCTCTACCATTCAAATTTCTCCTCCAATCACAAGTCCTCTCCCCCCATCTAAATCCTCTTCACCCATCTACCCTCTCAACACAAATCCCCCCCCCCAAATCACTACTCCTATTTTACTAGAACAATTCCTACCATCTGCTACCCCTCTCCTTGTGGTGCCCCCACCACCTCACATTATACCGCAGTGCCCAGGGCAGCCGCCCCTCCTGCCCACCCCTGGTCCCGGCCCTGCTGATTGGCATCCTTGGTGGTCATGAGTGGGCTTCCCTGGTGGTCTTCATGGGTAGGCATCACTGGTGGCGCTCTGAATGGCATCTATTTTTGGCATTGCTGATGGGTCTGCACCGATAATCAATGCACTGATTATCAGTGCAGAGCCCCTATGTCAGGAGAGCAGCCGGTCGGCTCTCCTTTACCTTGTCAGCGCGAATTCCTGGTTACCATGGTATCAGCTGGGATTGGACACAGCTCATCACGTGGTAAAGATCCTATGTCAGAGGCTCTTTACCGAAATTGGTAATGCGGTGTGTCAGACTGACACACCACACCGCCAATCGCCATGCTGCATGCCCCCATGGGGGGATTTGTGTTGGGAGGGTAGATGGGTGAAGAGGATTTAGATGGGGGGAGAGGACTTGTGATTGGAGGAGAAATTTGAATGGTAGGGGATTTGTGCAAGGAGGAGGGGGTTTTGTTTTTTTGAAGTCCAGTTAGGATAATGAAACCATTTTGCGGCCATCATATTGCTATATGGCAGACGAAAAGTGGTTAATAAAGCTGGAACTAAGTACAAAAAACAGTGAAAAAACGGTGAATCTCCGCATCTGTTCTATTGCATTCTGACAGTAGGGACTACCCCACCAACATTATACACAGATAAGTACTGAACGAATGCTGGTTTTTCAGTGTAACACACTGCACTGTTACTGATTGCAGGATGTTAATTAACCACAAGATGGCAGTGTTCTGCAGTTGTGTAATAGACTTCAATATAGCCAAGCAAAGCATTCTTAAACTTGTGTGCCGATAACAGGACTTCTGTACCCAGACAAGCTGAATACAGACTACACTCCCCAGAAGAGATGGCAAAGGGGCGGAAGCCTAAACAATCAACAGCCTGGGAACTTCAGGGAATGAAACAAGGAGACTATGAGAGGGTGAGGACAACATGTTTGAGACGGCAGTGCGGGACTTGGAGGACCCAGGCCTGGTTGGGTCCCATCGGAGAGCCGGAAAGAGGGACTGCAGGTCACTGGTATCGCTGAGAGGCAGGAGAGTCAACCCTGCAGGCAGTTGGATTGTGGTATCCTCATCTGCATCACTTCTACCACAGAAGGGGTGAGAGAACAAGGGGATCCCCAACTGAGAGACCTTCCTTTGCTTTGCTAAGACTACAGACCGGGTGAGAGGGTTCCATAACCCAAACCATCACTAGCTAAATGTGACTCTGTTGTTTCCAGTTTTTTCAGTTGAATACACCTTGCATCACAGTTTGCCCCACGCAGGCTTTCTAGCCCATTCAGTACTGCTTAGTGTCTCGCTATTGCTCTGAAATTGTATGACTCTTGCTACAGCATGTTTCCCTGCAGACAGGAATACTGTTAGTATCTTATCTAGCGTCTTATCCATCTGTAAAGGAACTTGTTTCATCAGACTGGTTCACCACACCTACAAGAGTACAATTCTGCAGAAGTTTATTTCAAAACCTTTCTCAATTTTAGCCATTCTGCATTCATCTTCAGTGTTAAGGCCAAGGAGAACATTTTTCTTGTTGCTGGACCAACTTCAGGAGATACAGTTTCCATCATAAAGGACCTCAACTCTTACTTGCATCAACTAGGGCCCCGTCAAGCATGCAGAAGAGTTTGTTGCTATACTTGGGAGCCTAATCATTGTATATCTCTGATGTGAGATCTCAGGCACTGCTGCTTCTGACTGTTGGTCTCACCTGATTTGGAGTAAGATTCGGTGATGTCACTTCTGTGCTGCTCACTGTTCTCCTTTCTGGAGGCTCTGATATGAGGAAGCAAAGCCCTGCCTCTACCAAGATGTCCGCCTCCAACAAAGACACAGTGCAACATAAAGCACGGTATTCCATGCGTCTGGCCCCCTAATCTACATTTTGGGATGTTGGATGCGTGTATTCTAATGTTTTTTTTTTTTTTTTTTAGAAGCACGTGATTAGAGTCAGAGGCTCTAATAAGCTTCATAAAGATGGCTTTCACACCAAGCCGCCCATATCGTTGGCGGTAAAACGCCTCTATTTTTAGTGGCGTTTTACCGTCGGATTTGCAGCACATTTTGGTCGCTAGCGGGGCGCTTTTACCTCCGCTAGCGGGCGAGAAAAGGTTAAAATCACCTGCAATACGCTGAAATAGTCGCGTTTTGATGGCGGTATTGTAGCGCTGCCCTATTGATTTCAATGGGGAGCATCGGTGGAGGAGCAGTAAACACACCGCTCCTTCACCGCTCCAAAGAAGCTGCTGGCAGGACTTTTCCTGACGCCCTGCCAGCGCACCGCTCCAGTGTGAAAGCCCACAGGCTTTCACACTGGAGCAGCAGTTTGAGGGCGGATTGCAAGCGCTATTACTAACGCTATAGCGCCTGCAAAACGCCCTCGGTGAGAAAGGGGTCAAAAGGGTGGGCTTGGAGTGCAGAGCACTGCGTCCTGAGCCCACCCAGTTGTGTGACAATAGAAAAATAATATTTGCTACTGTCTTCCTTATTCTCCTCCTCCAATCAGGAAGTGGGTCCTGAGACTCGTCACCCGATTGGCTTAGAGGAGAAGCGATCCTATTAGGAGGAGGAGGGAGGAGACGCACGGGGAAGCCACCACGGTGCCAAAGAGGAGGAGACGCAGGGGAAGCCGCTGCCCGACGCCCGGAGGAAGCGCTGCCCAGAACCTAGATGGGGTAAGTGCGGGGCTGGTGACCAACTGGGAGGAGGGGGTGGGGGTGCTGTTGACCCGACCGACTGGGGGGGTGCGCTGTGGGTGCATTGTTTGCCGCCCCTCCCCTCCAAATAAAAATATACCACCAGCTGCCACTATAACTTGGTGCAGTGCTATTCACTTTCAGGCCATTACAGAGGACAGGGGGGCACGCTTTACATCTGGAGGAAGAGATTTAACCAGTAGCGATGTGTCCATAAAGGGTGCAGGAGCGGCAGAATGGCACGGCTGGGCACAATCACGCACCTGTACGTTGCGCTTTAAGTGCCCAGCCATGGGACGGGAGCGCGCCGCTCGCGGTGGTGTGCTCCCCACCCGGTCCTGAGCTCCGTGACCGCAGGACCAGTGGACCCGATCGCCGCTGGTGTCCCGCGATTGGGTCACAGAGCTGAAGAACGAGGGGAGGTCTGTGTAAACAAACTGCTTCCTACTGTTGCTGTCACCGATCGTCTGTTCCCTGATATAGGGAAAGACGATCAGTGATGTCACATGCCAGGCCACGCCCCTTACAATAAAAAAAAACACATAACGTCATACATAACACCTACACTGCCCCCTATTTCGTCAAATTGAAAAAAAAAATTGACGTGGGGTGCCCCTAAAAATCCTGAAGGGTCTGGTATGGATATTTAGGGGGAACCCCACGTCAATTTTTTTTCTTTATTTGGCGCAGGGTTCCCCTTAATATCCATACCAGACCTGAGGGGCCTGGTAATTGAATTTGGGGGAACCCCACGCTTTTTTTTTTTTATGAATGACTTTCAATGAGTGTTCTCTGTATTACAGGAGCCGACAATTCATTATAGCCACGAGTGATTTTAAATGACTTTTTTTCCTGCAGAAATGACACTTTGTGCAGGGACAGTTCTAAGCACGGGAAACATGCGCCCCTTCACAGGCATACTATAGACAGCCCCCAGGTATGAAATTTAAAGGAATATTACACTTTTATTGTTTCACTTTAATCATTATTAAAATCACTGCTCCTGAAAAAACTTTTTTTTGCATTGATCCCTGTCCCCTGGGGCAGGACCCGGGTCCCCAAACACTTTTTAGAACTTGCATATTAGCTTTTAAAATTAGCACTTTAGATTTTGAACGTTCGAGTCCCATAGACTTTAATAGGGTTCTAAAGTTCACACAAAGTTTAGGTCTGTTCGCAGGTTCTGGTGCGAACCGAACCAGGGCGGTGTTCGGCTCATCCTTACCTGGAAGTGATGATTTGCCCCCTACAGAGCCCTGATCCCACCATAATGGAGTCTGTCTGGGATTACATGAAGAGACAGAAGAATTTGAGGCAACCGACATCCACAGAAGATGTGTGGTTAGTTCTCCAAGATGTTTGGAACAACCTACCTGCCGAGTTCCTTCAAAAACTGTGCGCAAGTCTACCTAGAAGAAGGCAAAGGGTGGTCATACCAAATATTGATTTGATTCAAATTTATTTTCTGTTCATTTACTTTTCATTTTGTTCATTGCTAAAAACAAACCATTAACACTACTATTTCTGAAAGCATTCTTCATTTACAGCATTTTTTTGCACCTGCCTAAAACTTTTGCACAGTACGAATATACTGTATATACATATATTTATTGTACATATATAAAGGGTGATGTTTGTCCAGCTTTCATGTCTTTTTAGCTTCATTAATGCCTTTGAAAAGATGTTGTCCATTGTCAGTTTTTCTGATGCACTTTCCCATGATGTTTTGAGGATTATTTGATTGTAGCGATTGGCCTGGTTGGGGGCGGGGGCATCATACAGAGTATGGGGTGGGGTAAGAGATATTTGTGAAGTGGGCAAAAACTAATTTTCTTTAGGCTATCTCTTTTCTAAATTAATGTTTTTTTAAACATTTCTTTTTATGTACATAAACAACATATGGCCACTAGATGACGCTAAGGAGCATAGGAAATACATACATCTTTGTAACAAGATACATTGTTACAATTCTAGAGACCCCTAGAGCAGGCTTTCTCAACCTTTTAATCCTAGAGGAACCCCAAAAAAAATTTTCATGTCTCGAGGAACCCTTACTAAAACCAAATCATTAGGGCTCAATAGGAACAATGCTCCTTAAATTAGTGGTCATCAATAGGAAGAATG
Source organism: Lithobates pipiens (assembly GCF_037356315.1). Taxonomy (NCBI): domain Eukaryota; kingdom Metazoa; phylum Chordata; class Amphibia; order Anura; family Ranidae; genus Lithobates; species Lithobates pipiens. Next base: position 40,444,534 of record NW_027507791.1, on the reverse strand, counting down.
TCCCCCTTAAAGTGGTGTTTAGAAGGCCACCCTTAAACACAGCTAAAAAGATAGTTGGTGTCATGGTGCTGGCTTTGCTAAGTGGTGCTGAACCTTGAACTCTGTAGGCATCATCATCAAATAGGTGGTTCATCAGCCACAGCACAAGGAACCCCTAGAAACCTCTGAAGGAACCCCAAGGTTCCACGGAACCCTGGTTGAGAATGGCTGCTCTAGAGGTTATTAGCAAGGTATTACTTTTGTTGTTACACTGTAATATATAAGGTTATAAAAACTCTGAGATCAGCAGCTCAAGTTAAAATATACACAAAATGGTGAATTAATCAAGACTATGACTCCTTCTCCGTCCTCCCTCCTGCTGTCCCTGTATGACTCCTCTGGAGGTTTCAATTGGAGATAGAGTATCTGAAAGGATAAAGCTACTGCTGTGCTTTCTCTTTGGCTACCCCATGGTGCTCTGTGAATCCTTTGTCGCCGGTGATTCTTGTATTTTTATTGTTTATTTGTAAAACAAAGATTATGTGCGTGCAAAGCTTGACTTCAATGGGAAAGTTGAGCCCTTCATATCTTATTATCGGTTAAAGAGGATGTGCAAAATTCTGAGGGGCCACCATTGAGCAGCAAGAGAGATTTGAATTTCGCCTTTCTGCCCAGATGTTGGAATTGAGGCGATGGGGTACCCAAGCAGACAGAAATAATACATAGAGGCCCCTATGAGTGCCTGCTTTCTACTCTTGATACCATTTCCATAATTTTTTGGACCTGGCAGGTTTATTTTAGACCGGTCCTAGATGTCCTTGGAACTGAAGCTTTCGTAGAGATCAGTATGGCCCGTAGCCTGTGTTCCATCCATTTTCAAACCTTTTTAATAGTTAATGGAGGCCAATGTAAGTTCATGTTTTCAGCTCCTGATGCCATTTTTTAACAGCTTGGCAGGTTTATTTTAGATGGGTTCTAGCTTTTCTTGGAATTGAAGTTCTCATAGAGCTCAGCATGGCCCAAAGTCTGCGTTCCATCCATTTTTGTCCCAGAGCATTTCACAGAGGAATATGTCACTGAATAGTCTTCCTATACAACAAAAACCATAAAAGGAAATCATTAGTTGATTATATAATTTACTGGCAAAAGGTTTTAGAGAATATTAGCAGAGATTCATCAATCCAGTGATCCATGAAGGTTATTATATATATATAATAAATAATATATATATATATATATATATATATATATATATATATATATATATATATATATATTTATTTTTATATAATATATATATAAATATATATATATAAATTGTGACAGAGCGAGGCTCTGTCCCTATAAAATTGGAGGAAAAAGGGATCTCCAACCCTATGTCCAGGTCTGGATGATAACGAGCAGGGTGTGTGCCCAGCTGCAGACAGGCCATATAATGAAAGGATGTTGGGAGTAGAGTGTGAGGGATGGTGGAGTGGAGTAGCTTGCTGCTGTGCATGTCCAAAGAGCCCAAAGCTGTGTGCGTCCAAGGAGTCCAAAACTGTGTGTTAAAGGGCTTGAAGCTGTGTGCGTCCAAGGAGCCTAAGACTGTGTGTATCCAAGCAGTTCGTTTGAGGGGCAAGTACTTATAGCAGCACTACTGCTGAAGAGTAGCCAGGTGGGCTAGCATTTTCGTTTGGATTTTTGTGTGTATTTAATTTAAGCTTGGACCCCTGCGTGGGATTACTGGATGGACTAATATTTTGTTTTTCTTATAATAAACGTGGGCTACCAGGCCCTTAACCATCAACGCCTGCCTGATGTGGACTAAAAAATGCATCTACCAATTGAGCTAAACACCCCAATGTCACAAAATATATATCAAGTCAACATCATATGTAAGACTAAATTATTGATAGGCACCATAGCACTTTATTTTTATACTTGCTGTTGGTGGAACATTTTTACACTTTCTATTTAATATGTGTAGCGCTGGTACTCCTAATGAGTATGCGCTATGTTTGTAAATTTAGTTTTTGCCCAAAACTGTAGTTGAGTTTTGGGGTTAATCGTGCTAAATTGTGCTTGGCATCTGTTTGGCTGGGCTGTATTACGGTTCTGTCTGATTATAGGTGGGGTTAGCACCTGTGAGAGGCCTTAGAATGCAGTCTGGTTGGATGCATTAGGTACCAATCTCTCTCTCTCTCTGAGCCAATCAGTGGGCGCATTTGTCTCGCTGTGTATTCCAGGAGAGGGTACTTAAAGAGGAAGTAAACCCTGATGAGTTTACTTCCTCTTTTTTTCCCTGCAAAGGTAAAGCATAATGGACTACTATGCATCGCATAGTAGCCCATTATGTGTCACTTACCTGACACAGGAGCCAGCGAAGTCGCCGCTGTCCCCTGTAGTCCGCCGCATCCATCTTGCTGGTGGCGTCTCGCAGCTCCGCCGCTGCCATTCTTGGAACTGCCGCGCTCAGTGCGCCTGCGCGCCGCTGTCTATGGCGCATGCGCCGTAGACAGCGGTGCCCGTTTTCGGGCAAATATCTCCTAAACTGTGTAGGTTTAGGAGATATTTCTTGGACCTACAGGTAAGCCTTAATCTAGGCTTACCTGTAGGTCAAAGTGGTTTGTAAGGGTTTACAACCACTTTAAGGTGCTGAAGTCACGTGGTTCTGGGTTTCTGGTCCAGAAGTTGTTGCTGACTCCGTGGTCCTGGTCCTCCTGACCAGCCCCCAGGGGCCCTCATGGCCTGGGGGGCAGATCCATCCGTTTCTGAGCCTCGGAATTGGCTAGTCCGAGGTGCAGTCACTGGAAGGAGGATTCTAAGGCGTTCCAGCCGGTGTGCTGAAATGTTATGCCGTGTACGCACGATCAGAATTCTCGTCGGAAAGAGCTCTGATGGTTTTCCCGACATAATTCCGACGGAATTTCACTCAAGCTGTCTTGCATACACACAGTCACACCAAATTCCAACCGTCAAGAACGCGTTGACGTGCAACACGTATGAGGGGACTAGAAAAAGGAAGTTTAATAGCCAGTAGCCAATAGTTGAATGTGAGCATGCGTGAGTTTTTGCGTGTCGGAATTGCATACAAACGATCGGAAATTTCTGAGTTTGCCCCTCTGGAAAATTGAGAACATGCTATCAATTTTTTGCTGGCGGAAATTCGGACAGCTAAATTCCGATGGAGCGTACACACAGTCGCATTTTCAAATGAAAAGCTCTCATCGGTCTTTTGCTGACCAAAATTTCCGATCGTGTGTACGCGGCATAACAGTCCCACACCGAAATCTATTAGTTCTGATCCCCTGACACCGAGGAATGATCTGGCCCAAAATCTCCACTAAGCTGTGTTTGCTATCTGACCACATAATATTCTGTAACCCCAGTGTGACCACGATGTGACTTACCTTCCCTCCTCTATTGTTATCTGTAGGCCCTAAAAGGAAAAAAACAAACAATATATAAAATACAATGCAAAGGAAAAAAAAAAAAGAGTGACCCTGCCCAATGGGATGGGGAAAGCTGAGGGCTTTTCATCCTAAAAGTGATTGCAAAGGCAGAAGGTTTTTTTTGTTATCAATGCATTAAGATTCTATGCATTAAGAAAAAAAGACTTCTGTGTACAGCAGTCCCCCTCAGCCCCCCTAATAATCTCCTGACCTCCCTCTCGTCATCCAGCGATGTTGTAGGATTGTCACGGCTGCCCGGGACTCCCCTCCTCATTGGCTGAGAGAGCAGCGCGGCGCTATTGGCTCCCGTCTCTGTCAATCAAAGTCAGTCAGCCGATCAGGAGAGCTCGTGGGCGGGGCTGGGCTGCAGCCCTGCCCATGAGCCACAGCTCCCTGTGTCGGAATGGACACAGGGAGCTGTGGCTTGGGTGCCCTCATGGCAAGCTGCTTGCTGTAGGGGGCACTCAACAGGAGGGAGGTGCTAGGAGTGCCGACAAGGGTCCAGAGAAGAGGAGGATCTGGGCAAATCAACTGTACAGAGCACCTATGTATAACATGGTTTTTATTTTTCACAAAAAAAAAAACAACAACTTTACAATCACTTTAAAAAGGAACTTCTCTTCACCCAACCCAAAAAAAATAAATAAAAACACTTGTTCTTGGCAGGCTTCAACAAAAAAAAAATATATATATATATATACAGTAATAATAATTGAAAAAAATTTGTGTAAAAAAAAAATAATAATAATTGAAACGTTTTTGAAAAGATTGATTGAATATGAACCATACACACCTTGCACCTGATTAATCTGAATGTGAGAATAGAAAACATCACCATCCGCATTCTGCACCATGTTTGGTACTAAAGAAAAGAAAATAAAAAAATGAGGTCATTAATAGAAATAGCCAATCCCCTCCGTGCTCCATGACCTGGAGTCTGAGGTTGATAAGATGGGGAATTTGGAATGAATAACTAAATGAAATTAAGAAAAAATTACCGTTACTGTAATCTTCTTGGAAATTATTTATAGAATCTGGTCCGGGCACAACGTCCTGTGTTATATTATGTCCAACCCTGCATGGGATTCAAAGAATTAACTCAAGATGGACTCCTGTTCCCACCATCCCTGTGCTGCGTTCCCGGGTCTGTACAGTTGATGTGCCCATTATGAGGGGTTTCCACCATCCCTGTGCTGAGTTCCTGGGTCTGTACACCTGCTGTGCCCATTATGAGGGGTTCCCACCATCCCTGTGCTGAGTTCCCGGGTCTGTACATCTGCTGTGCCCATTATGAGGGGTTCCCACCATCCCTGTGCTGCGTTCCCGGGTCTGTACAGTTGATGTGCCCATTATGAGGGGTTCCCACCATCCCTGTGCTGAGTTCCTGGGTCTGTACACCTGCTGTGCCCATTATGAGGATTTCCCACCATCCCTGTGCTGAGTTCCCGGGTCTGTACACCCGCTGTGCCCATTATGAGGGGTTCCTACCATCCCTGTGCTGAGTTCCTGGGTCTGTACACCTGCTGTGCCCATTATGAGGATTTCCCACCATCCCTGTGCTGAGTTCCCTGGTCTGTACACCTGCTGTGCCCATTATGAGGATTTCCCACCATCCCTGTGCTGAGTTCCCGGGTCTGTACACCCGCTGTGCCCATTATGAGGGGTTCCCACCATCCCTGTGCTGAGTTCCCAGGTCTGTACACCTGCTGTGCCCATTATGAGGAGTTCCCACCATCCATGTGCTGAGTTCCAGGGTCTGTACACCTGCTGTGCCCATTATGAGGGGTTCCTACCATCCCTGTGCTGAGTTCCCAGGTCTGTACACCCGCTGTGCCCATTATGAGGGGTTCCCATCATCCCTATACTGAGTTCCCGGGTCTGTACACCTGCTGGGCCCATTATGACGGGTTCCCACCATCCCTGTGCTGAGTTCACAGGTCTGTACACCTGCTGTGCCCCTCATGAGGAGTTCCCACCATCCCTGTGCTGAGTTCCCAGGTCTGTACATCTGCTGTGCCCCTCATGAGGAGTTGCCACCATCCCTGTGCTGAGTTCCCGGGTCTGTACATCTGCTGTGCCCCTCATGAGGAGTTCCCACCATCCCTGTGCTGAGTTCCCAGGTCTGTACACCCGCTGTGCCCATTATGAGGAGTTCCCACCATACATGTGCTGAGTTCCAGGGTCTGTACACCTGCTGTGCCCATTATGAGGGGTTCCTACCATCCCTGTGCTGAGTTCCCAGGTCTGTACACCTGCTGTGCCCATTATGAGGGGTTCCTACCATCCCTGTGCTGAGTTCCCAGGTCTGTACACCCGCTGTGCCCATTATGAGGGGTTCCCATCATCCCTATACTGAGTTCCCGGGTCTGTACACCTGCTGGGCCCCTCATGAGGAGTTCCCACCATCCCTGTGCTGAGTTCCCGGGTCTGTACATCTGCTGTGCCCCTCATGAGGAGTTCCCACCATCCCTGTGCGGAGTTCCCAGGTCTGTACATCTGCTGTGCCCCTCATGAGGAGTTCCCACCATCCCTGTGCTGAGTTCCCAGGTCTGTACACCCGCTGTGCCCATTATGAGGGGTTCCCACCATCGTGATTCCAGCTTTGTATTACACAATATCTAAAACATTTGTCTACTTACCTGGGTCTCGCTTTAGCAAAAGTTGGACCTAAATGAAGGAAAACATTAATAGTGATTATAATAATAATAGTAACCATAATAATAACAATAATATCAAAAATAATAAAGCATAATAATAGGTGATATTACCCTAAAATATGCCAATGGATTAAGGTTTGTCCTCTTTTTTTACCCTCCACTAGACATTAACATGACCCCAGAGAAGCTGAACATTTTGGCTTTTGCCGAGTTTGGGTCTGTCCCCCCCCCCCCCCCCCTTTACTGAATACGTTGTTGAAAGCATATAATAAAGACAACTCAAAAACCCAAAGGGTTAATTACCTGGGTTGCTTTGTTGTCGGAACCATGGAACTATTGAAGAAACTTTGTGCCTGTAGACAAACAGAACACTAGCGAGGGCAACCACCAACACCAGGACTCCAAGGAAGGGCAACAAAATAATCATCTCTGTTGGACGAAACTATTTGAAATATAATCTTTGATAAAATAAAGTGGGAAGACATTGATTGTGGAAAACCAACAAGAACATTTGTGATATAAGAAAACAACTCAATACCTATGGTAAACCGTTAAGAAAACACTGTATGTATGTTGGCTTTGGACACCATGAAGGCCCTCCTTGAACTCTTTAAAAACCCTACAGCTTTATGCCACGTACACGCGATCGGACTATCCGGCGGACTCCACCGGACAATCTGCCCGTGTGTGGGCTCAGCAGTCCGGCAGACAATCCGCCCGTCTGTGTGCTAGTCCGCCGGACTTTTGAAATGAACGGACCTGCCCACACACGGAGTAAAGTCCGTTCTCAACATGTCATAGGGTGACCCCGCCCCTTATGATGTCACAGCCCAATCATCCTCTGAGACTGTGACATCATAAGGGGTGGGGTCACCATATGACATCACCCGGTGACTCCACCCCTTGTCCCTATATAAGTCGCCGCACAACGTGTCCCTGCCATTGCGGCCAGAGAGAGCGTTGATGTGCCCATTATGAGGGGTTCCCACCATCCCTGTGCTGAGTTCCTGGGTCTGTACACCTGCTGTGCCCATTATGAGGATTTCCCACCATCCCTGTGCTGAGTTCCCGGGTCTGTACACCCGCTGTGCCCATTATGAGGGGTTCCTACCATCCCTGTGCTGAGTTCCTGGGTCTGTACACCTGCTGTGCCCATTATGAGGATTTCCCACCATCCCTGTGCTGAGTTCCCTGGTCTGTACACCTGCTGTGCCCATTATGAGGAATTCCCACCATCCCTGTGCTGAGTTCCCGGGTCTGTACACCCGCTGTGCCCATTATGAAGGGTTCCCACCATCCCTGTGCTGAGTTCCCAGGTCTGTACACCCGCTGTGCCCATTATGAGGAGTTCCCACCATCCATGTGCTGAGTTCCCAGGTCTGTACACCCGCTGTGCCCATTATGAGGGGTTCCCATCATCCCTATACTGAGTTCCCGGGTCTGTACACCTGCTGGGCCCATTATGACGGGTTCCCACCATCCCTGTGCTGAGTTCACAGGTCTGTACACCTGCTGTGCCCCTCATGAGGAGTTCCCACCATCCCTGTGCTGAGTTCCCAGGTCGTGGGCTCAGCAGTCCGGCAGACAATCCGCCCGTCTGTGTGCTAGTCCGCCGGACTTTTGAAATGAACGGACCTGCCCACACACGGAGTAAAGTCCGTTCTCAACATGTCATAGGGTGACCCCGCCCCTTATGATGTCACAGCCCAATCATCCTCTGAGACTGTGACATCATAAGGGGTGGGGTCACCATATGACATCACCCGGTGACTCCACCCCTTTTCCCTATATAAGTCGCCGCACAACGTGTCCCTGCCATTGCGGCCAGAGAGAGCATTGTGTCAACAAGGAAGAAGGCGGCGGCGGCAGAAGGCCCGGGCCAACGCTAGTAAAAGAGCTATAAGAGCATAGCGGAGGCCCGGCAAGAAGAACCGAAGAGCGGGACAAGACCCCGAAGTCAGAAGAAAACCCCCGGATGGCGCTGACGACGAAGGAGAAAGCCAGGCTCCTCCGCTAGTAAAAGAGCTAGCAGAAGATTGCGGAGGAGTCCAGCGAGAACACCCCCCCAAAAGACGGAAGAAGAGAAGATTACCGGAGCTGTCTAATAAATTATTTTAAAAACATGTGTTGTGTTTTTTTATTTCCCCATTTTGCACCAGGTGAATGGGTAGGGGTACATCATACCCCCTACTCCTTCACATAGGGTGGGGGGCCGGTATCTGGGGGCTCCCTTATTAAAGGGGGCTCCCGGATTCTGATAAGCCCCCCGCCCGCAGACCCCGACAACCAACGGCCAGGGTTGTCAGGAATAGGCCCTTGTCCTCATCAACATGGGGACAAAGTGCTTTGGTGTGGGGGGGCCGCAGGGCCCCCCTTTCCCCAGAGCACCCCCCATGTTGAGGGCACGTGACCTGGTACGGCTCAGGAAGGGGGCGCTCGCTCGTCCCCACCCCCTTTCCTGACCGGCTGGGTTGCGTGCTCAGATAAGGGTCTGCTATGGACTTTGGGGGGACCCCCACACGTTTTTTTTGGCAAAGGGCTTCCCCTTTAAATCCATACCAGGTGACAGGGCTAGCGAGGTTTCAATCTCGCTGATGGAGGCGGCGACATTGACTTCCTTCGCTAGTCCTGTCTACCTGGAGCCATGTTCAAAATGAACGGACTTTATTCCGTGTGTGGGCAAGTCCGTTCATTTCAAAAGTCCGGCAGACTCCCGCCATAGTCCGGCAGATTGTCCGCCAGAAAAGTCCGGTCCTGTGTGTGCAGGTCCGCTCGTTCGGAAAGTCTGGCGGACCTCCGCTGCAAAGTCCGGCGGGTTGTCAGCTGGACTAAGTCCGCCAGATAGTCCGATCGTGTGTACGCGGCATTAGTCACACTAAACCTATTATGAAGGAAATTCCACAATGTGCAGGCACTTGAAGCCTGAAGAAATCTTCAATGCAAGGATGCCTCGTCATTTTCCTGTCTCAGAATTTACACCGTTATCCCGGTTAACAGTTGGACGAGTCATAGTATTATCTCCTTCATTTACAGACCATGGTACAGGCAGTGTAATCAATGAAAGAACTTTCCTCAAAGGAACAGGGGAAGGAGAGAGTGTGTCCCAGTTGGATCATATGTACTGCTGTTCTGTCTGAAGACCTGAAGCTGTTAACCAAAGCTTTGGCTGATCCCAGGAATTTAGTCCAACCATTAAAGCTGAAGTTTAGCTAAAAAACATTTTTCTCTACAGCTTTAGTTCCGTCACGTACCTGCAAAGAAATATGTCCCTCGATGTTCAGACTGACGATGGACAGGCTGCCCTGTCCTTTACCTGCTGCTGAACTTCCAGCAGTGTGAAGGTTAATATCTTCAGGTCTCTGAGCTTGACTACACTAAAGATGGTATTGCAGTGACACACCGTAATGATGAATGTCCCAGGTTGTGCAGGCAGCTAGATACTGGAGAAATCTTCACCTTGTGGCCGCCCTGTCCTCTTCTTGCTGCTGAACTTTCAGCGCTTTGAGGGTTAACATCTTCAGGTCTGCGGGCTTGACTATATTAAAGATGGTATTGCAGGGACACACCTGTAATGATGAATGTCCCAGGTTGTGCAGGCAGCTGGATCCTGGAGAAATCTTCACCTTGTGGCTGCCCTGTCCTCTTCCTGCTGCTGAACTTCCAGCGCTTTTAGGGTTAACATCTTTAGGTCTCTGGGCTCGGCTATACTAAAGATGGTATTGCAGGGACACACCTGTAATGAAGACTGTCCCATGTTGTGCAGGCAGCTGGATCCTGGAGAAATCTTCACCTTGTGGCTGCCCTGTCCTCTTCCTGCTGCTGAACTTCCATCACTGTGAGGGTTAACAACTTCGGGTCTCCGGACTCAACTACATTGAAGATGGTATTGCAGGGACACACCTATAATGAATAATGTCCCAGGTTCTGCAGGCAGCTGGATCCTAGAGAAATCTTCACCTTGTGGCTGCCCTGTCCTCTACTTGCTGCTGAACTTCCAGCACTTTGAGGGTTAACATCTTCAGGTCTCCGGGCTTGACTATACTAAAGATGGTATTGCAGGGACACACCTGTAATGAAGAATGTCCCAGGTTGTGCAGGCAGCTGGATCCTGGAGAAATCCTCACCTTGTGGCCACCCTGTCCTCTTCCTGCTGCTGAACTTCCAGTGCTTTGAGGGTTAACATCTTCAGGTTTCCGGGTTGATTATACTAAAGATGGTATTGCAGGGACACACCTGTAATGAAGACTGTCCCATGTTGTGCAGGCAGCTGGACCCTGGAGAAATCTTCACCTTGTGGCTGCCCTGTCCTTTTCCTGCTGCTGAACTTCCATCACTGTGAGGGTTAACAACTTCGGGTCTCCGGACTCAACTACATTGAAGATGGTATTGCAGGGACACACCTATAATGAATAATGTCCCAGGTTCTGCAGGCAGCTGGATCCTAGAGAAATCTCCACCTTGTGGCTGCCCTTCGTCTTCCTGCTGCTGAACTTTCAGTACTTTGAGGGTTAACATCTTCAGGTCTCCAGCGTCGAGTATACTAAAGATGGTATTGCAGGGACACACCTATAATGAATAATGTCCCAGGTTCTGCAGGCAGCTGGATCCTGGAGAAATCTTTACCTTGTGGCTGCCCTGTCCTCTTCTTGATGCTGAACTTCCAGCACTTTGAGGGTTAACATCTTCAGGTCTCGGGGCTTGACTATACTAAAGATGGTATTGCAGGGGCACACCTGTAATGAAGACTGTCCCATGTTGTGCAGGCAGCTGGATCCTGGAGAAATCTTCACCTTGTGGCCGCCCTGTCCTCTTCCTGCTGCTGAGCTTCCAGCGCTTTGAGGGTTAACATCTTTAGGTCTCTGAGCTCGACTATACTAAAGATGGTATTGCAGGGACACACCTGTAATGAAGAATGTCCCATGTTCTGTAGGCAGCTGGATCCTGGAGAAATCTTCACCTTGTGGCAGCCCTGTCCTCTTCCTGCTGCTGAACTTACAGCGCTTTGAGGGTTAACATCTTCAGGTCTCCGGCGTTGACTATACTAAAGATGGTATTGCAGGGACACACCTGTAATGAAGAATGTCCCAGGTTGTGCAGGCACCTGGATCCTGGAGAAATCTTCACCTTGTGGCTGCCCTGTCCTCTTCCTGCTGCTGAACTTCCAGCGCTTTGAGGATTAACATCTTCAAGTCTCTGGGCTCGACTATACTAAAGATGGCATTGTAGGGACACACCTGTAATGAAGAATGTCCTGTGTTGTGCAGGCAGCTGGATCCTGGAGAAATCTTCACTGTAGGGATGCCTGTCCTCTTCCTGTCTCTGAACCTCTGGCACTGCAATGGTTAACAGCTTTAGGTCTTAAGGCAGAACAGCGGTACAAATGGTCTAATGGGGACATGAATTCTCCAGCCCTCTCGTTCATTGAGAAACTTTCTTTTGCCGATTACACAACCTGTAACACGATCGGCGATTGGGGGGAGTGTCTGGTCAGTCACAGAATTGTTTTACCCATTTACAGGCAGTATAATGATTGAAAAAACTTCTCTCAATGGCAGGAAACAGGTGTGTCCCCGTCGGATCATCTACAGTGCAGCTGCACCCAGAGACCTGAAATTGGTAAACCCCCAGCAGTAGGAAGAGGAGGGGGCAGCCCTGTAGTGAAGATTTCTACAGGATCCAGCAGTCTGCACATCATGGGACGTACATCATTACAGTTAAAGGGGTTTATTTCCATCACTTAAAGGGGTTGTAAAGGTTTGTTTTTTATTTTCTAAATAGGTTCCTTTAAGTTAGTGCATTGTTGGTTCACTTACCTTTTCCTTCGATTTCTCTTCTAAATGTTTTTTTTCTTTGTCTGAATTTCTCACTTCCTGTTTCTCCTCAGTAAACTTCACACCATCATCCGAGCGGTGTTTAGTCAGCCAGAACAGCTTACTGAGGAGGAACAGGAAGTGAGAAATTCAGACAAAGAAAAAAAAAACAGTTAGAAGGGTAATCGAAGGAAAAAGTAAGTGAACCAACAATGCACTAGCTTAAAGGAACCTAATTAGAAAATAAAAAACAAACCTTTACAACCCCTTTAAGTGATGGAAATAAAGCTGTAAAAACAATGAATGTTTTTTAGCTAAAATTCAGCTTTTATGGTTAAACTAAATCACTGGGGTCAACCAACGGCTAAAATATGGAAATGATGGCTCTGGATTTGGCTATGACCTTAAAGAACCCAAGCAGGGTACATTCTTTAGCCATATGGCAGGGTTGCCATGCCAGGAAACATCTAATTATCCTGAAAATGTATCTTTAAATGAATTATTATGCCCAAAAAAATAATAATTTGTTGAGATCAAATACAATTTTGGCTATTGTAGGAAGGAAACACTTACGCTCTGGTGGGTCATCATCTTCCATTGTGAAAGTGCTCTCCTTGACCGGGCTCTGTTGGAGAACATTGATTTTCTGGATGTGGCTGATCACAGAGAAGGTTCTGTTGGATACTTTGTTGCTGGCAGAGCACTGGTAAGATCCTGAATGGTAATAGCGGAGGGAGTGGATGTATAACACCCTTCCATCGTCTCTGAGCTGATAGACCATGGGATTATGCTTCACCACCCTCCCATTGTGCACCCAGAGGAAAGTCGGAGAAGAGCCCCGCTCTACCAAACACGTCATCGTCAACGAGTCTCCAAATACAAAAACCTCATCAGCTTTATCCAAGACGACGTTTATTCCTGATACCGGATCTGTTAAAAAGATGAATACAGAACACTCAGTAACATTAACCACTTCGCATCCAGGCCAATTCTGACATTTCTCTCCTACATGTAAAATTCATAATTTTTTTTTGCTAGAAAATTACATAGAACCCCCAAACATTACATATGTTTTTTTTAGCAAAGACCCTAGATAATACAATGGCGTCATTGCAACTTTTTATCTCGCACGGTATTTGTGCAGCAATTTTTCGAACGCATTTTTTTCACGCTTTAAAAAAAAAAAAAAAACAACAGTAAAGTTAGCCCAATTTTTTTGCATAATGTGAAAGAGGAAGATACGCCGAGTAAATAGATACCCAACATGTCACGCTTCAAAATTGTGCACGCTCGTGGAATGGCGCCATACGTTGGTATTTAAAAATCCCCATAGGCGACGCTTTAAATTTTTTTACTGGTTACATGTTTTGCGTTACAGAGGAGGTCTGGGGCTAGAATTATTGCTCTCGCTCTAACGTTCGCGGCGATACTTCACATGTGTGGTTTGCACACCGTTTTAATATGTGGGCGGGACTTACGTATGCGTTCGCTTCTGCGTACGAGCTCACGGGGACAGGGGCGCTTTAAATTTTTTTTTTTTTTATTGTTAATTTTACTTTTATTTTTTTAGTTTGACACTTTAAAAAAATAAAATAAAAATGTGATTACTTTTATTCCTATTACAAGGAATGTAAACATCCCTTGTAATAGGAATATGGCGTGATCGGACCTATTTACAGTGAGATACGGGGTCAATAAGACCCCATATCTCACCTCTAGGCTGGGAAGCCTAAAATAAAAACAATTTAAAAAAACGATCTTGGCTTCCCAGCCAAGGCGGCGCCGTTAATTTGAATGCAGAGGCCGGGGCGTGACGTCATAACATCGCGCCCGGCCTCCGAACTATCATAGAGACTTCGGGGACCATCTGGTTCACCGGAAATCTCTATGATATCATCCAGTGGCCGACGGATCCTGTGACTGACTCGCCGATGGAAGCGGTGAGTCGGTAGAAGCACCGGAGGGCGGCGGGAGGGGGGGACGTCCCCTCCCGCCACCCGTAAGGACGATCAAGTGGCGGAACAGCCGCTATGTTCATTCTTATGGTGCAGGGAATCGTCGACTGAAAATGCCGATATCTGAATGATGTCTGTAACCTCAGGCATCATTCAGATATAACCACCACAATGCCCACAACGTCATATGACGTAGCTTGGGCGCCAAGTGGTTAAAAGTGTAGTACGTTGTATCTTGTTTAACTCTTTAATGACCAGAGGTGGTTGATAGATCGATAGATACACAGACCAGATGGATACCCGACAGTTGAATGGACAGTGACTCTATAATTAATTTGGTAAACATTTTTACATATTTATTAAGGGCATATAAGGCTTTTATTTGGTATTCTCCAATTGTTTAACCACTTTCAGACCGGACCATTTTGCTGGTAAATGACCAGAGGTCTTTTTACACTTTGGCACTGCGCTGCTTTAACTGGTAATTGCGCGGTCATGCAATGTTGTACCCAAACAAAATTTGCGTCCTTTTCTTCCCACAAATAGAGCTTTCTTTTGATGGTATTTGATTGCCTCTGCGATTTTTATTTTTTGCGATATAAACGTAAAAAGACCGCAAATTTTTTAAAAAAATGATATTTTCTACTTTTTGTTATTAGAAAAATCCAATAAACTCAATTTTAGTCATACATTTAGGCCAAAATGTATTCAGCCACATGTCTTTGGTAAAAAAAAAGTCAATAATTGTATATTTATTGGTTTGCGCAAAAGTTGTCACATCTACAAACTAAGGTACGTTTTCTGGAATTTACGCAGCTTTTAGTTTACGACTGCCTATCTCATTTCTTGAGGTGCTAAAATGGCAGGGCAGTACAAAACCCCCCCAAATGACCCCATTTTGGAAAGTAGACCCCCTAAGGAAATTGATAAGAGGCATGTTGAGCCCATTGAATATTTTATTTTTTTGCCTCAAGCGATTGAATAATGACAAAAAAAAAATTTTTTTTTTTTTTTTACACAAAGTTGTCACTAAATGATATATTGCTCACACATGCTATGGGCGTATGTGAAATGACACCCCAAAATAAATTCTGCTGCTTCTCCTGAGTATGGGGATACCACATATGTGGGACTTTTTGGGAGCCTAGCCGCGTACGGGGCCCCGAAAACCAAGCACCGCCTTCAGGCTTTCTAAGGGCGTAAATTTTTGAGTTCACTTCTCACTACCTATTACAGTTTTGAAGGCCATAAAATGCCAAGATGGCACAAAACCCCCACAAATGACCCCATTTTAGAAAGTAGACACCCCAAGCTATTTGCTGAGAGGCATGTTGAGTTCATGGAATATTTTATATTTTGCCACAAGTTGCGGGAAAATTACAAACTTTTTTTTTTTTTTTTTTTTTAACAAAGTTGTCACTAAATGATATATTGCTCATGCATGCCATGGGCATATGTGAAATGACACCCCAAAATAAATTCTGCTGCTTCTCCTGAGTACGGGGATACCACATATGTGGGACTTTTTGGGAGCCTAGCCGCGTACGGGGCCCCGAAAACCAAGCACCGCCTTCAGGCTTTCTAAGGGCGTAATTTTTTGATTTCACTCCTCACTACCTATTACAGTTTTGAAGGCCATAAAATGCCAAGATGGCACAAAACCCCCACAAATGACCCCATTTTAGAAAGTAGACACCCCAAGCTATTTGCTGAGAGGCATGTTGAGTCCATGGAATATTTTATATTTTGCCACAAGTTGCGGGAAAATTACAAACTTTTTTTTTTTTTTTTTTTTTTCACAAAGTTGTCACTAAATGATATATTGCTCACGCATGCCATGGACATATGTGAAATGACACCCCAAAATAAATTCTGCTGCTTCTCCTGAGTATGGGGATACCACATATGTGGGACTTTTTGGGAGCCTAGCCGCGTACGGGGCCCCGAAAACCAAGCATCGCCTTCAGGCTTTCTAAGGGCGTTACAGTTTTGAAGGCCATAAAATGCCAAGATGGCACAAACCCCCCCCAAATGACCCCATTTTGGAAAGTAGACACCCCTAAATTTAGGGGTACACTAGTGAGACTAGGTAATAAATGGCGGGTGCCCTGAAACTATAAAAAAATAACTAACCAACCAGCGTCACCTGTAACAGTTATATGGTGATCACTGGTGAAAGGGTTAACTAGGGGGCAATTAGGGGGCTTTATGCGGTAGTATATGGGGGTCCCTGGCGCTATAAAAAGCTGCAGCGAACCTAAATACCTACCTGCCTAACTAGCGTCACCTGTGACACTAATACAGCGATCAGAAAAACGATCGCTTATTAGGCTGGGTTCACACTGGAGCGATGCGGGAACGCCACGAATGCGCGGCGGGTTCCCGCATCGCATGCCTCCCGGCGGCAGTTCACACTGCCCTATGCGAACTGCTGGGAGTGTCAGTGAAATGTTACTGACACCCCCAGATCAGTTCGCATATCGCAGTGCGATCTGCAAACTCGGATCGCATGGTGTGAACACCCATGCGATCCGATTCTGCTGCGGGCCAAAAAAAGGGTCCCGTGCGAATTTGCGGCGGGTGCGGCGGGTGCGGCGAATGGCTGAACTCGAATCGCACAGAGATCGGATGTGATTTGCACTGCAGTGCGGTGCGAATCACATCCGTTCTCATAAACCGCTGCAATGTGAACCCAGTCTTAGTGACACTGGCGACGGGGGGTGATCACGGGGTTAAACCTTTATTGGGGGGGTTAGGGGGTACCTTAGAACTAAAGGGGGCTAACCCTAACTGCCCTAACAGTTATTAGTCACAAATGACACCCGCCGGGTGATCAGGGGGTTAAACCTTTATTAGGTAATAAATGGCGGGTGCCCTGAAACTATAAAAAAATAACTAACCAACCAGCGTCACCTGTAACAGTTATATGGTGATCACTGGTGAAAGGGTTAACTAGGGGGCAATCAGGGGGCTTTATGCGGTAGTATATGGGGGTCCCTGGCGCTATAAAAAGCTGCGGCGAACCTAAATACCTACCTGCCTAACTAGCGTCACCTGTGACACTAATACGGCGATCAGAAAAATGATCGCTTATTAGGCTGGGTTCACACTGGAGCGATGCGGAAACGCCGCGAATCCGCGGCGGGTTCCCGCATCGCATGCCTCCCGGCGGCAGTTCACACTGCCCTATGCGAACTGCTGGGAGTGTCAGTGAAATGTTACTGACACCCCCAGATCAGTTCGCATATCGCAGTGCGATCTGCAAACTCGGATCGCATGGTGTGAACACCCATGCGATCCGATTCTGCTGCGGGCCAAAAAAAGGGTCCCGTGCGAATTTGCGGCGGGTGCGGCGGGTGTGGCGGGTGCGGCGGGTGCGGCGAATGGCTGAACTCGAATCGCACAGAGATCGGATGTGATTTGCACTGCAGTGCGGTGCGAATCACATTCGTTCTCATAAACCGCTGCAATGTGAACCCAGCCTTAGTGACACTGGCGACGGGGGGTGATCACGGGGTTAAACCTTTATTGGGGGGGTTAGGGGGGTACATTAGAACTAAAGGGGGCTAACTCTAACTGCCCTAACAGTTATTACAGTCACAAATGACACCAATGCAAAAAAAAAAAAAAAAAAATGACATTGGTGTCACTGTGACTGGGGGGCAGGGGTAATTGGGGGGGTGATCGGGGGGTAAAGGGGGGGTGTGAGTGTGCCTGGCATGTTCTACTGTGTGTGTGAGTGTTGGTGCAACTTACTGATCCGCTCTCCTCCGTGTCGGAACGAAAAATACCGACACGGAGGAGAGAATACATCACTTCCTCTCCTGTGTTTACATTACAGGAGAGGAAGTGATGTCACCGGGGATTTCTATTCGTCGGGAGCGATCGCGAGGGGGTGGCCATGAATGAATGGCCGTCCCCTCGTCCGGGATCGCTCCCGAACGAATACCGACCGCCGCAGGCACCGGGCGGGGGCCCGATCGGGCCCCCGACCCGCGGGAGGCAAGGGACGTACATGTATGTCCTTATGCCTGCCCGTGCCATTGTACCGACGTACATCGGCGTGCGGCGGTCGGCAACTGGTTAAAAGCTTACATTTAGGAAATGTTTTTATTAAATCAGCATAAGGGATGGTAATTGTAGGAACGTAGCCACCCTGTCTCGATCCCAATGTATGTAGGAGCGTAGTCATCCTGTCTTGGTCCCACTGTATGTTGGAAAATAGCCATCTTGTCTTTGTCCATCCGTATGTAGAAACATAACCACCCTGTCTTGGTCTCAATAAATGTAGGAATATAGCCACCTTGTCTTGGCCCCATTGTATGTAGGAACATAGCCACCCTGTCTTGGATCCACTGTATGTAGGAATGTAGCCACCCGCCACCCAGTCTTATTTCTACAGTATTTAGAAGCCTAGCCACCCTGGCTTGGTCCTACTGTATGTAGGAACGTAGCCACCCTGTCTCGATCCCAATGTATATAGGAGCGTAGTCATCCTGTCTTGGTCCCACTGTATGTTGGAAAATAGTCATCCTGTCTTTGTCCATCTGTATGTAGAAACATAACCACCCTGTTTTCTTCTCAATAAATGTAGGAATATAGCCACCTTGTCTTGGCCCCATTGTATGTAGGAACATAGCCACCCTGTCTTGGATCCACTGTATGTAGGAATGTAGCCATTCTGTCTCGGTCCCACTGTATGTAGGAGCATAGTCATCATCCTGACTTGATCCCACTGTATGTTGGAAAATAGCCACCCTGTCTTTGTCCATCCATATGTAGAAACATAACCACCCTGCCTTGGTATGAATAAATGTGGGAATATAGCCACCTTGTCTTGGCCCCATTGTATGTAGGGACATAGCCACCCTGTCTTGGATCCACTGTATGTAGGAATGTAGCCACCCAGTCTTATTTCTACAGTATCTAGAAACCTAGCCACCCTGTCTTGGTCCTACTGTATGTAGGAGTGTAGTCATCCTGTCTTGGTCCCACCGTATGTTGGAAAATAGCCATCCTGTCTTTGTCCATCCGTATGTAGAAACATAACCACCCTGTCTTGGTCTCAGTAAATGTAGGAATATAGCCACCTTGTCTTGGCCCCATTGTATGTAGGAACATAGCCACACTGTGTTGGATCAACTGTATGTAGGAACGTAGCCACCCGCCACCCAGTCTTATTTCCATGGTATGTTGAAACCTAGCCACCCTGTCTTGGTCCTACTGAATGTAGGAACGTAGCCACCTCGCCTTGACCCTGTTGTATGTAGGAATGCAGCGATCCAGTCTTGGTCCCACCATATAGGAACATAGTCATACTCTCTTGTTCACGGCCAAGATGGACTATGGTCTATTGGATTTGTAGTGAGCATAGAGCAGTGCACATGACCACAATCAGCATCTACTCCAGGGTTTCTCAACCAGGGTTCCATGAAACTCTAGGGTTCCTCCAATGGTTGATACGGGTTCCTTGAGCAATGACCAATTTTTGTCTCTCTGATAAGTTCCCAGTGACACCAGTGATCTTTTTAGCTGTCTGTAGGGGGGAAATTCTTCCCCAAGACCACTGGTGTGATCACAGCATTCCTCCACTGACCATCACACCAAGGTATCATGAGTTGTAGATACAGGCATTTTTAACAGGGGTTCCCTGAGACCGAAAGGTTATTTCAGGGGTTCCTCTGTGTTGAAAAGGTTGAGAAAGTCTGATCTACTCATTCCAAACAAATGGAAGTTAGCGGCTAAAGGACGAATTTTGGAAGCTCATAGAGGGCTTTACAATGTCACGGAAAATAGATTACAAGGCCATTAGAGGATGTGTATGGATTATTCTTGGAGAAAAAGGATATCATTTAGAGACTTCAAAATAAAATCTAGTCAATTACAAAGTGTATAAATAGCCCAAAAATAATTGTTTTGCATAGCGTAGGAGTAGGAAAGTGTTACACCCAATGCGTCTTCTTGGGGGGGTTTCTATCCACTTCGTGTTCCAGTTTTGTCTATACATATAATTTAAGTACAGAGTCAATAATCCAATGATAAACTGAACAATGAAGTACTTACCAACTACGAGCAGGATGACCATGTTGCTGAGTTGTTTTTGTTTAGCAATGCCGTTGTCAGAAATGCAGAAATACAACCCCGCCATAGATGGAGATGTGATGGGTACTCTTATCACTGCTTCCTCCTTCTGGTGAACGGTGATATTACGGAAGGATGTGTTATTACGATAGAAAGTGTAACATATAGGAAGGGTGCTCAACATGGACTCACACGAGAGGACGATATTATCCCCTACTACCACCTCGTTGGCACTCAGCTTGATTTGTATTTGGCCAAAGGCAGCTGAGAAAAGAAGACACATTAGCTATAACATATGTCAGCGTTTGTGATTTTTTTTTTTTATTATTATTATTTTATATTTATTATTATTTGTATTATTATTATTATTATGTAAGCTCTCACACATCTAAAGACCACCCATGGTCAAGGGCAATTTATACTATAGACCCCCCTATGGTCAAGGGCAATTTATACTTGTCTGCTATGAGCCATATTAATTAATACATTTTTAGAACAAAAAAAAAATGATATTGTTATGCAAAAAAAAGTTTATATATATATATATTGTACATACAAGAAAGAACTAATAAAACTGAAAGCCTATTAAAGTGTTATTTTAAAAATAATGTTTTACTGTCATTTCATTTCAGTGTCATTTAAAATAAAACTAATTAGAGAACATACATTATATTTTATATATATATATATATATATAGACAAACAACAGCTGGTATACTTTAAAACGGCCTATCATATACCTCTCTGCGCCAAACTAAGACCTTCATACACCTCCCAAAATTATATATATATATACTCACGTATGTGAGCCCTCTTAAACAGTGAACGCACACACGTAAATAAAAGAGTATATATATATATACATATATACATGCACATATACACTTCCCTTCAAGCGGATACCTGCATATATAATAAATGCTAGAACCACACTATATTTAATAGTAACTGCTGAGTATATTAAAACCCAGCAGAGCGGACAATAGTAGCAGCCATTAAAAATTTTATAAAAATATATAAAAAAAAGTTATACGAACAATTCATCAATATATATGAGAATATCAGTATAAAAACAGCGCTTATTTCTATAACAAAAAGTCCTTTGTAGAAGTCGTAATAAACAAAAAAATCAAAAAAATCACTAGACAGTTCCAAAATGTGCAGATAAGGTGCCTATAGTGATCTAATCAACGTTGTAAGGTGATCAGAGGTGCTGCCAAACTTTCTTCCACCATAAACCGGGAGTGCTTCACCACATGCGATGCGTACCCCCCTCGGGGGTTAAACTCACCAGACACAGCTGATAAGATAAGCCTTAAGGAGTAATCACTTCAATGGATATAGTAATATTCATATATATCCCCCTTTAGCGTTGCAGTCACAAGTAGTCCTCCAAGTATATCATAGAAATGAAACAGAATATATACATAGCATAATTCTGTTTTATTTTTTAAAAGGTTTGACACATATCAACAAAGTCACCCACTTCAATATATGCGTACATTAACAAAGAGTAACATCAGCGTTAAAATCGTGTACTTCACCGATTTAGCAGTTCCAGAACCATTCACCAGTGTTCCCCTGTATACACTGGGTATCACTTCCTGGTCCGTGGTTAGCGGTGGAGCGCACACCTCACTTCCGGTAGCGTCGTGTAGGCCACGCCCTGACGCGTTTCGTCACTTCCGACTTCAACCGAGGGCGTGGCTACACGACGCAACCGGCCAATATATATACAGCCCGCCCTCTCTCCGCAAGCCAATCAGGCAACCACACAATGTCCAGCCCACACGACGCTGCACATCGTCATGGAGACCGGACGTAAGCAGCCTGACAATACAATGCGGGGAGGAACTATAGCCAAAAGCAAAAACGATCGTCGCATACGTCGCGATCTGTTAATTGCAAAGGCAAGTCAAACATTATGAACATTATAACCTGAGCAGCACATAACACAAACATCCCTAAAAAAAAATATATGAAATTACAGTTAAAAAAATATATCCTCAATTTATAAATAACTATAAAACTCGCAGTAAACAGGGATAGCATAGGAGGAGGATAAAAAACCCCTCTCTCAGAGCCAGTATACACATATACATATATTTTTGATGATACATAAAATATATATTCTGGCTCTGAGAGAGCCGTTTTTTAGAGAGATAATCTAGAAATCTTTTTGTGTATAGAAAGTTTCTGGCTTTAAATTTTATACACATATAGGGATCAATTGATGTTTTTATGTCCTTTTTTATCCTCCTCCTATGCTATCCCTGTTTACTGCGTGAGTATATATATAGTTTTATAGTTATTTATAAATTGAGGATATATTTTTTTAACTGTAATTTCATATATATTTTTTTAGGGATGTTTGTGTTATGTGCTGCTCAGGTTATAATGTTCATAATGTTTGACTTGCCTTTGCAATTAACAGATCGCGACGTATGCGACGATCGTTTTTGCTTTTGGCTATAGTTCCTCCCCGCATTGTATTGTCAGGCTGCTTACATCCGGTCTCCATGACGATGTGCAGCGTCGTGTGGGCTGGACATTGTGTGGTTGCCTGATTGGCTTGCGGAGAGAGGGCGGGCTGTATATATATTGGCCGGTTGCGTCGTGTAGCCACGCCCTCGGTTGAAGTCGGAAGTGATGAAACGCGTCAGGGCGTGGCCTACACGACGCTACCGGAAGTGAGGTGTGCGCTCCACCGCTAACCATGGACCAGGAAGTGATACCCAGTGTATACAGGGGAACACTGGTGAATGGTTCTGGAACTGCTAAATCGGTGAAGTACACGATTTTAACGCTGATGTTACTCTTTGTTAATGTACGCATATATTGAAGTGGGTGACTTTGTTGATATGTGTCAAACCTTTTAAAAAATAAAACAGTATTATGCTATGTATATATTCTGTTTCATTTCTATGATATACTTGGAGGACTACTTGTGACTGCAACGCTAAAGGGGGATATATATGAATATTACTATATCCATTGAAGTGATTACTCCTTAAGGCTTATCTTATCAGCTGTGTCTGGTGAGTTTAACCCCCGAGGGGGGTACGCATCGCATGTGGTGAAGCACTCCCGGTTTATGGTGGAAGAAAGTTTGGCAGCACCTCTGATCACCTTACAACGTTGATTAGATCACTATAGGCACCTTATCTGCACATTTTGGAACTGTCTAGTGATTTTTTTGATTTTTTTGTTTATTACGACTTCTACAAAGGACTTTTTGTTATAGAAATAAGCGCTGTTTTTATACTGATATTCTCGTATATATTGATGAATTGTTCGTATAACTTTTTTTTATATATATATATAGATAGATAGATATATATATATATATATATATATATATATATATAGATATATATATATATATATATATATATATATATATATATATATATATTGGGCATTCAAGAAAGAAATATTGAAACTGAAAGCCTATTAAAGTGCTATTTTAAAAACAATGTTTTACTGTCATTTTAGTGTCATTTAAAATAAAACTAATTAGAGAACATACATTATATTCTATTATATATATATATATATATATATATATTGTACATATAAGAAAGAACTAATAAAACTGAAAGCCTATTAAAGTGTTATTTTAAAAATAATGTTTTACTGTCATTTCAGTGTCATTTAAAATAAAACTAATTAGAGAACATATATATATATGTATATATATGTATATATATGTGTATATATATATATATATATATATATATATATTGGACATATAAGAAAGAAATAATGAAACTGAAAGCCTATTAAAGTGCCATTTTAAAAACAATGTTTTACTGTCATTTTAGTGTTATTTAAAATAAAACTAATTAGAGAACATACATTATATTCTAATATATATATATATATATATATATATATATATATATATATACAAAAGAAATAATGAAACTGAAAGCCTATTAAAGTGTTATTTTAAAAATAATGTTTTACTGTCATTTTAGTGTCATTTATATATTTATATTATATATATATATATATATACAGTATATATATATATTTTTTTTTTTTTAATGACACTAAAATAATGATTCTGGTACAAAGTTATTTACAAATAAAATCAAAGCTTTTTTTTTTTTTTTTGAATGCACATCTTTTATTGCAACACTAAAAGAATAAAACAAAAAAGAAAAAGAAAACTAATTTAACAAGTAAAAGAAATTGAAATAATAACCACTAGGGATGAGCCGAACACCCCCCGGTTCGGTTCGCACCAGAACTTGCGAACGACCCCCGCGTTCGGTACGAACGATAGAACCCCATTGAAGTCTATGGGACTCGAACGTTCGAATTGGAAAATGCTAATTTTAATGGCTAATATGCAAGATAGTGTCCTAAAAAGGGTTTGGCGACCTGCCTCCTGCCTCAGGGGACATGGGTCACTGCAAAAAAAGTTTTAAAAACTACCGTTTTGGCGGGAGCACTGATTTTAATGACGATTAAAGTGAAAAAAAAAAGTGAAATATTCCTTTAAATATGGTGCCTGGGGGGTGTCTGTAGTATGCCTGTGAAGTGCCACGTGTTTCCCGTGTTTAGAACAGTCCCTGCACAAAATGACATTAAACGGAAATAACACCATTTAAAACTGCTTGCGGTTTTAATGTTATATCTGGTTCCTGCAATATGGTTGAAAATCATTCAGAAAAATGGCATGGGTAGCCCCCCCTGCCCATTACCAGCCTATTTGGGTCTTGTACACATATTAAGGGGAACCCCGTACCCATATTAAAAAAAGGAAATGCGTGTGGCCCCCAGGCCCTATATACTCAGAACAGCAGTATACAGGCGGTGCAAACAAGACAGGGACTGTGTAGGTTTGTTGTGTTAAGTTGAATCTGTTTGTCATTTTCAACCGGTACATTTTTAAAGTGTAGCTCCAGTCAAAAAAAATATCTTTAAGCTTTTTGGAAAACATATCACCCCTGTATAATTTTGTTTTGTCGTCCATCTTTTTTCATCTCACTTGCTGCTGTCTCCTTGCGTTTGCAAGTAGGAGATGTTTGTAAGTTGGATGTTTGAAAGTAGGGGCCTGCCCTATATTATAGCGGTATGTACTGGGTACAGAGCACGCAGACAGCACGCACTATCTCCTAACACTACTGACTGCAAGCTCTATTATTAACCACTTGTTAGCCCAATGTTTGCATAAAGTGAAAGATGAAGTTATGCTGAGTAAATAGATATCAAACATGTCACTCTTCAAAATTGCACATGCCCGTGGAATGGCGCCAAACGTCGCTACTTAAAAAATCCCCATAGGCGACGCTTTAAATATTTTTTTACTGGTTACATGTTTTGAGTTGCAGAGGAGGTCTAGGGCTAGAATTATTGCTCTCGCTCTAACATTCTCGGCGATACCTCATATGTGTGGCACATGCGAGCACATGGGGACATGGGTGCTTTAATTTTTATTTTGTTTTTTTATTGTTCATTTTACTTTATTTTAGTTTGACATTTTTTTTTCCCAAAAATATATTTTTGATCACTTTTATTCCTATTACAAGAAATGTAAACATCCCTTGTAATAGGAATATGGGATGACAGGTCCTCTTTACAGTGAAATCTGGGGGGTCAATATGACCCCACATCTCACCTCTAGGCTGGGAAGCCTGAAATAAAAAATTAAAAAAAAAGATTCTGGCTTTGATCGTACTGGCGAGTTGGTAGAAGCACCAGAGGGCGGTGAGGGGTGGGGGGCGTCTATGGCTGGGTACTTCAGGGTATCACCGAGTATGGCTGGGTATCTCTGAGTATGGCTGGGTATGGCAATTTATGGCAGGGTATTACAGAGTATTGGCGGGGTATTGGCGGGGTACTACAGAGTAATAGCAGGGTACTGCAGAGTATTGGGGGTACTGCAGAGTAATGGCGGGTACTGCAGAGTATTGGGGGGTACTGCAGAGTAATGGGGGTTACTGCAGAGTAATGGGGGGTACTGAAGAGTAATGGCAGGGTACTGCAGAGTAATGGCAGGGTACTGCACTGCAGAGTAATGGCAGGGTACTGCACTGCAGAGTAATGGCAGGGTACTGCACTGCAGAGTAATGGCGGGGTACTGCACTGCAGAGTAATGGTGGGGTACTGCAGAGTAATGGCGGGGTACTGCAGAGTAATGGCAGGGTACTGCAGAGTATGCACTGGTATTGCAGAGTATTGGCAGGGAATTGAGGGGTTAAATTTGGTGAGCAGCGATGTGGGCACTGCAGATGCAGCCCACATCGCTGCTGACACCGATCTCTTTCCCCTCCGCTGTACCGATCGGTACAGAAAGGGGAGGGAGGAACAGGCGTCATAACATGACGCCGGTTTGTTTCCAAGTGATCACTCCGTCATTTGACGGAGCAATCACGTGGTAAACGGTCGCTATGAGCGGCCGTTTACCGTGATGCGCCGGGTCCTATGGACCCGGCGGTCACGGATGCTCTCGAGTGCGCACACCTCGGGGCACGCGAGAGCAGAATTCTGGAAGGCCGTTAATTAGCGGCCTCTCTGAGTTAAACAACCGCCCTGAAGCCGTTAATCGGCAATGGGCAGTTGTTAAGTGGTTAAAGCTAGATCACTAGCTATATAGGTGAGGTGAATATAGTGGTGTATACTGCAGTCAGGGCACAGACAACAACCACTACACAGCAGCAAGATAGGAAATCAGCCAAAAACGATTGGTGTGTACTGTGTTGAAGGTACACAGAACACCCACTGCTTCAGATGCAAAGTAACACACTACAGGAGGCCGCCTTAAAGGCGGCCTTATATAGTGTGGGGCGTGCACTACACAGTCTGAGCTATGATTGGCCACAGGCAGGATGCCTGTGGCCAATCATGGCTCTCCTCGCTGCCGGCGCTGCGATTGGCCAAGCATGCGGGGTCACAGTGCATGCTTGGCCAATCATCGGACAGCAATGCACTGCGCCAACGCAGTGCATTGTGGTCCGCGTGCGCGTCACTCGAATTTTGACGCGAACGGCCAAAACGCTCGGAATTCGCCGAACGCACGAACAGCCAATGTTCGAGTCGAACGTACGTTCGACTCGAACACGAAGCTCATCCCTAATAACCACTAGAAAAAAAAAATCCACTGGAAAAGGAGTTCTATAGGACACAGTTTTGGACTAACCGTTCTTTTAACAGCAGTAGCTAAAATAGCTGCTGTATTTATATAGCAACTCCCGGCTGTCATTTTGACAGCCAGCAAATGCGAGGAGAGGATACAGCAGTAGAATAGAAGAAGAAATAATACCACATACTGTATGTCCTGTGTCCTAACATGAAGTGAGAGGGAAATCTACCCAACAGGGACACAGGCCCAACAGGGACACAGGCAGCAATAACATTTTTTTATCAGGATTTATGAAGTAAGGAGTATTTGATCCCCTGCTGATTTTGGACGTTTGCCCACTGACAAGGAAACGATCAGTCTATAATTTTAATGGCAAGTTTATTTTAACAGTGAGAGAAAAACACATTTCAAAAAGTTATAAATTGATTTGCATTTTAATGAGTGAAATAAGTATTTAATGCCCTATCAATCAACACAATTTCTGGCTCCCAAGTGTCTTATATGCAGGTAACAAACTGAAATTAGGAGCACTCTTTTTAAGGGAGTGCTCCTAATCTCAGCTTGTTATCTGTATAAAAGACACCTATCCACAGAAGCAGAATCAGATTACAATTTCTCCACCGTGGCCAAGACCAAAGAGCTGTCAAGAGCTGTCCAAGGATGTCAAGGACAAGATTGTAGACCCACACAAGGCTGGAATGGGCTACAAGACCATCGCCAGGCAGCTTGGTGAGAGGGTGACAATAGTTGGGGTGATTATTTGCAAATGAAAGAATCACAAAATAACTGTCAATCTCCCTCGGTCTGGGGCTCCATGTGAGATCTCACCTCATGGAGTTTCAATGATCATGAGAACAGTGAGGAATCACCCAGAACTACACGAGAGAATCTTGCCAATGATCTCAAGGCAGCTGGGACCATAGTCACCAAGAAAACAATTGGTTACACACTATGCCGCAAAGGACTGAAATCCTGCAACACCCACTGTTGTTTATCCATCAATTGTGATTAAAATGGTATTTCTATATACCTGACAAAGACCAGCTAGTGGTATAACTAACGCAATTACAATAACCACAAGGTCCCCCTGCTCAAGAAAGCCCATGTATGGGCCTGTTTGAAGCTTGCTAATGAACATCTGGGTGAAAGTGTTGTGGTCAGATGAGACCAAAATCAAGCTTGTTGGCATCAACTCAAGTCGCAGTGTTTGGAGGAAGAGGAATGCTGCCTATGACCCCAAGAACACCATCGCCACCGTCATACATGGAGGTGGAAACATTATGCTTTGGGGGTGTTTTTCTGCTAAGGGGACAGGACAACTTCACCACATCAAAGGGACGATGGACAGGGCCATGTACCGTCAAATCTTGGGTGAGAACCTCCTTCCCTCATCCAGGGCATTGAAAATGGATCGTGGATGGGTATTCCAGCATGACAATGACCCAAAACACGTGGCCAAGGCAACAAAGAAGAAGCACATTAAGGTCGTGGAGTGACCTAGCCAGTCTCCAAACCTTAATCCTATAGAAACTATGTCGGGGGAGCTGAAGGTTTGAGTTGCCAAACCTCAGCCTCGAAGCCTTAAAAGAGAAGTAAAGGATTTCCCCCCCCCCAATTATACTTACCTAGGTGGATGCAACATCGGTCCGATGTTGCATGCTCCTCTACACTAAGAACCGAGCGATCAAACACCACCAATTGCTCGGTTCTGACAGCTCCCTGAGCAGAGAGCTGCTGAGTGTCAATCAGTTGCTCTCTGCTCAACCTCCTCCCTGCTCACTGGAGCGCTGAGCTGTGGAGGGCGTGGGGGGGGGCGGCCAGCTCAGTCTCTCAGCGGCTTGCTGAGCAGGGTGTTAGACGAGGCACCTGGCAGATCCTGACCCTCATTGTCACGATGATGCGATGCCTGTACTGATTTTTGTGACATCAACAGAGAGTGGACTTCAGTCCGTTCTCTGCTGAAAATGGGTCACAGGAGTGCAAAACGAATTGCCGACAAGCTTTGGCTATACTTCTCTTTTAATGACTTGGAGAGGATCTGCAAAGAGGAGCGGGACAAAATCCCTCCTGAGATGTGTGGTAAACCTGATGGCCAACTACAAGAAACGTCTGACCTCTGCGAATTCCAACAAGGGTTTTGCCACCAAGTACTAAGTCATGTTCTTATTTCACTCAATAAAATGCAAATTTATAACTTTTTTCAATGCGTTTTTTTGGATTTTTTTGTTCTTCTTCGATCTCTCGCTGTTAAAATAAACCTACCATTAAAATTATAGACTGATCATTTCTTTGACAGTGGGCAAACGTACAAAATCATCAGAGGATCAAATACTTCTTTCCCTCACTGTATAAGTCCAGATGAAGACAACACAAGTCCATTTTTTCAAGGCTGGCTCCGATTCTTCACACTAACCCTTAATCTGGATTAATACATTTTTACTCCTCTTTTTCACAGTTCCATTTACAGTTTGTGCTTCACAAGCATAATTCCCAGAATCCTCTATCCGAGCTGACGGCACCCTGTACCTATCAGATACACCAAATTCCTGCATAGGGCGTCCATCTTTGTAAAAGCCAAACCGCAGCTCTCTGTTTTTATTGGGTGGGACCAGAGTTGTTTCACATTTTAGATTCATGACGTCACCTTCTGTTAAATGCGGCTGAATTAAACGTAAAACTGGCTCAGAAAAAATCGCTGTAAAAAAAAAAAAAACAAGGTTCAGAATGATGGGCAAAGGGTTTTAATGGAAAATCTTTTCATTTATCAACTGGGTTGTTTGTCTCCTTGTGGGTACCCTTGCTTGACAAGGGTCAACACATCTCTCCCAACAGCATTGTGTCTTATCCTCCCCCAGTAGACCAGATCAAACATTAACTGGGATTTGTTCAGAAACAACATGGATGAAAAAATCTAGTTCTTATGCCCCGTACTCACGGTCAGACTTTCCGACAACAAGCTCACATCCAACATTTGTTGTCGGAAAATCTGATCTCGTGTACGCGGCATTAGCCTTTTGAAGGTGCAGTACTTTTTTTAGTTGCATCCATTGAGAAAGTCCATGTGATAGACCCCATCGCATCACCCTGGGAGCAATTCGGCAAATACTGCCTGCAATTCCAATACCAACTTGGCAATACTAAAGAAGGGACACCATACCTGCATCCATTGAGAAAGTCCATGTGCTAGACCCCATTGCATCACCCTGGGAGCAATTCGGCAAATACTGCCTGCAATACCAATACCAATACCAACTTGACAATACTAAAGAAGGGACACCATGCCTGAAACAGATCTCTAACCCACTTTACACCTTGAATGCTATGACCAACTTAAAATGACTCTTCAACCACGTCAAGCTGCTATGACAAGGATTATAAGAGCAATACCCATGACTCCATATCTATTAAAGCAACAAAAAAGGACAATTGGGTGGGAGATTAACCCCACCTTTTAAGCCCCTGCTATCCATTCCCAGTCCATCCAGTCTGGCAAATCGTTTTTTTCACACTGCACCCTGCTTGCCATTAACCTATATCAGTGATGGCGAACCTTGGCACTCCAGATGTTTTGGAACTACGTTTCCCATGATGCTCATGCACTCTGCCTTTGATACACATTAATGAAGGGACACCATGCCTGAGACAGATCCATTGTGTTAACAATATGGCCACTTTCAAAAGACCATTCAATCCCACCAAGCTGTTATGACAAGGATTATTATATCAAGAGACCATTGATTCCATATCTATTGAAACCAAAAATAAAGAAAACAGGACCATTGGGCAGGAGTTTAACTCAACACTTACTAAACTCCAACTAGAAACAGATTCAATACGCTCCTCTACAACCTTTTAGGTCCCTTTCAGTCATTTCCAGTCCATCCAAACAATCTTTCCACACCACGTTCTAATGGACATTGAACTCTTTGGTACCAATTTTCCCTTTGAACCCAGTCATGAATGCCCATGCGAATAGTTTTTTTTCTCCAGGCCTACTCTTCCAATGTCTTAATATAAGTGAGAAAATGAAGGATTTACGATACAGGACTTCTAAGGTATTTAAAGTTAAAAATGATGTCCATAGAGCATCCAGCCAATTATTCACACCTCCTCCTTCCTTAACTCATCAACCGTAAAATGCGAGTTTCAAAAGTTTGTCGGTATAACAACTGTGACAGACCTAGCCGGGACACAGGCTTTTTGAGAGAACTGAATGTGAGCCTCTTGCGGACTGATTATGGGCCCTGGATTTTAAGGGGCACAGGGTGAATGAGAACCCCACTATAATCTGTGCTAGTCAGATTCAATGCTGTATATATGTATATATATATATATATATATATATATATATATATATATATATATATAATGTGTGTTGTCTCATGCTGTTGGGACACACACTGTCAGATGCTAATGTCATGAACTCCAGCCACCTGTCTGTTGGCTTGTATAATGTAAATGAGTCTAGTCTGGCTTGTAATAGTATTCCACACATTGTTGTTTGGGCTAATTAACCCAGTGTTGATGTTTATGGTAATGTTTATTGAATTGTTCGTGAGCTAGGAGCCGAAAAGTCTTATCCCTCAGTCAACTAGTCTGAGTGTTGATTTAGATAATTAGCTCATGCTAATTAGGTTAGGTTTTAGTCTTCTACTGTATTATAAATACTTGGCATTTTGGTTCTAATAAAGCAGTCCATGTTGAGCAGCTAAGCAAGCCTCGTCTTGTTTTGTGCATGTGAGTGGTATCTGATATCTATATTCAGACTTAGGAAGCGGTATACTGACGGAAGCACTCAATCGGAGTGTGGGATCGGTTCCGTCACAACAATCTTCATAACCTAAAGAATATTAATGGTTATGCTGACAAGCTGTTTAAATTATTTTACACAGTTGATGGGTCGAGGTGGAGATGTGAATATTTTTGGGGATTTTCTACAGAAAATTTTAACTTGTTTTAATAAAATGTATTGATAAGATGATACAAATGTAGCAGAAACCTAGTCGTAGATTATCACGTTGAGTACCTTACAAGTCCCATATAGTACCTCCTCCTTTTTTGTTGTCTTGCTTGGTAGGGATGTGGTGCATCCTAAAAAGGGCCAGATATTTTTGGAATCCTTAAAGAGCCTTGTACCCATCCAGAAGCGCCACTGTGCCTATTAAAGGAACAGCCCTTATTCCTGCGCTACCATTAAAAAAAGAAACAAAATATATAGAACAAAGAAAGGGGAACTGCTGCATACACCGAAGTGAATCAAACCGTATCCACCATACATATAAATAACTCAAGGGAGTGGTGTTGCGGTGTTCTATATCCTGATAAGGCAGTACTAAGAAGAGGGGTAGTATATTACTGTGTTTTTGGAACACCAGCAAGAATAAATGTAGCAGGATGCAGAAAAAGGAGAATATAAATGAATACAATTAATACAGGTACTATAATTCTTAAAATTGCTTCGTAACAGTAAAATTATGTATCCAGTACACTGGGAACGCGCAAACAATACCGAAGTCGCTAATGTAAACAATACAGGGAAATATGTGCAAACATCCGTACTAAAGTGCAACCGCATATCTAAACACACTGGATGTTTCAATTCCTTCTCCCCATATCCACAGATAATGATGGCAGTCAGTCCTTACTCCTCTATTTCGTCTTTGTCTCTCATTGGGAGCAGAAATAAATTAAAGCGGAGGTCCACCCTAAAGTGGACCTTCCGCTCATTGGAACCCTCCCCCCCTCCGGCGCCACAATTGGCACCTTTCAGGGGGGAGGGGGGTGCAGGTACCTGTACAGTACAGGTATCTGCACCCACTTCCAGCATAGATTCTGCAGAAGGCACGTCCTTCCTTATTGCGCAGCGAGACTCGCGCATGCACAGTAGGGAACCGGGAAATGAAGCTGAAAGGCTCCACTTCCTGATTCCCATACCCAAGATGGCGGCGGCAGCACCCGAGAGACGATCGAGAGATCGGCTTCGGGTGCCGACATCGCGGGCGCGCTGGGCGGGTAAGTGTCACTATTTTAAAAGTCAGCAGCTGCAGTATTTGTAGCTGCTGGCTTTAAAAAAAAAAAAAACGGCAGACTCCCGGCGGACTCCCGCTTTAACAGAGGAGGAGTACCATAATGTAATATTTAAAAAAAAAACATCGGTAAGTATCTCACAGGGTACTCAAATTTAAAACACACAAAATAGGCTTATCTCCAACGAGCAGCGAGCTCGCGCTGTATTGCATCAAATTCGCCTCTCCCATCCCTACGCGTGACGTCACGCCCACGTGACTTCATCAGGGGATGCTGGGAAGGCACACTCAGTGTCTCTACATAGTCTGCATTAAGCTAATTGTACGACGGCCATTTTCCTGTGGTTTCTCATAGACATACCTGTGGCGGCCATTTTCCCGAGGACTATGAACGTAATAAGGCACATTCTAGACTATCATCCCGTCATTCATATGGGCACCGCCATTTTATTGGTTGTTAATCCTTCCATTAGGAGTCCCCTTTCCCCTCATGGTTAATCCTTCCATTAGGAGTCCCCTTTCCCCTCATGGAAGGATTAACAACCAATAAAATGACGGTGCCCATATGAACGACAGGATGATAGTCTATAATGGGCCTTATTACGTTCATAGTCCTCGGGAAAATGGCTGCCACAGGTATGTCTATGAGAAACCACAGGAAAATGGCTGCCGTACAATTAGCTTAATTTGGATTAAATTACCCTGTAAGATATCTGCTGCTATCTGAATATTCACGCACGTTTGCACAGGTTGGATGTAGAGTACGTTGTGTTTTTGGCACTTGTTCATGACATTAATCTATATTTATTCTTTTGAATTTATTATATTTATTTCATTTTCACTGGTTCACGTTGCACTTTAGTACGAATGTTTGCACATATATTCCCTGTATTGTTTACATTAGCAACTTCGGTATTGTTTGTACGTTCCCAGTGTACTGGTTACATAATTTTACTGTTACGAAGCAATTTTAAGAATAATAGTACCTGTATTAATTGTATTAATTTATATTCTCCTTTTTCTGCATCCTGTTACATTTAGCCCTTAAAGGTGACCCTAATAGGGTAAAATTGGTTTACATACAGTATATAGCAGATAAAAAAAAAAATTGAAACTAAAGGAAGAAAATGAGGTCACAATGTTAGTTAAATTGTGTTAGGAAAGTGTAAACAAGCGTAGAATTTCGATTTTCGAAAATTTTCGAAAATTTTCTTGAAGTCAGTGTTGGGTGCTCACCTTGGATCTGAATGGATAAGGCTTTGCTGTTCTTCCTCAGAGTGTCAGCCGCCGTCCTCACTTCACAGGTATATTTCCCAGAATCCTCCAGCTGAGCTGACATCACTCTGTATGTATCAGATACATCGTATCCCCGCACAGTCCGTCCATCTCTGTAGAATGCAAAGTACAGCTTTGTGTACTTTCTAGGTGGGGCCAGACTTGTGCTACACTTCAGAGTCATGCCGTCACCTTCCATCACAGATACTTCAATTAATTTTAACGCTGGTTCAGAAAATAACTCTGTTGGGGGGGTGTAAACAAAAATTTTAGACCTCCTGCATTGACTTAAAGCCTACCTCAGGGCAAAGTTTTGATTCAACAAAACAGAGCCTCGTTAGGTTCTTCAAATAAAAAGCTCAGCTCAGGCCACAATTTTGTATTTCCTTTCCAGAGCTGTCTCCCACATCACTCAAACCAACAAACTGAGGAAAGGTTGTGAGCGTGGGGTGTCATTGTTCCACCATCTAAGTAGGCATCCTCATGGCACCCTTCAATGGTCGATAATTCTTTATTGAGATTTTAAGATGCCCTTCATCCACTGTGTGATGATGCAAAGAGCGTTGCCAATGTCATCAAGTCAGTGACACTTTAGGCATCATCCAAGACCACACATTGCTGGGAGGAGACTGAAGAGGAAGAAGTCATGTTAGTGGTCTGAGGACTTTGGAATAAGGTAAGTATAAAAGGAAAAATAACTACTTACATCAGCCATTCTCAACCCCTCTGGGTTCCTCCAGAGGTTTTGAGGAGTTCCTTGAGTTGTGGCTGATTGACCTCCCATTTGATGGTGCCACCAACGTTCTGGGTTCAATGCCACTTAGCTGAGCCAGCAACATGACTCCAATGACCTATTTATTTATTTTTAAATATTTTTTTATTGAAAGGCTTAAAGGGGTTGTAAAGGTTCGTTTTTTTATTTTCTACATAGGTTTCTCTAAGCTAGTGCATTGTTGGTTCACTTACCTTTTCCTTCGATTTCCCTTCTAAATGTTTTTTTTTTTTTTTCTTTGTCTGAATATCCCACTTCCTGTTTCTCCTCAGTAAACTTCCCACCATCATCCGAGCGGTGGTTAGTCAGCCAGAACAGCTTACTGAACAGCTTACTGAACAGCTTACTGAGGAGGAACAGGAAGTGGGAAATTCAGACAAAGAAAACAAAGAAAAAAAACATTTAGAAGGGAAATCGAAGGAAAAGGTAAGTGAACCAACAATGCACTAGCTTATAGGAACCTATTTAGAAAATAAAAAAAATGAACCTTTACAACCCCTTTAACCAATACAATAATCAGAAATCAGTTGAAACATACATCAACGAAAAATTCTCAAGGTGTAGTAATCATCATCCAATGACTTATTTAGTTGGTTGTAAGAGTGACATTCTGACCATCACGGTAAAGGGAGGCAGTAATGATGTTCATGAAAGCTAAAACTATTGCTTATGCCGTGATCATCACTGTATAAGCAATAGCAGTTTAAAAAAAAAGAAAAAATTCCTGATCATACCAGCCCCCCCCCCCTTCAGAAAAAAAGATGTTAAAAAACGAATATATGCATAAATACATAAGGGGTCCATATAGTGAACTTGGTGTTGAGTTATTCGCTTCAAGGTCATCACAGAGGACAAGTGGAATGGAAAAGGCCCCCCCCAGAGGAGATTTTGGTCAGCTCA
Source organism: Lithobates pipiens (assembly GCF_037356315.1). Lineage (NCBI taxonomy): Eukaryota > Metazoa > Chordata > Amphibia > Anura > Ranidae > Lithobates > Lithobates pipiens. The sequence goes on along the minus strand of NW_027507791.1, from coordinate 40,408,552 downwards.
GTACATTGCTTTAAGAAAGGCCTGGATTCTTTACTAGATACACATAATATAATTGGATACAATTATTTATAGGTAAAAGTTAAGGTGTGGCTAGAGATCAATTTCCAAAAAATCTGTATGCATAAAGGTACCAACATCCCATTTCATTTAAAGAATAATAGAGTAATGGATTAGGGATTTTAAAGGTACATATTTCAAATATACAATACAACGTATTATTATAAAAATACAAAAAAATCTTTTTATTTATACAATATTTTTTATAATAATACGTTGTAGTGTATATTTGAAATATGTACCTTTAAAATCCCTTATCCAGTACTCTATTATTATTTATAGGTAAAGGTGATCCAGGGAATATTCACTTACCACTTGGGGGATCAGGAAGGATTTTTTTCCCTTGCTGGAGAAAATTAAATCATGCTTTATTGCTATTTATTTTTTTGCCTTAATCTGTATATATATATATATATATATATATATATATATACAGATTAAGGCAAAAAAATATATAGCAATAAAGCATGATAAAGCATGGTAAAGCATATATATATATATATATATATATATATATATATATATATATATATATATATATATATATATATATATATATATATATATATATATATATACATACATTTATACACACACATATATATATATATATATACATATATATATATATATATATATATATATATATATATATATATACATATATACATATATATATATATATATATATAATATATAATATATATATATATATATATATATATATATATATATATAAATGTTCCCTTATATTGGTTGAACTAGATGAACTGTTTCTCTTTTTTTAGCCAGACTAACTATGTAAGTATGTGAGAAAAAAATAAAATAAATAAAAATAAAGTGAAAAAAAAAAGATTTTAAAACATTTTCCGTTTTTTTTTGTGTTTAAATAATTAAAAAGAACCCCAGCGGGGATCAAATACCATCATAAAAAAAAGCTCTATGTGTGTAAAAAAAAATAAAAAAAAAGATCTAAATTTAATTTGGGTAGAGTAGAACAATTGCCAGTTAAATTAGCGCAGTGTTGAATAGCAAAAAAAAAAAAAAATGGTCATAAAGGGTTAAAACCTTCCGAAGCTCAAGTGGTTAACGAGGTGAAATTCTGCTGACTTCCATCATCCAATCACGTGCAAGCAAAAATGCTTTTGTTTTATTTTCCTTGCACGTCACTGGGTATTCTTTGAAAAGTGAAATTTCACCACAATTACCTAGCTCTGGGGAAAAAATGTAATGCAATTTCCTTTGCAAAAGCCTAAATCAACACCAGTCTCCATTGAGAAGATTCTTCCTTTCTTCTGGTCTCAATGACATGACTGGAGATAAAGAAAAAACTTACCGGTTGGTACATAGACAGCATAAAAAAATAAAAATAAAAAAAAAATAAAACTTGACAAACTTGACAAAAGTTCTGGCTCTTTACCCACTTTTCTAATTAAGTCGCTTCCAACTGGAGACACTTCCCGTCTGCACTGAAATATGTCAATGCCAAATCCAACCGAACCGAAACCAATGAATCAACCGATCAACCAAAGATAGTGCCAACGTGGCCTACACTGGAGATATACATTCCTTTTCTTTAGATGATAATTGCTAATATTAATTTACACTTTATTTGATTATAGAGTAAAACATTTTTTTATGTACTGTAAGCCAAACGTTAAATTTTTTTTGTTGGAACACCTTACCATATACCGATACAATTGTTTCAGCTCTTTCTTTCTTGTAATAAATTACGTTCCATCTGTTTCTCTCACATCTGTATCTTCCAGATGCCTCTATGGTTATTTTTTCTTTGCGAAAAACAAAACTCTTGTAAAATAATAAGGTGTTATCTTTGAAAAACATAGCCTCGTCTTTAAAATTGGAATCCCAACCATGACATCGGAGAATCAACGTGTCACCTTCGTAAACGTAATTAGCTTGCAAAATCAGCCAGTCTGGAAAGAAAAAGATATAAAAAATATAATACTCTAATTAATGTACGTTTTTTTTTTTTTTTTTTCTTCCTCCTTCCTTTCAGAAGGATTTTATTGAGATTTTGAGGAAACCATAAAAAAAAAAAGAAAAAAAACATTAAATGAATGGAGGCATGAGCTTACCACGAGGTATCGTAGAAGGAAAATGGAGTAACAAACTGGGAAAATGTAATTACAAATTCAACAAATTGGTGGACAATTGTGGGGTAACCAGGCCCCTCTTATACCTTATACAAAAGTAAAAGAATCCCAATTCTGGTTTTTCTTCTGTAGCCTTATGCCCCGTACACACGATCGGACTTTCTGACAACAAGTCCGTGGAATTTTGTTTTTCGAAAGGTTGTTGGCTCCAACTTGCATCTTGCATACGCACGATCACACAAATGTTGGCCAACAATTGCGAACGTAGTGACGTACAAGACGTTCGGTGAGCCGATAAAAAGGAAGTTCAATGGTCACGCGCCACCCTTTGGGCTCCTTCTGCTAATGTTGTGTTTGGTGAGCATTGATTCCGAAGCATGCGTGGACTTTTGTGCGACGGACCTGTGTACGCACGATCGGAACATCCGACAAAAAAAAAAAATTGTTGGCGGAAAATTTGAGAACCTGCTAGCCAACATTTGTTGACGTTATTTTGTTACGACGGGACTACGTTCAGGCTAGTAGCCAATAACTTTGGTGTAGGAATTTGATTTGAGCATGCGTGGCACTTTGTCTGATTGGAATTCTCTACACATGATCGGAGTATGTCCGATCAGAGCATTTTGTCGGAAAATATTTCCGGCAAGTTGGAAAATTTGGTCCGACGGATATTCCGACGGAAACAGTCCGATGCATAGCACACACAGTCGGATTATCCGACAAAATGCTCCGATCGGACACATTCCGTCGGAATCTCCGATCGTGTGTACAAGGGCTTACACTTGTGGCCTTTGGGAAGAATTCCCCCCCTTACAGATAGCTTAAAAGATCAATGGCATCAGTGGGAACTTATCTGAGAGGCAGATATTGCTCAAGGAACCATAGCAAACTCAGGCGGAGTTGGTGGAAAATTTGAGAATCTGCTAGCCAACATTTGTTGACGTTATTTCGTTACGACGGGACTACGTTCAGGCTAGTAGCCAATAGCTTTGGTGTAGGAATTTGATCTGAGCATGCGTGGCACTTTGTCCATTCGGAATTCTCTACACATGATCGGAGTATGTCCGATCGGATCATGTTGTCGGAAAATTTTACCGACAAATTGGAAAACTTGGTCCGACGGATATTCCGACGGAAACAGTCCGATGGAGACCACACACAGTCGGATTATCCGACAACACGGTCCAATAGGAAACATTCCGTCGGAATCTCCGACCGTGTGTACAAGGGCTCACAGTAAAGAACCTTCTACGTAGTTTAAGGTTAAACTTCTTTTCTTATTATTTTAATGAGTTTCCACGAGTCTTGTTAAACTCCCTTCTGGAAAAAAATGTAATCCCTATTATGAATTCTTTCCTAGATACACATGATATAATCGGATACAAGTATTTATCGGTAAAGGTGATCCAGGAAAAGAAAATTAAATCATGCTTTATTGCTATTTTTCTTTTTGTGCCTTAATCTGGATCAACTGCTTGTATAGGATTGTGTATATGGAGTTTTTTTGTGTGTCTTTTTTTTCAACCAGATTAACAATGTAACTATAAATTTGAATCTTCTGAAATAACTTCCGAAAATACGAATGGATTCGGAAAACACTTCATATACAAAATACATTCTGAAAATTAATCATTCTAACATAATAAATACAATGAAACAAAAATGACTTAACAAATGAATCTGAAACAAAAACAAAGGTTTTCGTCTTGCACATCTCTCCGGGTTTAATTAGGTCTTAAGAAAAAAAAAAAAAAACTTGACTTTTGTAGCACTTGTTATTTCCTTAAAATAAAAAAGCGAACGTAAGAGGGTCACTCTTCCCTTCATCAAACATCAAATACAGCGGTACCTTGGTTAGCGAGTGATGCAGTTAACGAGCGTTTTGAAAGACGAGCAACTTTTTTTTTAAATCCTGACCAAAACAAGCAGAATTCAAGCTAATGGGGTGTGCAGTACCACATTTGGTCAGGGGTGCGGGGGGGGGGGGGCGCCTGTAACACTCAGAAATATTTGGAAACACTCGGAAATACTCCGTTCCTGAGTGTTTCCAAGCCTTTCAGAGGGTTTACGAGTTCAGCCGAGCTGTCCCTGAGTATTTCTGAGGATCTCCGGCACCCCCCACCCACCTCTGGCCACATGTGGTATTGCATACAATAGAAGTCAATGCAGAATGAATTATCTTTGTTTCCATTGACTTCTATGGGGGAAACTCACTTTCACATGCGATATGCTTTGGATTACAAGCATTCTCCTGGAACGGATTATGCTCGCAATCCAAGGTTCCACTGTACAATGGATCTAACCATGGCCATTAAAATGGACCTTCCAATAAAAGAAGGAATTCCTATTTATGAATTAATGATAATTTATAACAATAAATTTATGTAACTTTATCATTTATATGAAAAAAAAATATTAAATTATATATGTCCAACACATTAACCTTATATACTGCATAATCATTTTATTTTATTATTATAAGGTATAATAATAAATGGATGGACACGTCCCATTATAATAGACCTTGCGATTTCTTAGCCCTTGTAAACACGGTAGGAGAATCCGTCGGAATGTGTCCTATCGGACCGTGTTGTCGGATATTGCGACTGTGTGTGGTCTGCATCAGACTGATTCCGTCGGAATATCCGTCGGACCCAATTTTCCAACTTGTTGGAAATATTTTCCGACCAACTGGTCTGATAGGACATACTCCGATCATGTGTAGAGAATTTTGATCGGACCAAGTGCCACGCATGCTCAGATCAAATTCCGACATCAAAGCTATTGTCTACTAGCCTGAATGTAGTCCCATCGTAATGAAATTACGTCATCACGTTTTGAATGATCGGATTTTTCGACAACTTAGCCCAACCGTGTGTATGCAACAGTTTCGGACAAGATCCGACTTACAAGATCCGACGGATTTGGTTGTCGAAATCTCCGACTGTGTATACAAGGGCTTAAGGAGCATCTTGGGCTCAATCAAGGGGAAATTTAGACTGCCCAATGTTTCTTGCATCCATGTTACCCCCCCCCCCCCCCCCAGAGGGATAATTGTCATTAAATTGATACCAGCAGAGCAAATTATTATTTATTTATTTTTTTTATCAAATTATTTTATTCCATTTTGATCTTTAAATATGTTTCACTCACCATTACTGATGTCCAGGCGAACGTGGTCACTTTCGCCGCTCTCGCCATATGTGCACTGGTAAGAGCCTCCATCGTTCATCTCAGCATAACCTATTCTCCTTACTTGCCCGGTACTACGTTGCTTCCAACCGTCTTTGTACCAATAATACATCTGATTATTCTGCCCAGTTGTCTCCACGTTACATATGAGAGCTATGGATTCTTTCCTGAAGATCTTATTCCAGTTGGGATCCAAAGTCACCACTGGCCGGTCTACGGCCTCTAAATGTCATTGTGAAAGGAATGAGCATAGAAACATTAATTTCATAGATAAATACAACAGTCTTAGTTTGTTTTTTCCCACAATATTTTTTACACTTCATCCCGTTTGGGATAATAATATCAATGTTTCTCAACCGGGGGGGGAACCAAAGCATCACAGGGTACTATCTGAAGTTTTCGGGGTTGCCTACTTTGTCCAGTATTTTTGCCCATTACAATGCATTTCCATGGTGAGGCTACGGAAGACTCTGATGTGGGAAAGTGGGGGGGGAGGGCGGCTGAGGACTCTGATGTGAAAGGAGGGAGAGGACTGAGGACTCTGATGTGAAAGGAGGGAGAGGACTGAGGACTCTGATGTGAAAGGAAGGAGAGGACTAGTCTTGGTCGGTCGGTTCACCCGCAGCCCCTCCCGGTCAGTCGGTCGGTCACCAGCCCCGCACTTATCTAAGTCGCGGGGGCAATGATTCCTGCGGTCGGTGGCTTCCCCTGCGTCTCTTCCTCCTCAGCAACACGGGGGGCTTCCACCATGCTTCCCCCACCCGACACCAGTGGGGGCTAGTGGTATGTTTTTTTTGGGGTGGGCAGTAAACAATCCACTCACAGCCACCCCCCCCAGGTCAGTTCACCCGCAGCCCCCCCCAGTCTTGGTCAGTTGGTTCACCCGCAGCCTCTCCCGGTCAGTCGGTCGGTCACCAGCCACACACTTATGTAACTCGCGGGGTCAATGATCCCTGCGTTCCGCGACTACCCTTGCGCCTCCTCCTCCTCAGCAACACGGGGGCTTCCACCATGCATCTCCTCCCCCCCCGCACCAGTGGGGGCTGGTCGTATGTTTTTTTGGGGGTGGGCAGTAAACAATCCTCTCACAGCCACCCCCCCAGGTCAGTTCACCTGCAGCCCCCCCTAGTCTTGGTCAGTTGGTTCACCCTCCCGGTCAGCCGGTCAGTCACCAGCCCCACACTTACCCAATAAAAGTCGCTGGGAAATGCTTCTTGTGTTTCGGTGGCTTCCTCTGCATCTCCTCCTCCTCGGCATCATGATGGCTTCCGCCATGTATCTACTCCCTCCTCCTCCTCCTAAGCGGCCAATAGGATTGCTTCTCCTCTTGGCCAATCGGGTGATGGCTTCCTGATTGGCTGGGAGGAGAATCAGGAAGACGATAGCGAATATTAATTTGCTATTGTCACACAGCTGGGTGGGCTCGGGGCACAGAGCCCGCCCTTTTTTGAAGCCAGTTAGAGCCTCAACCCCCGTTGGAATCCAGTCCGGCACTCTGCATGTAGATTAGGGGCATGGACTAGGGGGTAGCGCCCCTGCGTCCCGTATGGGTGGCCAGCCACAGCAGCCTGAATAAAAAAATAAAAAAACGGACAGATTGCAGTACCAAAACAAGAGATGTTGGTGCAGCAATCTCCCCAGCTGTGCTATTGTGTTCTTAAAGTTTGGACTCCCCTTACCAGAACACACTGATCGGCGCTAGCAGCCTTTGTCTGCAAGCACTGATCTTTGTTGGACTTTTAAACAAGTTGGACTTACACACGACCCTTTTTCCTAATGGCTGTCCAGCCATCACATGACCCAGCTCTCTCCGAGCCTGTCTGCATGGAAACATAAGCAGGAGGAGCTCCCAGTCACATGTTCAAAATGTAAAAAAAAAAAAAAAATTAACAGCTTCTTGAATCTAGAGTCAAAATAAATAATTAACCGCTCCCCAACCAGCGCACACCGATATACGTCGGCAGAATGGCACTGGTGGGCGAATGGGCATACAAGTACGTCCCCTTTAAGATCGGTGCTGCAGGCGTGCCCGCCGCAGTCTCCATGACTGCAACCAGGGGTCCCACAGTCTCCGTGACCACAGGTCCCGCAAAGTCGGTGTTCCGCCGGTGGCCAGCGATTGTGGCACAGAGCGGCAGAACTGTTCTGCCTAGTGACAGGACAGAGATCACTGCTCCCTTTCATCAGGAGCAGTGATCAGTGATCGCTGTCATGTCCGTGGAAGCCCCTCCCCCCACCACAGTTAGAATCACTCCCTAGGACTCACTTAACTCCATCAACCGCCCCCTAGTGTTAACTCCTTCACTGCCAGTGTCACTTACATCATTTAATCAGTGCATTTTTATAGCACTGATCGATGTATAAAAGACAATGGTTTCAAAATAGTGTCAAAAGTGTCCGATGTGTCCGCCGTAATGTTGCAGCCCCGATAAAAATCGCAGATCGCCATCATTACTAATAAAAAAATCAAAATAAAAATGCCATAAAACTTCCCCTATTTTGTAGTCGCTAAAAATTTTGCGCAAACCAATTAATATACGCTTATTGCGATTATTTTTTACCAAAAAAATTTAGACAAATACATATCGACCTAAACTGAGGGAAAAAAAACATTTCTTTTATATACTTTTGGGGATATTTATTATAGCAAAAAGTAAAAAAAATTATTTATTTTCAAAATTGTCGCTCTTTTTTTTTTCTTTATAGCGCAAAAAATAAAAACCGCAGGGGTGATCAAATACCACCAAAAGAAAGCTCTATTTGTGGGAAAAAAAGGACGCCAATTTTGTTTGGGTGCAGTGTCGCACGACCGCGCGATTGGCAATTAAAGTGACGCAGTGCCGAAATCGCAAAAAAGGGCTTTGGTCTTGAAGGGGGTAAATCCTTCCAAGGCTGAAGTGGTTAATATTATATTTTTTTTAAATTGCCATACAAATATATATTTGAAATCTAATCTTTATTATTTTTTTTGGCAATAACATGGTTCGGGCGGATTTCTGCCAAGTCACAGGCCCTCCAGCCTGTGTCTTAGAATAAGAGGGAGGTGAAGCCTCCATTAAGCTACATGTCAGATCCCGCCCTCCATTGTGTTTTGCTGGTTAGTGGGCGTGGAGGAGGAGAGAGGGATTGGGTTGTCATTTACCACTGTGTAGACCCCCACATGTGTGACTCTGTAGTCACATGGGCTGCTCAGATGTGATAGGGGAGGGAATGCTCAGCATGGAAACTCACTGAATACTACTGAATGAGCATGTGCAGAGCTGCCAACACCGCTCTGCAAAATCCCCTAACTGAATTGGGGACATGGACAGAAAGAGGGCGATAGAGAGCAACAGGATCAATTTTTCTTTTTTTTTTGCACAATACAGAAAACAAATCTCATAGTGACTGAGTGAGCATGAACAGCGTGTAATGCATCATTTTTTGGTACACTGTTTCCCTGAAAATAAGACCTAGCGTGATTGTCGGTGATGGCGCCAATATAAGCCCTGCCCCCCCCCCCAAATAAGCCCTACCCTGTTTCCCCCAAAAATAAGCCCTACCCAGAAAATAAGACCTACAAGGACTTTAACTAGGGCTTATTTGGGGGGTAGGGCTTATATTGCAGCCATCACCGACAATCACGCTAGGTCTTATTTTCGGGGAAACAGGGTAGGTTTTTTTTATGATGTGGGTTTGGTGGCACTTGAAACCAGTAGAGGAAAGAGAACATTTGATTTTGCTACATTCACACAGAATGACTACCAGCAATTTGACTGGATGAACAGCTAGTTAATAGAAAAGAAAGGCAATAGAACAATCATAATCTGCAATTTGTACTACTATACTATATAATTACATTAAAACGCAATGTAAAAAAAAAAAAAAAGATAACATGTTTACTTACTGGTGCGATGGGCGAAAAGTGCTGAAATGTAACAAGGAAATAATAAAATTAATCGGTATTGATAAATTTTTTGTTAATTGCTTACAGACAGGTTTAACACTGACCATACACCAGGCAAAACACTGACAAAAAAAATGTGGTCGTTTTCGTTTTTTTTTTTTTTTTTCATCTTTTTCTCTTTGAATAAATTCGTAAATTCGAAAAAAATTCTAAAATAAGAAAGAAAATCCGAAAATTCAAAAGAAGGAAAATCCGAAAATGTAAAAAAAAAATCCGAAAATTAGAAAATCAGAAAATTAGAAAATCAGAAAATTTGAAAATCAGAAAATTTGAAAATCAGAAAATTTGAAAATCCGAAAATAATAACGAACTAACTAACAATAACGAACTACTAAATTACAGGTATTGGAATTTCCTTTTTCGAATTTGGCTGTTAGGCAACGTAAGGAATACAAATTTATCTGAAGTTACGAATTATCCGAAATAACGAATAATAATTAAACACCTTTAACCCATTCCCGCCGAGCGTACGCTGAGCGGCCTCGGGTTTCGGGGGGTCATACCAAGGTGATGCCCGCAGCTGCAGGCATCATCCCGGTACCGTTTTTTTTAGAGCGGGCGATCGGCTTTCCAGGGATAACAACCGATGCGGGCTAAAAGCCACTTGATTGTTATCCCGGAGGAGCAGGAGGGGACAACCCCCCCTCCTTCCTCCTCACGCCGCTCTGACCGTGCCTCCCGTCCCACCGGGAGACCAGATCCTTGGTCCGCCACTTCTGGTGTCTAGAGACAAACTGGCACAAAGCCGGAAAAGGCTTCGTTCCAGTCTCCTGAATGGAAACACGGAAGCGACGTCACTTCCTGTTTACTCGGCTGCCAATGGCCCCAGATTTTAAAAAAAAATACAGTTTCAGAATCGCCGTTTTTTGGCAATCTGAATACTTTGAAGTGCAAAGGAGGGATTGAAGGTCTTTTAGACCCCCCCGATCCCTCCATAAAGAGGACCTGTCACCACCTATTACTGTTACAAGGGATGTTTATATTCCTTGTGACAGCAATAAAATAAATAATAATAAATACAAATAATAATAAAATAAATAAAATATATATATTTTTTAAACACAATTTAATAATATAAAAATAAATAAAATAAATAAGAAAATTCTTTTTTTTTAAAGGACCCCTGTCCCCGCGAACTCTCTCAGAAAAGAAAACGCATACGGAAGTCGCGCCCGCATATGTAAACGGTGTTCAAATCACACATGTGAGGTATTGCCGCGGTCATCAGAGTGAGAGCAATAATTCTAGCACTAGACCTTCTCTGTAACTCTAACCTGGTAACCGGGGAAAAAAAATGTAAGCGTCACCTAAGGAGATTTTTAGGTACCGTAGTTTGTCGCCATTCCACGAGTGCGTGCAAATATAAAGCGTGACATATTTGGTATCTATTTACTCGGCGTAACATCATCTTTCACATTATAAGAAAAAATTGGGCTAACTTTACTGCTTTGTTTTTTTAAAATTAATGAAAGTGTCCCTTTTCCCAAAAAGTTGCGTTTAAAACACTGCTGCGCAAATAACGATTGGCATAAAATATTGCAACAATCGCCATTTTATTCTCTAGATTCTCTGCTAAAATATATCTATATATAATGTTTGGGGGTTCTAAGGAATTTTCTAGCAAAAAATACGGATTTTAACTTGTAAACACCAAATATCAGAAATAGACTAAGCCCTTGTACACACGGTCGGAGAATCTTTCGGAATGAGTCTTATCGGACCGTGTCGTCAGATAATCTGACTGTGTGTGGTATGCATCGGACTGATTCCGTCCAAATCTCCATCCGACCCAATTTTCCAACATGTTGGAAATATTTCCCGACCAACTGGGCCGGTCGGACGTAATCCGATCATGTGTAGAGCATTTTCATCGGACCAAGTGCCACGCATGCTCAGATCAAATTCCTACATCAAAGCTATTGGCTACCAGCCTGAATGTAGTCCCATCGTAACGAAATAACGTCATCACGTTCTGAATGATCGGATTTTTCGCCAACTTGGCCCGACCGTGTGTATGCAACAGTTTCGGACACAATCTGCCGGACTAAATCCGACGGGCAAAATCCGACGGATTTGGTTGGCAAAATCTCCGACCGTGTGTACGTGGGCTTAGTCGTCATGAAAGGGATCATTTAATAGTTGGTAATAATTATTATTAGTTAGTTAGTTAGTTATTATTTCAGATTTTCACATTTTCAGGTTTTCTCATTTTTGGATTTTCATTCTTATGTTCCGATTTTCGTTTTCTTTAGAATTTTTCGGATTTTAGCTCTTATTTTCAGACTTTCAAATTTTCTGAGATTTTCAAATTTTTTAATTTCCATTTTTCCGAATTTTTGATTTTTTGATTTTTCAAATTTTAGAAATTTTTCAAATTTTTCGAATTTCGGAAAAAAATTGTCAAAAGGGGTTTCATTAATTGAATATTTTTGAATGAACAAATTTGTCAAATTTTGTCGAAAAATGAAAGCGTTTTAGACATTAATGGCTGTGTGTTGAGTTATTTTGAGGGTGACAGCAAATTTACACTGTTATACAAGCTGTACACTCACTACTTTACATTGTAGAAAAGTGTCATTTCTTCAGTGTTGTCACATGAAAAGAGAGAAGAAAAGATTTACAAAAATTGTGAGGGGTGTATTTACTTTTGTGAGATACTGTAGGTAAAGATGTAATTTTATAATTGTATTTTATTTTTAATCTTATAATTAATTATATATTAAATATATATATATATTATAATATTATTAAATATTCTACTCTGCATAATTCTTGGGAACTGGGGGAAGACGGAGGGGTAAATACACTTACTAGATGAGATGTACAAGATACAACAAATATCAAAAATGAAAATCAGCAAATATTTATGAATGTTCATCATACTTGAATTATTGACAACGGCTTCTGCAAAACGGACCGGACCCAGGACAGTCAGTAGATGACCTGAGATATAAGCCCTGGGATATTATTATACATTTACAGTGCTTTGTAAAAGTATTCACCCCCCTCTTGGCTTTCTACCTATTTTGTTACATTACAGACTTTAGTTCAATGTTTTTTTTTTATCTGAATTCTATGTGATGGATCAGAACACAATAGTCTAAGTTGGTGAAGTAAGATTAGAAAAATATATAACTAAAACGAATTTTCAGAAATTAAAAACTGATATTTGGCATGTGCGTATGTATTCACCCCCCTTTGTTATGAAGCTCATAAAAAGCTCTGGTGCCACCAATTACCTTCAGAAGTCACATAATTGGTGAAATGATGTCCACCTGTGTGCAATCTAAGTGTCACATGATCTGTCATTACATAGACATACCTTTTTGAAAGGCCCCAGAGGCCATGGTTTTACTGAGGCTGGCAACCCTGAAGGGGCCCCCTAGTGGCACAGGGCCCTTGGGCAGTGCCCAAGGGGCCGAATGGTCAGTCCGCCCCTGGATATATACCGTCACACACTATTATTGTTATAGCATATATAGCTCTGACATATACTGCAGAGCTGTACAGAGAACACTGAGCCAGTCACATCAGTCTCTGTACCAGAGGAGCTTACACTCTAATGCCCCCCTCCTCCACAGCCACACTATTATTATTATACATTTATATAAAGTAGATCTGACATATGCCACTGTGCTTTACAGAGAGCACTGAGCCATTCACTAGAGGAGCTTACACTCCAATGTACCCCCACAGTCACATCAGTCTCTGTACCAGAGGAGCTTACACTCTAATTCCCCCCCCCCCCCACAGTCACATCAGTCTCTGTACCATAGGAGCTTACACTCTAATGCCCCCCCCCCCCCACAGTCACATCAGTCTCTGTACCAGAGGAGCTTAGACTCTAATGTCCCCCCACAGTCAGTCACATCAGTCTCTGTACCAGAGGAGCTTAGACTCTAATGTCCCCCCACAGTCAGTCACATCAGCCTCTGTACCAGAAGAGCTTACACTGTAATGTCCCCTCCCCCAAAGTCAGTCACATCAGTCTCTGTACCAGAGGAGCATACACTCTAATGACCCCCCCCCCCCCACAGTCAGTCACATCAGCCTCTGTACCAGAGGAGCTTACACTCTAATTTCCCCGACAGTCAGTCACATCAGCCTCTGTACCAGAGGAGCTTACACTCTAATGTCCCCCCCCCCCCCCTCACAGTCACATCAGACTCTGTACCAGAGGAGCTTACACTCTAATGCCCCCCCCCCCCCACAGACACATCAGTCTCTGTACCAGAGGAGCTTACACTCTAATGCCCCCCCCCCACAGTCACATCAGTCTCTGTACCAGAGGAGCTTACACTCTAATGCCCCCCCCCCCCACAGTCACATCAGTCTCTGTACCAGAGGAGCTTACACTCTAATGTCCCCCCCCACAGTCACATCAGTCTCTGTACCAGAGGAGCTTACACTCTAATGTCCCCCCCCCCACAGTCACATCAGTCTCTGTACCAGAGGAGCTTACACTCTAATGTCCCCCCCCTCCACAGTCACATCAGTCTCTGTATCAGAGGAGCTTACACTCTAATGCCCCCCCCCCCACAGTCACATCAGCCTCTGTACCAGAGGAGCTTACACTCTAATGTCCCCCCCCCACAGTCACATCAGTCTCTGTACCAGAGGAGCTTACACTCTAATGTCCCCCCCCCACAGTCACATCAGTCTCTGTACCAGAGGAGCTTACACTCTAATGTCCCCCGCAGTCACACACACTAAAATTAGTTAGGCAAGTCAATGCTGTTTAAAAATTGCTGGGTTGCTATCAGTTCAGCACTTATCTCAGCACTAGTCAGTTGATATCAATTAATCAGCTATAAATTACAAAAAAAGAAAATGAAAATCTCATACTCACGGAGGATTAGAATGAACCTGATGACCGCCATGGTGCATGTATACAATGTACTGAGTGTGTTGTTTTCGTACATCTGGGGAGAAGTTCACACTTTACTTCCTCTTATTTCATGAACCGTGAATGGAGGAGCTCTGCACGTGTATGGTTGTTGCAGCTGAAGGAGCAGATGTGTTTTTAAGTCAAATTCTCTACACTTCCCTGTCTGGTAAGCCATAACTCTAAAAGCAGTGCCTCTCAACTCCAGTCCTCAAGGCGCCCCGACGGGTCATGTTTTCAGGCCTACCATTATTTTTGCACAGGTGATTTGATCCGTTTTCCCTGCCTTAGTAATAACCACGGCTGTTTCATCAGAGTGGTTTACAAACTAAATAGCCCCTTCCATCAATCTCAATCCTGAAACATGAGGAGGAAGCTACCAGCACTGCGTGGCCAACATGGAGAACATATGGGCAGTAGGGGGAATCAGCACTGCGCGTAGTGATTAGGGTGTGCCCAGGCACACCTTGTTCACCCCCTGTGAATGCCTACGATCCTACCATTTAAAGGACAGCTTCCCTTTCAAGTAAATGGTCCTTTATGGATCCCCTGCTTTTCCCATTAAGGATCCTCATCTAAGCCTGTATTTACCTATCCATAATCTCTTGTGGGAGGGGTGGTGGAATCCAGTTCATTAAAGTGATATTGAACCCTCAGTGTTTTATCCTCTAATCCTTGATTTTGTTCCAGCTTAAGCTAGTGCCATGACCACTGCCCGGCCAAAAACGTAAATTTATTTTATTGGGATTTTATATGATAGACCAACGCAAAATGGCACATAATTGTGAAGTGGAAGGAAAATGATAAATGGTTTTAATTTTTTTTTTTTTTACAAATAAATCTGTGAAAAGTGTGGGTGGGGGGGGCATTTGTATTCAGCCCCCTTTACTCCGATACCCCCTAACTAAAATCTAGTGGAACCAATTGCCTTCAGAAATCACCTAATTATTAAATAGAGTCCACCTGTGTGTAATTTAATCTCAGTATAAATACAGCTGTTCTGTGAATCCCTCAGAGGCTTGTTAGAAAACTTTAGTAAACAAACATCATCATGAAGGCCAAGGAACACACCGGACAGGTCAGGGATACATTTGTGGAGAAGTATAAAGCAGGGTTAGGTTATAAAAAAATAATATCCCAAGCTTTGAACATCTCACGGAGCTCTGTTCAATTCATCATCAGAAAATGAAAAGAGTATGGCACAACTGCAAACCTACCAAGACATGGCCGCCCACCTAAACTGACCGGCCCGGGCAAGGAGAGCATTCATCAGAGAAGCAGCCAAGAGGCCCATGGTAACTCTGGAGCAGCTGCAGAGATCCACAGCTCAGGTGGGAGAATCTGTCCACAGGTAGGCTTGTGCAATTCGTTTCGTAACGAATCGAAATTCGGCCAAATTTTGCATCTTTCGGACATTCGGATGCATCCGAATGTCCGAATAAAAATAAAATAAAAAAATAACAAATTACAACGAATACGAAAGAAATATAACGAATGAATTTGAATCAATTCGAAATGATTCGAAATTATTTCAACTGCATTCGAAATGATTTCAACATGATTCAACATTATTTCAACCACATTCGAAAATATTTTGTGACCCGACTTTAGGGCCATGTATCTCGGGGTTACTGGGAGCTAGACACTTCAAATTTGTATATGTTGTAGTGCTAGTATTATTGTGTTTGCATACCAAATTTGGGGTTTCTAGCTATAAGTGACCCCGAGATATGTGGCCCCAAAATCAGGTCGCAAAATGTTATTAGTTATTAGAGCAGAGAATGACATTTTGCGACCCGATTTTGGGGCCACATATCTCGGGGTAACTTATAGCTAGAAACCCCAAATTTGGTATGCAAACACAATGGTACTGGCACTACAACATATCCAAATTTGAAGTGTCTAGCACCAAGTGACCCCGAGACACATGGCCCTAAATTCGGGTCACAAAATATTTTTGAATGCGGTTGAAATAATGTTGAATCATGTTGAAATGATTTCGAATGCATTCGAAATTATTTCAACATGATTCGAAAATTATTTCAACTGCATTCGAAATTATTTCAACATGATTCAACATTATTTCAACCGCATTCGAAAATATTTTGTGACCCGACTTTAGGGCCATGTATATCGGGGAAATTTGGATATGTTGTAGAGCTAGTATTATTGTGTTTGCATACCAAATTTGGGGTTTCTAGCTATAAGTGACCACGAGATTAGTGGCCCCAAAATCGGGTCGCAAAATGTCATTCTCTGCTCTATTAACTAATAACATTTTGCGACCCGATTTTGGGGCCACATATCTCGGGGTCACTTATAGCTAGAAACCCCAAATTTGGTATGCAAACACAATAGTACTAGCACTACAACATATCCAAATTTGGAGTGGCTAGCACCAAGTGACCCCAAAATGCATGGCCCTAAATTCGGGTCACAAAATATTTTCGAATGTGGTTGAAATAATGTCGAATCATGTTGAAATCATTTTGAATCCGGTAGAAAAATTTTCGAATTTAGTTGAAATATTTTCGAATGTGGCCGATTTTTCGAATTTGGTAGAAAACTAAACGAAATCCGAAAACTAATTTAAGGAAGTTAACGAATATAACTAAACGAAATTAATGAATTAACGAATTAAAATGAAACGAAACTAAACAAATTTTTTCCTTTTGCACATGTCTATCCACAGGACAACTATTAGTCGTCTCTCCACAAATTTGGTCTTTAAGTAAGAGTGACAAGAAGAAAGACATTGGTGAAAGAAAGTCATAAGAAGTCCCGTTTGCAGTTTGAGAGAAGCCATGTGGAGGACACAGCAAACATGTGGAAGAAGGTGCTCTGGTCAGATGAGACCAACATTTAGTTTTTTTGGCCTAAAAGCAAAACGCTATTTGTGGCAGAAAACTAACACTGCACATCACCCTGAACACAACATCCCCACCGTGAGACATGGTGGTGGCAGCATCATGTGGCGGGGATGCTTTTCTTCAGCAGGGACAGGAAAGCTGGTCAGAGTTGATGGGAAGATGGATGGAGCCAAATAAAGGGCAATCTTAGAAGAAAACCTGTTAGAGTCTACAAAAGAATTGAGACCGGGGCGGAGGTTCACCTTCCAGCAGGACAACAACCCGAAACATCCAGCCAGAGCTACAATGGAATGGTTTACATCAAAGCATATTCATGTGTGAGCCCTTGTACACACGGTCGGACATTCCGACAACCAAATCCATTGGATTTTGTCCGTCGGATTTTGTCCGACGGATTTTGTCCGAAACTGTTGCATACACGCGGTCGGACAAAGTTATTGGAAAATCCGATCATTCAGAATGTGATGATGTTATTCCTTTACGCCGGGACTACATTCCGGCTAGTAGCCAATAGCTTTGGTGTAGGAATTTGATCTGAGCATGCGTGGCACTTTGTCCAATCGGAATTCTCTACACATGATTGGACAAGGTCCAATCGGATCATGTTGTCGGAAAATTTTACCGACAAGTTGGAAAACTTGGTTCGTCGGATACTCCGACGGAAACAGTCCGATGGAGACCACACACAGTCGGATTATCTGACAAAATGGTCCGATCGGACACATTTCGTCGGAATCTCTGACCGTGTATACAAGGGCTTAGAATGGCCCAGTCACAGTCCAGACCCGAATTCAATTGCGAATCTGTGGGAAAACATGAAAATCGCTGTTCTCAGACGCTCTCTATCCAATCTGATAGAGCTTGAGATATTTTGCAAAGAAGAATGGGCAAAAATGTCCCTCTCTAGATGTGCAAAGCTGGCAGAGACATCTCCAAAAAGACTAACAGCTGTAATTGCAGTGAAAGGCGGTTCTACAAAGTATTGACTCATTTTCCTTCCACTTCACAATTATGTGCCACTTTGTGTTGGTCTATCACACAAAATCCCAATAAAATACATTTAAATTTTTGGGTTGTAACATGACAAAATGTGGAAAATGTCAAGGGGTATGAATACTTTTTCAAGGCACTGTATTATGCACAATATGGTGATAATTAATGACAGCTGTGTGAGTGCTTGGATTCATTTTTACCATACTTATGAACAGCTGGTGGTTTCCTCCTGAAGAAGAGGTACGTTTGAAACCCTAAGCCATGCAATGGCTATTTACACAGACTTTACTCAAACTTTATACTGGAATAACTTTATTTTGGACTTCAGCACTCTGGTGGGGTAGTCAGGTCTGTATCTCTTCAGTATCAATTGGAAGTAGCCTTGGGAGTCCTTTGGTGGACACTCTAATGCCGCATACACACGATCAAACAAGCGGGTGGAAAAGTCCGGCAAACTGAAGTCCGCCGGACAATCCCCCCGTGTGTAGCCTCCGGCATACTTTTTTGACCCGAAAGTACGGCAGACTTAGAAAGTAGTTTTGCACTCCAATCTTCCCGCTGGACTCGCATTTCGGCGGACAATACGGCCGTGTGTATTGCCAGTCCGCCGTACTTTTGAAATGAACAAACTTTTCCCGCCCGGAGAAAAGTCCGCTCATTTCGAGCGGGTCTCCAGGTAGGCGAGGCCCGCGAAGGAGACGTCGCTGGCCCCGCCACCTGGTATGGACCTAAAGGGGAACCCCAACGCCGAAAAAAATCAGCATGGGGTCCCCCCAGGTCCACATCAGACCCTTGTCCGAGCACGCTACCCGGCCGGCCAGGAAAGGGGGGGACGAGCGAGCGCCCCCCCTCCTGAGCCGTACCAGGCCGTGTGCCCTCAACATGGGGGGTGCCTTGGGGAAGGGGGGCCGCACTGCCCCCTCACCCCAAAGCACCTTGTCCCCATGTTGATGAGCACAAGGGCCTCTTCCTTGACAACCCTGGCCGTTGGTTGTCGGGGTCTGCAGGCGAGGGGCTTATCCGAATCCGGGAGCCCCCTTTAATAAGGGGGCCCCCGGATACCGGCCCCCCACCCTATGTGAATGAGTATGGGGTATAATGTACCCCTACCCATTCACCTGTAAAATAAAGTTAAAAAAAAACACAACACACAAGATAAAATAGTTTATTGCACAGCTCCGGGGGTCTTCTAGCCGGACTCCTCCGCTATCTTCTTCTAGCTCTTTTACTAGCGGAGGAGCCCAGCTTTCTTCCTCACCGCCGCCCTTCTTCCAACTTCGGGGGTCTTGTCCCCCTCTTCGGTTCTTCTGCCGGGCCACCGCGCCTTCTTCTAGCTCTTTTACAAGCGGTGGCCGGTCTTCTGTCGCCGGAATCCTTGCAGTGTCTCCTCCACGGAGACAGAAGAAGGACGGAGGATCGCTGCGCTGGATGACATGAGACATCGCTGGAGAGATGATCGTCCGTCGCTGGATAGCAAGAGTGGATTACCGCCGCTGGAATCTTTTTTTTATTTTTTTATTTTTAATAAAGGAATTTTTCAAAAGTGTGTTTGTTTTATTTAACCATTTTTTACACTTTCTTTGTGAAATGGTAGGGGTACTTTTGTACCCCCTTACCATTTCAAACAGGGGGGGGGCCGGGATCTGGGGGTCCCCTTGTTAAAGGGGGCTTCCAGATTCTGATAAGCCCCCCGCCCGCAGACCTCCACAACCACCGGCCAGGGTTGTGGGGATGAGGCCCTTGTCCTCATCAACATGGGGACAAGGTGCTTTGAGGGGTCACGGACCCCCAAAGCATCCTCCCAATGTTGAGGGCATGTGGCCTGGTACGGTTCAGGAGGGAGGGGGGGCCGCTCTCTCGTCCCCCCCTCTTTTCCTGCGGCCTCCCAGGTTGCGTGCTCGGATAAAGGGTCTGGTATGGATTTTTAGGGGGAACCGCACGTCAATTTTTTTTTAAATTTGACGCGGGGTTCCCCTTAATATCCATACCAGACCTGAAGGGTCTGGTTATGGATATTTAGGGGGAACCCCACGTCAATTTTTTTCTTAAATTTGAGGCAGGGTTCCCCTTAATATCCATACCAGACCTGAAGGGCCTGGTAATTGAATCTGGGGGACCCCCACGCTTTTTTTTTAATTTATTTATTTCTTTTTTTATCAATGACTGTTCATTTTTTCAATGAGTGTTCTCTGTATTACGGAGCCGACAATTCATAATAGCTGCGAGTGATTTTAACCACTTCAGATCCGCGCTATTGCCAAATGACGGCATTAGCGCGGACCTACATTTTCGGGACTACGTCTATTGACGTAGTCCCGGTTACGAGCGGCCTGCGCGCCCCCTGAGGGGCGCGCGCGGCACGCTCTGTGATCGGCGAGTCCGTGAGACTCGCCTGATCACCGATCCGTGTAAGGGGTCGATCCCGACCCCTTATCACGTGATCAGCTGTCAGCCAATGACAGCTGATCATGTGATAGAACGGAGCCGGTAATCGGCTATTAAAAAAAAAGCCGATCACCGGCGGCCGTGATCGGGACATTAGTCCCGATCACGGCCATCAATACAAGGGACCACCTGCCACCTGCCTGTGCCCACCTGCCTCCCGCAGTGCCATCCTGAAATTAAATAAAAGCAAAAGTAAGTGCCCCCCGTCAGTGCCCCCCGTCAGTGCCCATAGTGCCCACAGTGCCACCCACAGTGCCACCCACAGTGCCACCCACAGTGCCACCCCACAGTGCCACCCACAGTGCCACCCACAGTGCCACCCAATCTGCTCAAAGGTGCTGCACCCCAGTGCCGCCCATCAGTGCCCAGCAGTGCCGCCCATCAGTGCCCAGCAGTGCCGCCCATCAGTGCCCAGCAGTGCCACCTATCAGAGCCACCTATCAGTGCCACCTATCAGTGCCCATCAGTCCCATCTATCTGTGGTACCTATCAGTGCCCATCCGTGCCACCCATCCATGCCACTTATCCGTGCCACCCATCCGTGCCATCTTATCTGTGCCCATCTTTGCCCATCAGTGCCGCCTTATCTGTGCCCATCGGTGCCGCCTTATCTGTGCCTATTAGTGCCGCCTTAACTATGCCTATCAGTGCCCACCGGTGCAGCCTATCAGTGCCCACCAATGCAGCCCATCAGTGCCCATCAATGCAGCCCATCAGTGCCCACCAATGCAGCCTATCAGTGCCGCCTAATCAGCGCACTTCAATGAAGGAGAAAAATGACCCGTTTGCAAAATTTTATAACAAACTATTAAAACATGATTTTTTTTTTTTTTTTTTTGCATCTTTTTTTGTTTGTTTAGCAAAAAATAAAACTCCGAGCTGTAACTAAATACCACCAAAAGAAAGCTCTATTTGTGGGAAAAAAATGATAAAAATTTCATTTGGGTACAGTGTTGTATGACCGCGCAATTGTCACTCAAAGTGCATCAGCGCTGAAAGCTGAAAATTGGTCTGGGACTGAGGGGGGTTTAAGTGCCCAGTAAGCAAGTGGTTAAAGGACTTTTTTTCCTGCATAAATGACACTTTGTGCTGGGACAGTTCTAAGCACGGGAAACATGCGCCCCTTCACAGGCACACTATAGACAACCCCCCCCCCCCCTACGAAATTTAAAGGAATATTACATTAAATTAATATTAAAATAACTGCTCCCGAAAAAATGGCCGTTTTTAAAACTTTTTTTTGCATTGATACATGTCCCCTGGGGCAGGACCCGGGTCCCCAAACACTTTTTAGGACAGTAACTTGCAAATTAGCCTTTAAAATTAGCACTTTAGATTTTGAACGTTGGAGTCCCATAGACTTTAATAGGGTTCTAAAGTATGCTATATAGTTAGCTCCGTCGAATCTTCTTCATACATTCGACAGACACCATAAGCCTTCCAAGACAGATTCGACCGTAATTCATGTGGATTTTCGGACGAATGCAATTTTTGAACGAAAAACGAAATAAATAAAAACGAATTTCGGGAGTAACTAAATAAATTAAGCTTTCGGACGAAAAAGAAATTCCGAAACAAAATATTTTACTCTGCACATGTCTACTATTTACACAGACTTTACTCAATCTTTATACTGGAATAACTTTATTTTGGACTTCAGCACTCTGGTGGGGTAGTCAGGTCTGTATCTCTTCAGTATCAATTGTAAGTAGCCTTGGGAGTCCTTTGGTGGACACTCTAAGGCCGCGTACACACGGGCGGACTGTTCGCCCAACTAAGTTTGTCAAACAATCCGACAAACAGTCCACTCAAAATTTGCATGAACGGACTTGACCACACACGATGAACGAACAGTCCGCTGAAAGCGTGCGCGATGACGTGAACGGCACGTACGACGGGACGAGAAATACGACGTCCAATACACTGCAATGCAACCTTCGCCATGTAAATCCTTTCTGAGCATGCGCGAAACTTAGTTTGTCGAACAAGCCTACACACGAGCGGACTGTCCGCTGAAACCAAGTTTCAGCGGACTGTCTTACGGAAATTCAGAAAAACTTTGTTCGTCAGACTGTCCGCTGAAACTGTCCACTGAAGCCCACACACGAGCGGACTGTCCGCTGAAACACTGTTCAGCGGACAAAGTTAAAAGCAGTTAAAAGCAGTGGCAACTTCGTTTCACAGGTTTGATAATCTAACAGAAGTTCGCTGCTTTTAAAATTCAATATCTAAGCAGTCAGACGGAGTTCTTAGGCCGCGTACACACGCGGGGACTGTTCGCTCAACTTTGTCCGCTGAAAAGTGTTTCAGCGGACAGTCCGCTCGTGTGTGGGCTTCAGCGGACAGTTTCAGCGGACAGTTTCAGCGGACAGTCTGACGAACAAAGTTTTTCTGAATTTCCGTAAGACAGTCCGCTGAAACTTGGTTTCAGCGGACAGTCCGCTCGTGTGTAGGCTTGTTCGACAAACTAAGTTTCGCGCATGCTCAGAAAGGATTTACACGGCGAAGGTTGCATTGCAGTGTATTGGACGTCGTATTTCTCGCCCCGTCGTACGTGCCGTTCACGTCATCGCGCACGCTTTCAGCGGACTGTTCGTTCATCGTGTGTGGTCAAGTCCGTTCATGCAAATTTTGAGCGGACTGTTTGTCGGATTGTTTGACGAACAAAGTTGGGCGAACAGTCCGCCCGTGTGTACGCGCCCTAAGGCAGCGTTTCTCAACCGTTTCAACACAGAGGAACCCTTGAAATAGTTCTCCAGTCTCGGGGGAACCCCTGCTAAAAATAAGAAATCTGCAACTCATGATACATTAGTGTGATGGTCAGTGGGAAGAATGGTCCTTACACTTGTGGTCATTGGGAAGAATTATCTCCTTACAGATAGCTAAAAAGATCAATGGTGTCGGTGGGAACTTATCTGAGAGGAAGAAATTGCCCAATGCTGAAGGAACCCCTAGCAACCTCTGGAGGAACCCTGGTTGAGAATCACTGCTCTAAGGACATGTTCCTGGCCAAGCTGTGGAGGTTGAGGGTCTGGCTGGGTTACCTGGATAACTAGATTGACCCGAACAGAGTTACAAATCTCTTGTCTGGTAAAGCTTCCTATATTTGTATTTAAACCAGCTGTTTTCTCAAATTCAATTACAACCCATGGGGCCAAGACTGAACCTGGAGAAGGTCTTCGGTAGGCTTTCTGGAATATAATATAAACCGTTCAGTGCACCTGACTGCTGGGCAGAGCAGGAAAACCCAAAGCAGTCACAGGAAGTCAGAAGATGTAATTCGCAAGACGCCCTCCGGTCTTCCCCCATGGTGGACAAAGGTGAACCTCCGAGTGTTTCCATCAACTGAGGGACCCGTCTGATCAGAAAACAACAAGAATTTACATTCTGAGTCATACCGGAGCAAAGTACAACGTTCTCACTTCTTCTTCTATTTCTTTTTTTAAATGACAACCCCCAACAAGTGGTTAAAAAAACCCCACAAAAGCAACAAAAAATCAAAATGACAATTGATTGCGGGAAGTCCTCATGGCAAACCACAGTGTGTAAGATATTCAACATTTACTGTAGATGTTATACATAAAGCCCCAGACTAATCTAAAGTGTTTTTATTTTTTATGCCTGTTTTTATTCCTCTCCATCGCTCCTAGTAGAGGGGGCCCCCGGGACCGGAAGTGTGGGGGGGTGGGGGGGATCTCTCTGGTAAGGGGCACAGATAATAGGATATTAAACTGAAAAAAAAATGTCTGGAGCTAGACGTTAACCTGTGCATGACCAAAGGTCAGTGAGCCTAGATCAGAATAGGCATATGCCAGTTACTGGGACAATACCTCTAGAATTAATTTGCCTAGCAAAAAAAAATATTAAAATTTTTTTAAAGGACATATGAGGCTTTTATTATTTTAATATTTATTTTACTTGTGTCTATTATTATTATTGTTATTAGTAGTATGACAGTTATTAGTATTAGTGCATTAACAATTATAATAATAATAAAAATAATTAGTAGTAGTAGTGGTGGTAATATGAGTAGATATATCATATTTATTATTAGTATAGTTTGTTTTCCTCCCTGATACTTTTGTTTTCCTCCCGGGACACTTTTGACACTTTTGCTTTGCTCCCTGGACACTTTGTTTTCCTCCCTGATACTTTTGTTTTGCTCCCTGGACACTTTTGTTTTCCTCCCGGGACACTTTTGTTTTGCTCCCTGGACACTTTTGTTTTCCTCCCTGGACACATTTGTTTTCCTCCCTGGACACATTTGTTTTCCTCCCTGGACACTTTTGTTTTGCTCCCAGGACACATTTGTTTTCCTCCCTGGACACTTTTGACACTTTTGCTTTGCTCCCTGGACACTTTTGTTTTCCTCCCGGGACACTTTTGTTTTGCTCCCTGGACACTTTTGTTTTCCTCCCTGGACACATTTGTTTTCCTCCCTGGACACATTTGTTTTCCTCCCTGGACACTTTTGTTTTGCTCCCAGGACACATTTGTTTTCCTCCCTGGACACTTTTGACACTTTTGCTTTGCTCCCTGGACACTTTTGTTTTCCTCCCGGGACACTTTTGTTTTGCTCCCAGGACACATTTGTTTTCCTCCCTGGACACTTTTGTTTTGCTCCCAGGACACATTTGTTTTCCTTCCTGATACTTTTGTTTTCCTCCTTGGACACTTTTGTTTTCCTCCCGGGACACTTTTTTTTTGCAACAAAAATTGTTGTTAAAAAACGTGATTTTTACCGCGTTTTGCATTGGCGTTTTTGCGCGTTTTTGCACGTTTTTTAGCGTTAGCGTTAAGTAGCGTTTTTTAAGAAACACATCTCTTGGCTATAGCACTCAGAAAACAAAGAAAATATGTTGCGCGTTTATGCGCGTTTTTGCGCGTTTTCCCGCGATTTGCGTTTTTACAGCTCTAGCTCCACGCCACGGAACGCACTGGTCCTGGGTTTTTTTTACAGCTTAAAAACGCCTATGCCATTTGCAGCTCAAAAACGCCTAGGTGGGCATGAAGCCATAGACTAACATGGACAGCCGTTTTTAAGCTGCAAAAAAAGCTCAAAAAAGTGGCTGTAAAAACGTCCGTGTGCATGAGGCCTTTGTATTGCTCCCTGGACACTTTTGTTTTCCTCCCGGGACACTTTTGACACTTGCTTTGCTCCCTGGACACTTTTGTTTTCCTCCCGGGACACTTTTGTTTTGCTCGCTTGACACTTTTGTTTTGCTCCCTGGACACTTTTGTTTTCCTCCCGGGACACTTTTGACACTTTTGTTTTGCTCCCGGGACACATTTGTTTTCCTCCCTGATACTTTTGTTTTGCTCCCTAGACACTTTTGACACTTATGCTTTGCTCCCTGGACACTTTTGTTTTCCTCCGGGACACTTTTGTTTTCCTCCCAGGACACATTTGTTTTCCTCCCTGGACACTTTGGTTTTGCTCCCTGGACAATTTTGTTTTCCTCCTGGGACACTTTTGTTTTGCTCCCAGGACACATTTGTTTTCCTTCCTGGACACTTTTGTTTTGCTCCCGGGACACATTTGTTTTCCTCCCTGGACACTTTTGTTTTGCTCCCGGGACACATTTTTTTTTCCTCCCTGGACACTTTTGTTTTGCTCTCAGGACACTTTTGTTTTCCTCCCGGGACACTTTTGTTTTGCTCACAGGACACTTTTGTTTTTCTCCAGGGACACTTTTGTTTTGCTCCAAGGACACATTTGTTTTCCTTCCTGATACTTTTGTTTTCCTCCCTGGACACTTTTGTTTTCCACCTTGGACACTTTTGTTTTGCTCCCTGGACACATTTTTTTTCCTCCCTGGACACATTTGTTTTCCTCCCTGGACACATTTGTTTTCCTCCCTGGACACTTTTGTTTTGCTCCAAGGACACATTTGTTTTCCTCCCTGGACACTTTTGTTTTGCTCCTGGGACACATTTTTTTTCCTCCCTGGACACTTTTGTTTTGCTCTTAGGACACTTTTGTTTTCCTCCCTGGACACATTTGTTTTCCTCCCTGGACACTTTTGTTTTGCTCCCGGGACACATTTGTTTTGCTCCCAGGACACATTTGTTTTCCTTCCTGGACACTTTTGTTTTGCTCCCTGGACACTTTTGTTTTCCTCCTGGGACACTTTTGTTTTGCTCCTCCTGGGACACTTTTGTTTTGCTCCCAGGACACATTTGTTTTCCTTCTTGGACACTTTTGTTTTGCTCTAGGGACACATTTGTTTTCCTCCCTGGACACTTTTGTTTTGCTCCCGGGACACATTTTTTTTCCTCCCTGGACACATTTGTTTTCCTCCCTGGACACTTTTGTTTTGCTCCAAGGACACATTTGTTTTCCTCCCTGGACACTTTTGTTTTGCTCCTGGGACACATTTTTTTTCCTCCCTGGACACTTTTGTTTTGCTCTTAGGACACTTTTGTTTTCCTCCCGGGACACTTTTGTTTTGCTCCCTGGACACTTTTGTTTTCCTCCCGGGACACTTTTGTTTTGCTCCCTGGACACTTTTGTTTTCCTCCCGGGACACTTTTGTTTTGCTCCAAGGACACATTTGTTTTCCTTCCTGATACTTTTGTTTTCCTCTATGGACACTTTTGTTTTGCTCCTGGGACACATTTGTTTTCCTCCCTGGACACTTTTGTTTTGCTCCCGGGACACATTTTTTTTCCTCCCTGGACACATTTGTTTTCCTCCCTGGACACATTTGTTTTCCTCCCTGGACACTTTTGTTTTCCTCCCTGGACACATTTGTTTTCCTCCTGGGACACTTTTGTTTTGCTCCCAGGACACATTTGTTTTCCTTCATGGACACTTTTGTTTTGCTCCCGGGACACATTTTTTTTCCTCCCTGGACACATTTGTTTTCCTCCCTGGACACTTTTGTTTTGCTCCCGGGACACTTTTGTTTTGCTCCCGGGACACATTTTTTTTCCTCCCTGGACACTTTTGTTTTGCTCTTAGGACACTTTTGTTTTCCTCCCGGGACACTTTTGTTTTGCTCCCTGGACACTTTTGTTTTCCTCCCGGGACACTTTTGTTTTGCTCTAAGGACACATTTGTTTTCCTTCCTGATACTTTTGTTTTCCTCCCGGGACACTTTTGTTTTGCTCACGGGACACATTTGTTTTCCTCCCTGGACACTTTTGTTTTCCTCCCTGGACACATTTGTTTTCCTCCCTGAACACTTTTGTTTTGCTCCCGGGACACATTTTTTTTCCTCCCTGGACACTTTTGTTTTGCTCTCAGGACACTTTTGTTTTCCTCCCTGGACACTTTTGTTTTGCTCCATGGACACATTTGTTTTCCTTCCTGATACTTTTGTTTTCCTCCCTGGACACTTTTGTTTTCCTCCTGGGACACTTTTGACACTTTTGTTTTCCTCCCGGGACACTTTTGTTTTGCTCCCGGGACACATTTTTTTTCCTCCCTGGACACTTTTGTTTTGCTCATAGGACACTTTTGTTTTCCTCCCGGGACACTTTTGTTTTGCTCCCTGGACACTTTTGTTTTCCTCCCGGGACACTTTTGTTTTGCTCCCTGGACACTTTTGTTTTGCTCCCTGATACTTTTGTTTTCCTCCTGGGACACTTTTGTTTTCCTCCTGGGACACTTTTGTTTTCCTCCTGGGACACTTTTGTTTTGCTCCCCGGACACTTTTGTTTTGCTCCTGGAAAACAAAAGTATCCCAGGAGCAAAACAAAAGTGTCCAGTTAAGAAAACAAAAGTGTCCTGGAAATAACAATTTATTATTATTATTAGTAGTAGTAGTTGTAGCAGTAGTAGTATCACGTTTATTTTTTATTAGTACATGAATTATTATTATTAGTAGTAGTAGTAGTATCACATTTATTATTATTAGAATAATAATCATTATTATTAGTAGTAGTGTTAGTATGAGTAGTTATATCACATTTATTAT
Source organism: Lithobates pipiens (assembly GCF_037356315.1). Taxonomy (NCBI): domain Eukaryota; kingdom Metazoa; phylum Chordata; class Amphibia; order Anura; family Ranidae; genus Lithobates; species Lithobates pipiens. Next base: position 40,380,125 of record NW_027507791.1, on the reverse strand, counting down.
TAGTAGTACATTAATTATTATGTTGATGATGATTATTATTATTACACCTAACATTAGTAGTAGTACATTAAGTATTATTAGTAGTATTATTATAAATAGTAGTCATAGTATCATGTATCACATGAAGTATTAGTAGTATAATAATTTATATTATTATTATTATTAATATTATGATTATTATTACATGTATTATTACTACTATTATTATTATTATTTTTAGTAGTAGTAGTAGTGGTAGTATTTATAAGTATTATAATAATAATAATAATAATAATAATAATAATATTATAAAAATTACATGTTATTTATAGTGGTTGTTATCTCACATTTATTATTAGTAGTACATCAATTATGATTGTTTTTATTATTACTACACTTATTAGTAGTAGCACATTAAGTATTATTAGTAGTATTATTATAAGCAGTAGTAATAGTATCATGTTGTATTACATGTATTATTATCAATAGTTGTATATATTATTGTTAACGGTGTGTTTTTGTTTTTTGCTTTTTTTATATATATATATCATTGTTAACGGTGTGTTTTTTTAGTTTTTTTTTTTATTTGCACAAAGCAGTTTGTATATAATATATATATCTTTTTTCTTTATTTTTTTCTGCATTCACTGGAGAAGACGACTGCTATAAAGAGGTAATTTCCCAGGCAGTTGCTTAACTGTTTTTTTTTCTCATCTTTTCTTCACTAACTTCTGCAATCTCTAATATCACCACAAGGTGGAGCCACATATTCCCTTATTCACAACACTTTCTTAAAGAGCAGATAACAGTTTCATTATTGTTACATTTACATATTTAGTTAAAAAAAGAAAGGAAACTATTTTGATTTTAGTGCCCTTTATTATTATATTATATTATTATTAAATATATGTACTGATTTTAAAACTGCAACCACTGAAAACAAGTGTGTAGTAAATTTGGTTTATGTCAAACATAGAAAATAATCTCTGTAGGGAAAATAAACATGATATAAGTAAATCAAATACTATGCAAATACTCTACAGTAGCTTATAAATAAAATAAACAGATGTCGGGTCATACCAGTAGATTGCTGTCTCTATTATATGATTAACTGTTTATGTTAATTATTATATATATATAATATTATATATATATATATATATATATATATATATATATATATATATATATATATATATATATATCATTATTTATAAAAAATGTTGTCAAAAGAAGCTTAAATCCAAGATTTTAAACTTTTCTCAGAACAGTAATAGAGGGAAAACCTTCCAATAGAGATTTTTATTTCATTTTTAAAATATACCCCTTTGAAGACAATGAAGCAAATAATGGAAACAACAAGAAAAAACATATATATACAATAATAATAATAATAATAATAATGTGTTTTTAAACCTTTCCTACTCTATAAAAAAAATGACTTTAGATATACTTTGCCAGGTCTGTGTGGAAACATTTACTCTCTGCGGTTAATTGATTTTATCTCATCAATCTTATTGCTGTGACTGCAAAATGACTCATCTGTATTAGGTTTGCTTTATCAGATATCTGTTTTTTTTATGTTGTTTTTTTTATTTTTTTATTTTTTTTGCTGTGTATTATGCTAGTTTAATTTTTATGCTGTTTTTTTGTGTTGGTTTTTATGCTGGGTTTTATGCTGGTTTTGTGCTGGTTTTTGTGCTGGGTTTCATGCTAGTTTTTGTGCTTGTTTTTATGCTAGTTATTATGCTGGTTTGTGTGTTGGTTTTTATGCTGGGTTTTGTGTTGGTTTTTGTGCTGGGTTTTATTCTGGGTTTTATGCTAGTTTTTATACTGTTTTTATACTGTTTTTTTGTGCTGGGTTTTATGCTAGTTTTTATACTGGTTTTTGTGCTGGGTTTTATGCTAGTTTTTGTGCTGGGTTTTAAACTAGTTCTTGTGCTGGGTTTTATACTAGTTTTTGTGCTGGGTTTTATGCTGGTTTTATACTAGTTTTTATGCTGGGTTTTATACTAGTTTTTGTGCTGGGTTTTATGCTGGTTTTATGCTGTTTTTTGTGCTGGGTTTCATGCTAGTTTTTGTGCTTGTTTTTATGCTAGTTATTATGCTGGTTTTTGTGTTGGTTTTTATGCTGGGTTTTGTGTTGGTTTTTGTGCTGGGTTTTATTCTGGGTTTTGTGCTGGGTTTATGCTAGTTTTTATACTGGTTTTATACAGTTTTTTGTGCTGGGTTTTATGCTAGTTTTTATACTGGTTTTTGTGCTGGGTTTTATGCTAGTTTTTGTGCTGGGTTTTATACTAGTTCTTGTGCTGGGTTTTATACTAGTTTTTGTGCTGGGTTTTATGCTGGTTTTATACTAGTTTTTATGCTGGGTTTTATACTAGTTTTTGTGCTGGGTTTTATGCTGGTTTTATGCTGGTTTTGTGCTGGTTTTTACGCTGGTTTTTGTGTTGGTTTTTATACTGGGTTTTATGCTGGTTTTGTGCTGGTTTTTGTGCTGGGTTTTATGCTGGTTTTTGTGTTGGTTTTTATGCTGGGTTTTGTGCTTGTTTTTATGCTGGGTTTTATTGCTGGTTTTGTGCTGGTTTTGATGCTAGTTATTATGCTGGTTTTTGTGTTGGTTTTTATGCTGGGTTTTATGCTGGGTTTTATGCTGGTTTTATGCTGGGTTTTGTGTTGGTTTTTGTGCTGGGTTTTATTCTGGGTTTTGTGCTGGGTTTTATGCTAGTTTATATACTGTTTTTTGTGCTGGGTTTTATGCTAGTTTTTATACTGGTTTTATACTGTTTTTTGTGCTGGGTTTTATGTTAGTTTTTATACTGGTTTTTGTGCTGGGTTTTATGCTAGTTTTTATACTGGTTTTTGTGCTGGGTTTTATGCTAGTTTTTGTGCTGGGTTTTATACTAGTTTTTATGCTGGGTTTTATACTAGTTTTTATACTGGTTTTATACTAGTTTTTATGCTGGGTTTTATACTAGTTTTTGTGCTGGGTTTTATGCTGGTTTTGTGCTGGTTTTTACGCTGGGTTTTGTATTGGTTTTTATACTGGGTTTTATGCTGGTTGTTGTGCTGGTTTTTTATGCTAGTTTTTGTGCTTGTTTTTATGCTGGTTTTTATGCTGGTTTTTGTGCTGGGTTTTATGTTAAATATACTTTGCCAGGTCTGTGTGGAAACATTCACTCTCTGTGCGGTTAATTGATTTTATCTCATCATACTTATTGCTGTGACAGAAAAATCACTCATCTGTATTAGGTTTGCTTTATCAGATATCTGTTTTTTTTATTTTGTTTTCTTTTTGCTGTGTATTATGCTAGTTTTTATGCTGGGTTTCTGTGTTGGTTTTTATGCTGGGTTTTATGCTGTTTTTTGTGTTGGTTTTTATGCTAGTTTTTGTGCTGGGTTTTATGCTCACGCAGTGTAGTTGAGCATCATGAGAAATGTAGTTCCAAAACATTTGGGGTGCCAAGGTTTTGCCGGTGTATGGACATATTCGCAGTTTGCTATAGAAGTGACGTTCTGTCGCGGCCATTTTGCTACACCCCAACACTCCTCCATAGTAATGCCCTGTACACACGGCCGGAAATTCCAACGGAAAAGGTCCGATCGAATTATATTGTCGGAAAATCAGATCGTGTTTGGGCTCTATCTGACTTTTTCTGTCGGAAATTCGGACGGAAAAGATTTGAGAGCAGGATCTCAAATTTTACGACAAAAAAAAAATCTGATCGAACTTTTTTCGATCGTTTGTATAGAATTCAGATCAAATTACAAGACCAAAGCTATTGGCTACTAGCCGCAACGTAGTCCCATCGTAACGAACGAATGTCATCACGTTCCGAACCATCGGATTTTCCGCCAACTTTGTCCAATCGTGTGTATGCAACACCAGTTTAGGACAAAATCCGCCAGAAAAGTTTTGTGGTCGGAATGTCCGACCGTGTGTACAAGAAGGGGGAAAGCGGACATCTTCTTACACCCACCGGAGTTTGGCATTTTACACTAAGGAGGGGGAAAGCGGACATCTTGTTACACCCACCGGAGTTTGGCATTTTACACTAAGGAGGGGGAAAGCGGACATCTTGTTACACCCACCGGAGTTTTGCATTTTACACTAAGAAGGGGGAAAGTGGACATCTTGTTACACCCACCGGAGTTTCGCATTTTACACTAAGAAGGGAGAAAGCGGACATCTTGTCACACCCACCGGAGTTTTGCATTTTACACTAAGGAAGGGCAAAGCGGACATCTTGTTACACCCACCGGAGTTTTGCATTTTACACTAAGGAAGGGCAAAGCGGACATCTTGTTACACCCACCGGAGTTTTGCATTTTACACTAAGGAAGGGCAAAGCGGACATCTTGTTACACCCACCGGAGTTTTGCATTTTACACGTATCTATAACAGCAAAGCGAGTTTATATAGTGAAATACAGGAATAAGAACTCCATCTGACTGCTTAGATATTGAATTTTAAAAGCAGCGAACTTCTGTTAGATTATTAAACTTGTGAAACGAAGTTGCCGCTGCTTTTAAAATTCAAGATCTAAGTAGTCAGACGGAGTTGTAAGTCCTGAATTTAACTATATAAACTCACTTTACTGTTATAAATACGTGTAAAATGCAAAACTCCGGTGGGTGTAACAACATGTCCGCTTTCCCCCTTCTTAGCCCTTGTACACACGGTCGGACATTCCGATGGACAATGTCCGATAGGACCGTGTTGTTGGATAATCCGACAGTGTGTGGGCTCCATCGGACTGTTTCCGTCGGAGTATCCGACGGACCAAGTTTTCCAGCTGGGCTATAAAAAATTTCGACAACATGATCCGATTGGACTTTGTCCGATTGTGTGTAGAGAATTTCCGATCGGACAAAGCGCCACGCATGCTCAGATCAAATTCCTAGACCAAAGCTATTGGCTACTCGCCTGAACGTAGTCCCGTCCTAACGAAATAACATCATTACGTACGATCGGATTTTCTGACAACTTTGTCTGACTGTGTGTATGCAACAGTTTCGGACAAAATCCATTCGGACCAAATCCGACGGATTTGGTTGTCGGAATGTCCGACCGTGTGTACAAGGGCTTAGTGTATCCTTACTGTGGAGGAGTGTGGGGGTGCAGCAAGATGGCGGCGACAGAACGTCACTTCCATAGCAAACTGCGACTATGTAGTTACACCGGCGAAACCTCGGCACCCCAAATGTTTTGGAACTACATTTCCCGTGATGCTCAACTACACTGAACGTCACTTCTGTAGCAAACTGCGATGGGTCGCCGAATATGTCGTTACACCGGCACTGATATATATCCCATAGTTTTGAGGGTTCTATAACTTACATACTTCCGTGTTTCCCCGATAGTAAGACACCCCCGATTGTAAGACGTATCGGGGGTTTTAGAGGGGTCGGCTAATATAAGCCGTACCCCGAAAGTAAGACATATGTCTTACTTTCGGGGAAACACGGGGGTATTGCCGCCTCCCTCTCATCTAGCTGCGCGCCGCCTCCTGCCCACGTCCGCACCGTCCCCCTCTCCATACGGCGCCGCGTCTGCCATTTCCCTCTGATCTTAATGAGCGCCGCCTCCTGCCCACGCCTGAGCCGTCCCCCTCTCCATACGTCACCGCGCCGTCCCCTGCACTTGTCACTGCCGCCTCCTGCTTAAAATACGGTAATGCACACAGTATTAATCATACATCAGTAAAACATACACACTGGCATACTGGGGTATCATCTGCTGTATGTAACCCAGTGGGTATCAGCAGGTGTCACACTGGATTAAATACAGCAGGTGGTACTGTATCACACATAAATCTGTTTTATCTTCCAGTATTCCACTGTTCGTTCTTACCATTTTTCATTGTTTTACATGTTATGCAATGTTGTAACAAGACATTCTTGGCACTTCCTTTTATAAAACTGTTTTGTGGTGAATACAATACTGTTCAGGTTGTTAATAAATGTTAATTTTATGGTTAAAACAAAAAATTCGACAATTTTTTTCCAATATAAGACATACCCCGAAAGTAAGACATAGTGGGGCTTTTGGGGATAAAAAGAAAGTAAGACACTGTCTTACTTTCGGGGAAACACGGTAATACAGACTAAATAAAATATACTGATTGTGTTTTTTTTCTTCACCAAAGATATGTAGCAGAATACATATCGGCCTAAATTTACGAAGAATGATTATTTATTTGCAAAATCTTATAAGGGAAACAAAGAAAAACTTTTTTTTTTTTTTTTTCAAAGTTCAGTCTTTTTTTTGATTGTTTATTTAGCAAAAAATAAAAAAATACATTTTATTTGGGTACAGAATTTGGATGACTGAGTAATTGTCATTCAAAGTGTGACAGCGCTGAAAGCTGAAAATTGGTCTGGGGGGTGGGTGAAAGTGCCCGGTATTGATGTGGTTAACCATTAGTAATACAATACATGCTGTATACATTTTCTGTACTCTTAATAAACTTGAAAGAACACATTTTGGGTCGAGAATGGATACTAATTGACAAAAATTAAAAAATAACTTATTTAAAAAATGGTCAGGAACACTTTATGTTTCTTAAGATAAATAAGAAGGTGTCGGCAGACGAAAGTGTGCGCTCTTATCTTTCCTTGTGACATTCTGCGTGCCAGGAACGGGTGAGATTTTCACACTTCCCCTTATTGGATGGTGGCCACAATCTAAAACCAGCAACTCCTGCAATCTTCTCACACGCATGGGGCATCCTCTTCATTTCAAAGCGTTCACACTCACTTATCTAGATTTTTCTCCTATGATATTTGACTCACGCAATGGTCCATATATAGTCTATGTGTAGGCAAGTTGCCAATTACAGAAGTATTCATGAAAGTCAATATTTGACGTTTGCAATCATTCAGCTTAGATTCGGTCTGTTTTAAGAAGCTGTGTGTGTTATATCTACTTTATCTATCTATCTATCTATCTATCTATCTATCTATCTATCTGTGACAGACCTAGCTGGGACCGAGGCTCTTGGAGGGGACAGAATGCGAGCCTCTTGCCTTGTGATTATGGGCCCTGGCATTTGGGGGAATGGTGCTCTTTGTGAGCTGTATGCCTGGGGACCCCTGAGGTGGTGTTACTTGGATTCAGGTCCGTGCCCCCCTGAAGACACACAGACTCTGGATATGTAAATGCCATGTTAGCAATAGACTGAATCACACTATTGGGACACAAACTCTTATGCCGCGTACACACGACCGGACTTTTCGACATCAAAGGTCCGACGGAACGATTGCGGCGGACCATTCGATCGTGTGTGGGCTGCAGCGGACTTTTGATTTGCAAAAATCCATCAGACTTTAGAAATGGAACATGTTTCAAATTTTTCCGCCGGAACTCCGCCGGACCCAGTTCCTACCGAGAAATGCGCTCGTGTGTATGCTAGTCCGACGGACAAAAACCGACGTGAGGGCAGCTATTGGCTACTGGCTACGAACTTCCTTATTCTAGTCTGGTCATACGTCATCACGTTCGAATCCGTCGGACTTTGGTGTGATTGTGTATGGCCAAGTCCGTTCATTCGGAAAGTCCGTCAGAACTCTGTCAGAACTCTGTCAGAACTCCGCTGAAAGTCCGTCGGACCTAGTCCCTCGAAAAGTCCGGTCGTATGTACGCGGCATTAGATGCCAATATCATCACCTCCAGCCACCTGTCTGTGTCTTGTATAATGTAAATGAGTCTAGTCTGGCTTGAAACAGATTCTAAGGGCCGGTTCACACTGCAGGCGAGGCGAGGCGACTCCGACTTGCCTCGCCGCGACCTGTAGCGGCCTCGGCGGCGACTTGCAAATGACTTCTGTATAGAAGTCAATGCAAGTCGCCCCGAGGTCGCCCGAAAGTAGTACAGGAACCTTTTTTCTGAGTCGGAGCGACTCGAGTCGCTCCTCTCAGAACGGTTCCATTGTACAGAACGGGGGCGACTTGCGGGAGCGAGGCGAGGCGAGTCGTGTCGCCTCGCATCGCCCGCTGTGTGAACCGGCCCTAAAGAGTATTTCACCTATTGTTGTTTGTGCTAATTAACCTGCAATTGAAACGTTAGTGAGCTAGGAGCCAAAAAGTCTTATCCCTCAGTCAACTAGTCTGAGTGTTGATTTAGATAATTAGCTCATGCTAATTAGGTTAGGTTTTAGTCTTCTACTGTATTATAAATACTTGGCATTTTGGTTCTAATAAATCAGTCCATGTTGAGCAGCTAAGCAAGTTTTGGGCTTGTAAGCGGTTGGAATATCTTATTGGAGTCAGATTGGAGGAAGCGGGATATACTGAAGGAAGCACTCAATCGGAGTGTGGGATCGGTTCCGTCACACTATCTATCTACACTATATTTCCCAAAGCATTGGGACGCCGGCCTGTACACGCACATGAACTTTAATGCCTTGTACATACAGTTGGACATTCAACCACAAAATCCGTCGGATTTTTTCCGACGGATTTTGTCCGAAACTGGTGTTGCATACACACGGTCGGACAAAGTTGCTGGAAAATCCGATCGTTCGGAACGTGATGACGTTCGTTCGTTACGACGGGGCTACGTTTAGGCTGGTAGCCAATAGCTTTGGTCTCGTAATTTGATCGGAGCATGCGTGGCACTTTGTCCGATCGGAATTCTCTACAAGCGATCAGAAAAAGTCCGATCAGATTTTTTTTTGTCGGATTCTGCTCTCAAATTTTTTTTCCGCCGGAATTTCCCACGGAAAAAGTCCGATAGAGCCCACATACACAATCGGATTTTCCGACAATATAATCTGATCGGACCTTTTCCGTTGGAATTTTCGACCGTGTGTACAGGGCATATTGGCATCCCAGTCTTAGCCCTTGTACACACGGTTGGACATTCCGATGGACAATGTCTGATAGGACCGCGTTGTCGAATAATCCGACAGTGTAAGGGCTCCATTGGACTGTTTCCGTCGGAGTATCCGACGGACCAAGTTTTCCAGCTGGGCTATAAAATTTTCCGACAACATGATCCAATCGAACTTTGTCCGATCATGTGTAGAGAATTCCGATCGGACAAAGTGCCACGCCTGCTCAGATCAAATTCCTAGACCAAAGCTATTGGCTACTAGCCTGAACGTAATCCCGTCCTAACGAAATAACGTCATCACGTTAAGTACGATCGGATTTTCTGACAACTTTGTCCGACCGTGTGTATGCAACAGTTTTCGGATGGATTTGGTTGTCGGAATGTCCGACCGTGTGTACAAGGGCTTAGACCGTAGGGTTCAATATTGAGGTTGGCCCACCCTTTGCAGCTATAACAGCTTCAACTCTTCTGGGAAGGCCGTCCACAAGGTTTAGGAGTGTGTCTATGGGAATGTTTGACCATTCTCCCCGAAGTGCATTCATGAGATCAGGCACTAATGTTGGATGAGAAGGCCTGGCTCCCAGTCTCCGCTCTAATTCATCCCAAAGGTGTTCTATCGGGTTGAGGTCAAGAAGCCAGCCAAGTTCCTCCACCCCAAACTCGCTCATCCATGTCTTTATAAATCTTGCTTTGTGCACTGGTTTGCAGTCATGTTGGAACAGGAAGGGGCTGTCCCCAAACCCACAAAGTTGGAAGCATGAAATTGCTTTAAACAGGAGGGTGGTGCTTGAAATCATTGTTCTTCTTCATGGTTAACCATGATTACCTGCAAGAAAACATGTGCAGTCCTCATTGCTTTGCAATAAAAGGGAAGGATATTGCTGCTACTAAGATTGCACCTAAATCAATCTTCAAGTAGAGAGGTTCAATTGTTGTGAAGAAGGCTTCAGGGTGCCCACGAAAGTCCAGCAAGCACAAAAGACCATCTCCTACAGTCTATTCAGCTGTGGGATCGGATTACCACCTGTGCAGAGCTTGCTCAGGAATGGCAGCAGGCAGGTGTGAGTACGTCTACACCAGGGGTCTCAAACTGGTGGCCCTCCAGCTGCTGCCAAACTACAAGTCCCATGAGGCATTGCAAGGCTGACAGTTACAAGCATGATGGGACTTGTAGTTTTGTAAAAGCTGGAGGGCTGCCAGTTTGAGACCTCTGGTCTACACACACAGTGAGAAGAAGAAGGGCAGCAAAGAAGCCACTTCTCAGGAAAAACATCAGGGACAGACTGATATTCTGAAAAAGATCCGGGGATTGAACTGCTGAGGACTGGGGTAAAGTCATTTTCTCTGATGAATCCCCTTTCTGATTATTTGGGGCATCCGGAAAAAACCTTGTCCGCAGAAGAAAAGGTGAGCGCTACCTCCATTCCTATGTCATGCCAACAGGGCAGCCATCAGAAATTTTGGGGCCCCTTACACAGCTTCAGGCTGCCCCCCCCCCCCCCAGGCCTGACCATCAACATTTCATAGAGCCTACCCACTGGCTGTACCACTGAATTTGCTCACTGACATCCCATACCAAGTCCCACTCCTCCTTCCCTTGTCCTCTTCCTCCTCCTCCTCCTCCTTAAAGCCACTTTCACACTGAGGCGCTGGCTGCATTGACGGTAAAGTCCCACTACGGTGCTTTACCGTGTTTTAGCAGTGCTTTTCGGCCACTAGTGGGGCACTTTTAACCCTTTTACAGCTGCTAGAGGGGGGGATTAAAAGTGCCCCGCTAGTGGCCGAAAAGCTCCGCTAAAACGGCAGTAAAGCGCAGCTTAAACTAGTAGTGCTTTACCGTCAATGCGGCCAGCTCCTCAGCGTGAAAGTGGCTTTATTGCTTTTTGTCTCTGGTCTTCATGCTCACAGCTTCGACAGCGCTGGCCATTGTTTTCAATGGCAGGGGCGGGTTAGGAGCGGTGTATTCACTGCTCCCGCACCGCCGCAAAGATGCTTCTTGCAGGACTTTTTCCCCCCGTTCCCGCAAGCGCACCGCCCCGGTGTGAAAGCACTCAGGCTTTCACACCGGGTACTGCAGAAGAGGAAGTTTATAGGCCCTTTTCAGGTGCTATTTTTAGCACAAAACGCCCGTAAAATGTCTCCAGTGTGAAAGTGGCCTAACAGGACAAATTCTATAATTAGCAGACCCACATGAAAAGTTACCTGGGGGGAGATACATAAATTGTGAGATATCAAAGTATTTCACACACAACCTGTAACATAACATTTCACTTCACACAGGTACTCACCAGCATCTGCAGGGGGAGCCAGGACATTGTTGCAGAAAAGGGGTAGAAAGGAGCACGCTGATGACTGGAGGGGCGTGTCAGGGAAAGCTCTTCTTGCCAATCACCTCTGATCCCTCCCCAGCACCCCCCTCCCCATCTCCATCTGCTGCAGGGAGCTCTGTTGAATGTAAGCAATCTGTCTTCTCCTCCTGCCGCCTGATCTCCTCAATGTCTGCAGCTCTGCCACTTGTGATGTGAAGGAGATCAGGCAGTGGGGGAGCAGCGGGAGGAGAACATCAGATGACACCAGCAGGTGCCCCCCCCCCCCAGGTTTCAGTCCTGTTCCTGGTCACAAGAAGCTGTCCCACTATGGCTGTGAGACCCTCTATACTTTTGGCCGTCCTGCCACACTTCTTGGTTACCGGGGCAACGGCAAGCTCACTCCTCACAGGCGCCGCCGATTAGTAGCCTCCGAGTACAGCTCTGCTGCGATTGGTGGAGGAGGAGGTGGGCGGAAACTTTTCCACCCACCTCCCCCTCCACCAATCCCAGCAGAAGTACATCCCGAGGTGTCTAATCAGCGGCACTGTGAGAAGTGATCTTGGCGTTGTCCGGGCAACCAGGAAGTGTGGCGGAATGGCCGAAAGTGGCTGTCAATCATCCATCCTTCCAGGCAGCGGGTGAAAATACCTTGGGGGCCCGAGTCGCTTGGGACATCCGGGCCCCTTGGGATGCCAGGGCCCCTTACATGAGTGTGGGCTGTACCCCCCCTGAATGCGGCCCTGCATGCCAACAGTAAAGCATCTTGAGACCAGTCATGTGTGGGGTTGCTTCTCAGCCAAGGGTGTGGGCTCAATCACAATTTTACCTAAGAACACAGCCATGAATAAAGAATGGTACAAAAACATCCTCCAAAGGAAAAGTGATAACTAAGTGAGTGGCTTGGGGAGCAAAATATAAAAATTTTGGGTCCATGACCAGGAAACTCCTCAGACCTTAATCCCATTGAGAACTTGTGGTCAATCCTCAAGAGGAGGGTGAACACCCCCCCCCACACACACACACACACACACACACACACAAATTCAGAGAAAAGGATGCTCTCCTATAGCGTTAACAGGAGAGTGAAGAAGTCGAGTGGAGTTCTGCCATCTCAAGCAACTACATGTTATCAGAGTCTTTAGGGGCACAAATAGGGGCATCTATACTTCTCCTACTAACCCTGCTAACACATACATTGGTCCAAGCTGAAACAATGTGTAGTTGGTCCCAGGTATTTGGTATCCAAGTTGGAGTATATGCTCTAGGGGTAGTTCAACTGGGGAGATCCATAGTGGAGAAGGATCTGGGGATTTTGGTAGATCATAAGTGTAATAATAGCATGCAATGCCAAGATGTGGTTTCCAAAGTGAGCAAAGTCCTTTCCTGTATTAAGAGAGGTATGGACTCCAGAGAGAGAGATATAATTTTGCCCCCCTGTACAAATCATTAGTAAGACCTCATCTGGAATATGCAGTTCAGTTTTGGGCACCAGCTCACAAAAAGGATATCAGGGAACTGGAGAAAGCGCAGAGAAGGGCAACCAAACTGATAAGAGGCATGGAGGAGCTCAGCTATGAGGAAAGATTAGAGGAACTGAATGTATTCCCTATTGATAAGAGGAGATTAAGGGGGGATATGATCAACAAGTACAAATACATAAGGGGTCCATATACAGTAGTGAACTTGGTGCTGAGTTATTCACGTTACAGTCATCACAGGGGACAAGGGGGCTCTCTCTAGAGGAAAGTAGATTTCATCTCCAAATACGGAAAGGTTTCTTCACAAGAAGAGATGTGGAATAGACTCCCTGCAGAGGTGGGTCTGCTCAGCTTGGTAGATTGCTTTGAGAAAGGACTTGGATTCTTTCCTAAATGTACATAATATAACTGGGTACTGACGTTTATAGGTATAGCTGATCCAGGGAAAATCTGATTGCCTCTCGGGGGAACAGAAAGGATTTTTTCCCCTGCTGTAGCAAATTGAATCGTGCTTTTCACCTTCCTCTGGATCAACTGTGGGTATAGGATTGGGTATATGGGATTGTATGATATTATTTTTTATTTATTTATTTTTATGGTTGAACTAGATGGACTTGTGTATTTTTTCAACCTGACGAACTACCGTATTTATCGGTGTATAACACACACTTTTTCCCCCTTAAAATAGGGGGGTGTCATGGTTATGCAGTGATCTTCCTGTGTTTGCTTACCTCCCCTCATGTGTTCAGACTAAAGCCCCATACACACTATAAGTTTTTCTGCTGAGTTTTTCCTTCAGGTTTACCAAAACCATATAATATGAGGTCAAACCTTAGGAGTTTCAATTTGTATGCAATCAAGCAGGTCCTTCTACTACATGGTTTTGGTAAATCTGAAGGAAAAACTCAGCAGAAAAACTGATAGTGTGTATGGGGCTTAAGAGGCCAGCCACTTCCACCTGGTGGTTTTTATAACCTCTCCTCTAAGCATGGCTCCACCCCAGGCCCTATCAGGGAACCCTATATTAACCTGTGCACTGCAAGCCATTGGGGCTGACCAACCATTGTGTATTCATTGTATGTTTGGCTTCCTTGTTCCTGCTTGCCGTGTGCTCTATGTTTGACTCTGTTACCGACCTTGGCGTGTTCTCAACGATTCCTGTCTGCTTGCGACCTTGACCTTTTGCATGTTCCCGACCATCCCTGTCTGCCTGTGACCCTGAACCTTTGGTGTGTACTCTGTTGTTCCCGTCTGCTAGTTGCCCTGACCTCTGCTGTATCCCCTTACTATTCTTGTCGTCCCAGCCTGCTGCTTCCTTCTCCTGTAGTCTACTGTGAGCGTGAGCTGTGAGACCTTAGGGGCCACGACCTGGAGCCAGACTGCAGCGAAGTCCATCCTCACCACTGGAGGCTCTGGCGAACACCTGCTGGCTCTTAGACTCCGTGCCCTGGGGAATCTATGCTCCAGCTCCCATTAGGATCTGTGTTAGTGATCCTGTAGACCTGTGTCCTGAATCTCCCTGGGTACAATCCGCAGCAGTCAGTCCTAAGGTCCATTACCTAGCGGTGCACTTCTGACTCCTACGGAGTGCATCTGTCATCTGGTCTCAGGTGACCTGACAGGGGGAAATCGTGTGTGCGTGTTATATGTTGATATAGGCTGCCTCGGAGGGGAAGGAGGGAATGAGCGCGGCCGCAATCTCCTGTGTACTCGGCTCTGCTCAGCTCGCAGTCACACCCTGTCCTGCCCTCTGGACGGCTCCTATTGTTGATGTCCCAGCATTGGACCACTGTTATGTTCATCATAGGGGTTGAGCTAAGGGGCGGGACTGGTCGGGACTGGGCGTGACTGCGAGCCGAGCCAGGTACACAGGAGATCCGGCTATGTCTATCCCAGTATAGATAAGGCTACAGATGGGCATGAATCAGCCTGCAATTAGGGACAAGGCTGCAGATGTGCACTGATTAAGCTGCAATGATGAGCAAGGCTGCAGATGGGCACTGTTCTGGTTGCAATGACGGGCAGGGCTGCAGATGGGCACTGATCAGGCTGCAATTATGGGCAAGGCTGTAGCTGGGCACTGATTAGGCTGTAATGATGAGCAAGGATGCAGATGGGCACTGATCAGGCTGCAATTATGGGCAAGGCTGTAGCTGGGCACTGATTAGGCTGTAATGATGCGCAAGGCTGCAGATGGGCACTGATTAGGCTGCAGTGATGAGCACTGCTGCAGATGGACACTGTTCAGGTTGCAATGATGGGCAAGGCTGCAGATGGGCACTGATCAGGCTGCAATTATGGGCAAGGCTGCAGATGGGCAATGATCAGGTTGCAATTATGGGCAAGGCTGTAGCTGGGCACTGATTAGGCTGTAATGATGAGCAAGGATGCAGATGGGCACTGATTAGGCTGTAATGATGGGCAAGGCTGTAGCTGGGCACTGATTAGGCTGTAACGATGAGCAAGGCATCAGATGGGCACTGATTAGGCTATAACGATGAGCAAGGCTGCAGATGGGCACTTATTAGGCTGCAATGATGGGCAAGGCTGTAATGATGGGCAATGGCAAGGCTGCAGATGGGCACTGACCCTTATTTTGCTTCAAAATTCTTTATTTAAAATTTATTTTTCTTTCCTAAAACTTCTTAAAATTAAGGTGTGCGTTATATGCCGATACATACGGTATGTAACTATGTAAGGTGGCAACAGGGCATATAGAACAAGGCCAAATCTGGTACAGCATTATTTTAGAAAAGGTCTTGCAGAACACAGTCTCGGTATTATAGAAGACACTTTAGAAGGCTTACGATGCCCAACAACATCTGAATGAAGGAGGTGACTGAAGGCAGTATGGAAGCAAAGGCACCTGAAAGGTAAAAGGAGTTCCTATCTGGCAGCTCAGTTGTGCGATCCCTGCTCGGTCCATTCTCCACTGGAACCTCGCTTTATGCTATAAGCAGGGCTTTTCTTCAGCATGAACGTGGGGGAACGCAGTTCCGGTACCTTCAGCACTGAATGTATGTAATGGCAAGGGGTGCTGGGGTCTGCTGAAGGGTCTTAGTTGCTGGGGAGGGGGGGGGGGGTCCTATGTTTCCGGGTGGTCAGTTGTTGCTGGGAGGGATCTGTTGTTGAGGGAGGGGTCTATTGATGCTGGCTGCTGGGAGATCTGTTTTAGGTCTATAGTTATTGCGAGGTGGGTAGACGGTGGAACCATGGAACGGTGCCCGGTAGGGATGAGCTTAGAGTTCGAGTCGAACATTGCCTGTTCGCCTGTTCAGCGAACAGTGAACAATTTGGGCTGTTCGCGGCAAATTCAAAAAGCCGGAACACCCTGTACAAGTCTATGGGAGAAATCTAAAGTGCTAATTTTAAAGGCTAATATGCAAGTTACTGTCCTAAAAAGTGTTTGGGGACCTGGGTCCTGCCCCAGGGGACATGGATCAATGCAAAAAAAGTTTTAAAAACGGCCGTTTTTTCGGGAGCAGGGATTTTAATAATGATTAAAGTGAAACAATAAAAGTGTAATATTCCTTTAAATTTCATACCTGGGGGGTGTCTATAGTATGCCTGTGAAGGGGCGCATGTTTCCCGTGCTTAGAACTGTCCCTGCACAAAGTACCATTTCTGCAGGAAAAAAAGTCTTCTAAAATCACTTGCGGCTATAATGAATTGTCGGCTCCCCGTAATACAGAGAACACTCAATGAGTGTTCTCTGTGTATTATGGGAGCCGACAATTAATTCATTGATAAAAAAAAAGCGTGGGGTTCCCCTAAATATCCATTTTAGACCCTTCAGGTCTGGTATGGATATTAAGGGGAACCCCGCGTCAAATTAAAAAAAAAATTGACGTGGGGGTCCCCCTTAAAATCCATACCAGACCCTTTATCCGAGCACGCAACCTGGCAGGCCACAGGAAAAGAGGGGGGGACGAGAGAGCGGCCCGCCCTCCCTCCTGAACCGTACCAGGCCACATACCCTCAACTTTGGGAGGATGCTTTGGGGGTCTGTGACCCCTCAAGAGTATGAATGCTTTTAATCCTAAAAATCCACGCATTACATCAATAGACCTCGATACAACAGGACTATAGCCGCAAGGTTCAACCGGTTGGCTGATTTTTCATTCAGACATCCTCTGTGAAAAATGACAGCGTGTATCCACATCTAAAAAAACGATTTGTTTTCTTTCCAAAATCTACACCAGAACAAAAGATTGATAGGAGGAGACACAAACAGGAAAACAGTAGGGCTGTTACTGATTCAAATTTTCGTGTCCGATTAATCGATTTTTTCAAATCGATTAATCGACTAATTTCGATTAATTATAACGCACATGCAGATCCAACTACTTTTAGCTGATCTCCTTGCATTGCAACTCTGCATTAGTCAGTGGTAAATGTGGTATACACTGTATACAATCACCCGACACTAGTTAGTTTCCACAATCCATGACTTAACTTCACAGTTCACACAAATACGTTTTAAATTCAAACTGTAGCACTGACGTAAGTCATTTTTTTCCCACAGTAGCGTGACAATCCCTCCACCTCCGGTGTAACTAATCACCCTCACCTTATGTCATGGACCCCTGTGCCAACAGGTGGTCATGCAAGCGGGTATCAAAAGGGTTAACACGGACCATAAACTTCTCTCACGTCCCCTTAGATCTCAGCAAGGATGCCGGGTCATGGGTAGAAAGAAAAGATCTAAGTGCTCACCGCTTAAGTATAAGATTTTATTTTTTTTGTTCGAACACAAACTACTTACCTAAAGATGATAAAAAACACAGCATGTAAAGCCGACAATCGCGTTAGTTCTGTAGGGCAGCAGCGGGTGGCGTCATGCGTAGCTCCTCCCCCGTACGCGTTACGTTCAATCAGAACTTCAACGTCACCAGACTCCTCTCCCCTTCCCTTCGTTAGCAGACGGAGGCACTTGGGGAAGGGGGGGAGGAGTCCGGTGACGTCGATGTCCGTGACGTCACCGGATCTCCGACGGAACTCCCTGAAGACCCGGAAGCCGGCGGAGAGGTGAGCGCTGATCAAAATAATTTTGATCGATCAAAAAAATTAATGATTAATCAAGGAATTAATCTTTCATTTCCACAGCCCTAGAAAACAGCAATCACTCCTGCCATCCGAATGTGCCCCATCAGCAGTTATAACTGACATTGTACTAACATCTAATAATAAAACCAACACACCATCCTGAAAATTTATTGAATGTCACATTGACTATTTTTTATTTTTTTTTGGCACTTAATATCAAATTCTGCATTTTCTTGCCATTTTCTTGCTACAAAGTTACTTTCAGCACCACCAATTTTTTTTTATATTTTCTGAAAAGCAGAGATCCTGGACAATAACGTGACGGTAGTTGCAATTTTTTTTATTCCACATCATAGTTATCAAACACATTATTTCAGGAAAAAATACACTAAAAATATTTTATTGCAAGCAAGTAACCAGTTTTTTTTTTTGTAAAATATAAAAGATTGCGTTGAGTAAATAGATACCAAACATGTCAAGCCTTAAAATTATGATATCTCAAAAAACGACGCTACACAAAATTGTTCATAGACTTGAATTGTGTTGTGTACAGGGGTGAAAACAGAATAGAAATAGAAAGGAAAGGCAAAACACTTTTGTATATAAATAAAATTAGGGCTGCTACTGATTAAAATTTTCGTGTTCGATTCATCGATTTTTTTTTAAATCAATTAATCAATGAACTAATTTTGATTAATTATAACGCACATACAGATCCAACTACGATTTAGCACCGTTGTTATGGCAACGGCCGAAGCCAGACATAGCGGGGCATGGCTAGGACGTCACGCGTCATAATCTCAGCCTCACCGTGGCCATAATTGCAGCCTCACCGTGCCCATAATGCAGTCTCACCGTGCCCATAATCACAGCCTCACTATGCCTATAATGGCAGCCTCACTGTGCCCATAATCACAGCCTCACCATGCCTATAATGGCAGCCTCACTGTGCCCATAATCGCAGCGCCTCACCGTGCCTATAATGGCAGCCTCACCATGCCCATAATGCAGCCTCACCATGCCCATAATGCTATCTCACCCTGCCCAAAATGCTGTCTCACCGTGCCCATAATCGCAGCCTCACCATGCCTATAATGGCAACTTCACCATGCCCATAATGCAGTCTCACCGTGCCCATAATGCTGTCTCACCGTGCCCATAATTGCAGCCTTACTGTGCCCATAATGCAGTCTCACCGTGCCCATAATGCAGTCATCTCTGTGCCCATAATCGCAGCTTCACCGTTCCCATAATGCAGTCTCATCGTGCCCATAACGCTGTCTCAATGTGCCCATAATCACAGCCTCACCGTGCCCATAATGCAGTCTCACCTTGCCCATAATGTTGTCTCACCGTGCCCATAATCGCAGCCTTACCATGCCCATAATTCTGTCTCACTGTGCCCATAATCGCAGTTTCACCATGCCCATAATGCACCCTCACCGAGCCCATGCTGCAATCTCACCGTGCCCATAATGCGGTCTCACCGTGCCCATAATGCAGCCTCACCGTGCCCATAATTGCAGCCTCACCGTGCCCATACTGCAGTCTCACCGTGCCCATAATGCGTTCTCACCGTGCCCATAATGCAGCCTCACCGTGCCCATAATGCAGTCTCACCATGCCCATAATCGCAGCCTCACTGTAGTCAGTGCCTGGATTACACAGTCTGTGGGCATCTCCCGCTGTGTGTCTCCGAGCTGAGTGTGAAAACTTTGGCCGCGCTGTGTGAGAAAAGTCCTGCCCTCCTCCTAGATCAGCTCGTGTGATAGACAGAACACTGCGTCTATCACAAGAGATGATCTAGGAGGAGGGCGGGACTTTTCTCACAGCGCCGCCAAAGTTTTCACACTCAGCTCGGAGACACACAGTGGGAGATGCCAGCAGACTGTGTATGGCGTATAGTGGAGGAGGAGGATGAGGGAGCGGAGCGTTGCGCTGCAGCCACAGCTTGGCCCAAAGCGGCCCCAGGGAAGGCAGCCTACCGGTAGAGCTACTAATGCTCAAGGCGGAAGAAAATGTGCATGTGCAGGCACAATCCCGCAAGTGGCCATCGTGCCAGGCACATGAATGTGCGCATGCGCATGAATATTAGTGTACACGCATGCGCCAATGTGCACGCGCGTGCACCAATAGACGTTGCTGCCAAGTGCTATAAATAATGCTTTTCTGTACCAGTGTTCCTGAAACCTGATCCTGTTATTTCTGTGTCTGACCCAGCTTGTCTCTGACTCCATTGAACCCTGGCCTGAATCATCTGCTACTTGTCTTTTGCTCATCTGCCTGAACTCACGTTGCCAATCTCTGCCTGTACCCTGGCTATTCTTGGCCTGCCGCCTATGCCTGCATCTGATCATCCGTTAGCAACCCGGCTTGTCTGACCTGTGTCTCTGCTGCCTGGTCCCTACTGCCACCAGCCTAGAAATCTGTTGGCCTGCCAAAGCCTGCCGTTTAACCTTGTGGTCCACCCTGGTGACACATCCACCCCCACGGAAAACGATCCAGGCACCCATACACCACCACGCTCTTGCGGGCCCTGTTAAAACATGGGTGGTCCCCGAGCCGGGGGTTGTACGAGAGGCCTTCCCTCTGCACGTCAGGCTCAACCGTCAGGTACGTGAAAGATCATTGGAGGTGAGCAGGCTGGGTTCCCAGCACAGCTAGACAACTGATTACGCTGTGTGGTCAGTTATTAATAGGAAAGCAGAGGCACTGGCAGAGACAGCAGGATTTTCACACAGAGGAAGCAAAACAAAGAGAACAAGATACATTTCCATACATGTATATGGTGGTACAGCAGGCACATATAACATACAACTGGAGGTTGGAGGCCAGGTTTGTTTTAGCCAGTAACATCAAGAAATTAAATATTGCTCTAGTAAGTTATGTTTGGTCATGGCAATGTTTTTTCAAGCTTAATTTTTTTATATTTTATAATAAGTAACTATAACTTCATTTGTGTGGTTTTTTTTTTATTGTTTTTTTCAGACCATCTTGGAAAAACCTTCATCAGTTGGCTCTACACTCTGTCCTAATGTGGTAGAGTAATATAAGGACAAGAAGAAGGAGAACACAACCTGACAACGCCAGATAGATCACAGAAGACATTGTTGAATTTTTTTCTGGAAAAACAAAAACAAAAAAAGTTATAAAATAATGTCTATAAATACAATTTATGTAACAGATAATTTAGCTACATTTACTTGTGTTTTAATTGATTAGTACAATTGGAAACGTAAAATTAGATTTTCACCTTAAAGTAAACCCCAAAACGTATCAGCAGTGCTAAAGTGCAGAACCTTATGGTGCCTCAAGGGGGCCTGGCCTAGGTGGAGGTGGCAGGTTCCTGCTGGGTGTCCCTGTTGCTAGGCAGCGGGTCACTCCATATGCCAGCAGCCGCACGCCCCTGCCTCTGGCTACACTTCTCCAATTGTCTATGCTTCTCTAGAACCAGATTTAGGCATCACAAGCCCAAGGGTCCTGGGCTTGTGATAGCAACAGCTACCTAGCTCCCTGCCTGTCATGCCCAGCTTGATGTGCTACTTGCTGTTTCAATTGCTTCTTGCTGACCACTATCTTACACCCAGACTACTCTTTTGGATTGCCATCTCAATTTGACCTCGGAGTAATTACTGGATTACGCTTGCTCGCTGCCTGCCCTGACCTCAGAACTGTCCAGTGGATCACACTTGCTCAATTCCTGCCCTGACCTCAGAACTGTTTACTGGATTATGCTTGCTTTCTATCTGCCCTGACCTTGGTGCTGTCTATTGGATTATGCTTGGTTGTCCCCTTACCTTGACTTTGGAGCTGTCTACTGGATTATGCTTGCTTAATACCTGCCCTGACTTTGGAGCTGTCTATTGGATCATGCTTGGTTGCCCCCTTAACTTGACTTTGGAGCTGTCTACTGGAGTATGCTTGCTTGCGCCCTTCCCTGACCTTGAAACTGTCTACTGGACCATGCTTGCTTGCTCCCTGCCTGACCTTGGAGCTGTCTAGTGGATTACACTTGCTCACTTCAATCCCTAATCTCAAAACTGTTTATTGGATTACACTTGCTCTCTTGAGGCCCTAACCTTGGAACTGTATATTGGATTACACTTGCTCATTTCCTGCCCGGACCTCGGAAACTGTCTATTGGATTACACTTGCTCATTTCCTGCCCGGACCTCGGAAACTGTCTATTGGATTACACTTGCTCATTTCCTGCCCGGACCTCGGAAACTGTCTATTGGATTACACTTGCTCATTTCCTGCCCGGACCTCAGAGATTGTCTATTGGATTACACTTGCTCATTTCCTGCCCGGACCTCGGAAACTGTCTATTGGATTACACTTGCTCATTTCCTGCCCGGACCTCGGAAACTGTCTATTGGATTACACTTGCTCATTTCCTGCCCTGACTTTGGAACTGTCTTTTGGATTACACTTGCTCATTTCCTGCCCTGACCTCAGAACTGTCTATTGGATTACACTTGCTCATTTCCTGCCCGGACCTCGGAAACTGTCTATTGGATTACACTTGCTCATTTCCTGCCTGGACCTCAGAAACTGTCTATTGGATTACACTTGCTCATTTCCTGCCCGGACCACAGAACTGTCTATTGGATTACACTTGTTCATTTCCTGCCTGGACCTCGGAAACTGTCTATTGGATTACACTTGCTCATTTCCTGCCCGGACCTCAGAGATTGTCTATTGGATTACGCTTGCTCATTTCCTGCCCGGACCTCGGAAACTGTCTAATGGATTACACTTGCTCATTTCCTGCCCGGACCTCGGAAACTGTCTATTGGATTACACTTGCTCATTTCCTGCCCTGACTTTGGAACTGTCTTTTGTATTACACTTGCTCATTTCCTGCCCTGACCTCAGAACTGTCTATTGGATTACACTTGCTCATTTCCTGCCCGGACCTCTGTACTGTCTATTGGATTAAGCTTGCTTGCTTCCTGCCCTGACCTTTGAACGCTCTACTATAACACAGTTGTTCACTTCCTGCCTTCAGAACTGTCTATTGGATTATACTAGCTCACTACCTGCCCTGACCTCAGAACTGTCTACTGCATTATGCTTGTTCACTACCTGCCCCAACCTCGGCACTACCTACACTTGCTTGCTTCCTGCCCTGACCTCAGAAATATCTACTGGATTATGCTTGCTGCTGCCTATCCTGACCCAGTACTTTACTAGGACAACTAACCATAGTCATCCTCTGCCAGACCAGCCTAATGACTACAGGTACCTTTCCTTGTCTCATTCGCGTAGTCCTGGTTCCATCTGGCCTGAAACATCTGCCATGTGCCTTAAGACCTGTAAGCAACCAGGTAACGGTAGGCCTGCTTGTCTTAGGGGAAGAGGAAGGGGGTGATAAAGGCAAAAGAAACTCTTGGTGACTCTAATTCTTGAACTAGTCATCGGGCTGTTTGCCACACGTGGATTCTAAGTTATTTGATTAGCTCTTTCACTTTCCTATACCTATTGCAGCCTATCCTGTTTATCAATGTCAATGATCTCAACAGCACCAAATGCTCTGCTCATTATTTTGATAAGTATCCTTCCACAAATGGAAATTTTGACGTGTTCCTGAAAAGCAGAAGTCATTTATAACAGTTCCCCATTTTCCTTTGTTTTCTCTTTTTCCCCTCTTATTTAGAAACATACAAAGTTCCTGTTTTCATTTAAGCAACGCTCAAGAAAATTCTGCAAGAAAATGTGCAAGAAAAGTAAACCTCAGACATGAAATATGAACAAAGCATAACTCTCTATAGCAGGGATGTCCAAACTTTTTTCAAAGAGGGCCAGATTTGATGAAGTGAACATGCTTGAGTGCCGATCATTTTGTCTGACTTCTTTAAACCATTAAAATTTGGTCTAAGTGTGTTCCTCTGAGTACTAATACACGGCCCAACAAGAATTCTCTTGCCTTTGTACTGTGTGGTGAATAGATGAGCTCGGGGGTGTTATTTGGATATACCGTATTTAATCAGCTTATACCACGCACCTTCATTTTGAAAAGGAAGTCTCAGAAAAATCTTACATTTTAAATAAAGACCTGTGAAGCAAAATAAGGGTCAGTGCCCATCTGCAGCCCCCAGAGTTTTGCCATGAATGCAGCCCCCACCGTATTGCCATGAATGCAGCCCCCACTGTATTGCCATGAATGCAGCCCCCACCATGTTGCCATGAATGCAACCCCCAGAGTATTGCCATGAATGCAGCCCCCACCGTATTGCCATGAATGCAGCCCCCACCGTATTGCCATGAATGCAGCCCCCACCGTATTGCCATGAATGCAGCCCCCACCGTATTGCCATGAATGCAGCCCCCACCGTATTGCCATGAATGCAGCCCCCACCGTATTGCCATGAATGCAGCCTTCACCGTATTGCCATGAATGCAGCCCCCACGTATTGCCATGAATGCAGCCCCCACGTATTGCCATGAATGCAGCCCCCACGTATTGCCATGAATGCAGCCCCCACGTATTGCCATGAATGCTGTATTGCCATGAATAGATGTAGAGTAGAGAAGACTGCAGATAAACAGGTACAGTTTATGTAGGATTAACAATTAAACCTCCCTGTCACATCCAGTGGGCAGTCCCACTAATATTTCAGGTGACCAAGAATGCTTGAACCTCTAGTTGGACGCCATCCCCTGAAGAAGTCTGATATATCTTATAAAGCTGTATCCATAAAATCTTGTTGATCTGTACTCGCCAATTGTTGTGTCTTAATTTTTTATTTATTCTAAAATAAAAAAATTCTTATATATTATAGTTGTTACTACTTTTCAAATTAATACGCACATGAAAAATCCCAATCCCTCCTTCTACATTTAACAATTAAACCCCCCCTGTCACATTCAGTGGGCAATGCCACCCATCGAACGCAAACCCATTTAGGTAAATTTAGCCATACTGCAATGCACATGGTTTCAGTGCGGTGGTGTAGACTTTTAGGGGTGGCGATGAGACAGCATAATGCCCTAAGGCTCCATACCGCTGATAAGCCTTTAACACCTTTGTTAAGACAGAGAGGGTTGAAATCTACTCTACAGCAGCTCTGAGAACTCCAGCAACATCATGATTAAGCTCCTTGCCCAGTGAAATGCGTCGGGTTGTGTTCATCTTTGATGTAGTGGTTGTTTCATTGGACTGATGTGATGCATTTCTGAGTGAGCGGTTCTCTTTCTATTCCTGGAGTTGTTGTAAGGTTAATCCGATGACTATCAAGAACCTGCTCCTGTTATCGGTGAGAGTCAGGGGATAGGAACCTTGAGCAGAGCAAGTGTCTTCTGTCTATTAGAGTGCAAATCTAGTACCACCAATGAGATATCTCCCTGCACAGTACAGACAAGGGTAAATTATGGCAAACACAACTCCCCATCCCAGTCATAGCAAAGTTAGAATTGTTTCCTCCCTGGACATTCCATTAAAAGAGCATTTGAAAAAAGCAAGCTACAATTTGTATGCTATGTGAATCATGGGGACGTGTAGCAAATGTACAGTAAATAAGGTCTTATCCCAATTTGGCTGCAACAGTGGAAGACAAAAAAAAGTTACACGTCTTAAACTTACTTTGTAGCTTCACTTCAAAAAGCTGTGTGCAGTAGTGGACCCAGTAATTGGTAAAAAGCTCTGATCTGAAGACCCGTTCATCGTTGGCGGTTACCCGAGACAACCGCAAAGATCCGTCACTCATGACAGAAAGTCTCCCGGAGTAGCAATAACTCTGACGATCTATCTTACCCGGACTAGTGATTGCTAGGTGATCGATGTTATTAATATCCCAAACAATAGATGCTACTCCTGAACGACTGGGAGCTTGTAGAGTAACAGTGTCGCCAAGGCGGTGAAATAATTGTCTTGTGCCACTACATGTTTCTACAGGCTCTATTAAAAGACCACAAAAAAAGAGTTTAACCATTTGCCACAATTCTGACACTTCTCTCCTACATGTAAAAAAAAACATAATTTTTTTGCAAGAAAATTACTCAGAAACCCAAACATTATATATATATATATATATATATATATATATATATATATATATTTTTTTTTTTTTTTTTTGCATAGACCCTAAAAATGTGGTGGTGATTTAAAAAAAAACTATTTCATGAATAATAAAAAAAAAACAACAACACATATTTACCCAAATTTTTTTGTACAGTGTAAAAGATGATATTACACCGAGTAAATAGATACCTAACATGTCACACTTTAAAATTACGCACGCTCGTGGAATGGCGCCAAACTTCAATACTTAAAAATCTCCATAGGCAACACTAGTCCCGATAGATCACTTCAAGCCTTTTGCGGGGTATAGCTATTTAAACATTAAAAATACAAGGCTATGTTATTAGCTCAATGATCTACCAGAGCGCCCAGATCCTCCTCCATCTATCATCATATTATAAGTAAACATTCTGAAAAAATGACTAAAGAGCCTTATGCCCCGTACACACGATCAGAAATTCCACCAGCAAAAGTCCAATGAGAACTTTTGGTCGGAAAATTCCGACCGTGTGTATGCTCCATTAGACTTTTGCTGGCGGAATTTCGACCAGCAAAAGATTGAGAGCAGGTTCTCAATTTTTTTGGTCGGAAAAAGTTCTGTTCGGAAATTCCCATCGTCTGTACAAATTCCAAACGCGCAAAATTCCTACGCATGCTCGGAAACAATTTGACGCATGCTCGGAAGAATTGAACTTAATTTACTCAGCTCGTCGTAGTGTTGTACGTCACCGCGTTCTTGACGGTCAAAAGTTCAGAGATCTTTTGTGTGACCCGTGTGTATGCAAGCCAAGCTTGAGCGGAAATCCGTCGGAAAAACCATTCTAGGTTTCTCCGACGGAAAATACGCTTGTGTGTACGGGGCATGAGCCTCACCCAAACTGAAAGTTCAATTTCACAGTTTTTAGGGTACATATTATCTTTGCTAGGTACAGAAAGATTATTTTTGTTCATGCAAAGACACTATTTCCCACCATCCTCCATTCCATTCTTCTCCAGCCAAATATTTGTACTAAACCAGTGTATGTCTCACACTGGTGAGACATTCCGTACACCACGACTTTGAGAGCACATGTCGCATGACGTGTATAAATCAATGGTTCCCTATGAGAGCCGCCTTAACTTCGTCGGTCCGATTTGGAATAGGTTCCCACACTACTGGTCTGACTTTGGTCTGATTTCAGCCCACTAAATGTCATTGAAGTCGCTTCCAAGTCGGATCACCATCTTAACTATCCAACTATCTGTGACAGACCTAGCCGGGACACAGGCTTTTTGAGAGGACTGAGTGCGAGCCTCTTGCCGATCTATTATGGGCCCTGGATTTTAAGGGGCACAGGGTGAATGAGAACCCCACTATAATCTGTGCTAGTCAGATTCAATACTGTATATATGTATATATGATGTGTGTTGTCTCATGCTGTTGGGACACACACTGTCAGATGCTAATTTTTATTAACTCCAGACACCTGTCTGTTGTGTAAATGAGCCTAGTCTGGCTTGTAAGGACATTCCAAACGTTGTTGTTTGTGCTAATTAACCCTTTGTTTATGTTTATAGTAATGTTTATTGAATTGTGAGCTAGGAGCCGAAAAGTCTTATCCCTTCAGTCAAACTACTCTGAGTGTTGATTAGATAATTAGCTCATGCTAATTAGGTTAGGTTTTAGTCACCCCACTGCATATATATTTTGTGTGAGATCTCAAATAAAGGTCATTCCTGATGTCCTCCAAGGCTGATGTCGTCTAGCGCTTGCGGGTTCCTATAGTCAGATCCATTGGACTTGTGTTCCAGGACTTACGAAGCGGTATATAGACCGAAGCACTCAATCGGAGTGTGGGATCGGTTCCGTCACACTATCCATCTCAACTATCCAAAGGACAAGCCGGATTATCTCAAAGTTGGATCAAACTCGTATCCCGTTCATTAAAGTGGGAT
This sequence comes from Lithobates pipiens, assembly GCF_037356315.1. Lineage (NCBI taxonomy): Eukaryota > Metazoa > Chordata > Amphibia > Anura > Ranidae > Lithobates > Lithobates pipiens. The sequence continues at coordinate 40,352,519 of NW_027507791.1, read as the reverse complement.
GGAAGTCGGTGTCAGGGTCGTTACCTGGATGGTCGCGGTGCTGCCCGTGTTGGTGCGCGCCGATGTCCTGCGGTGCATGCTGGGGTGCGTGTTCCTGTGCGTGCGGTGTTGCGCGCTCCTGTGGGCGCTGGTGCGCGTCAGTGTGTGCCCTCACGTGCCCCTGCTGGCGCTGGTGCGCGTCAGCGCGCGCCGTTGCGTGCTGTGGTGGGCACTTCGGGTACCGCTGGTGTGTCTGCCGGCGTTCGGGTGCGTGCGCGCGCGTCGACGCGCGTACGTGCGCGGTGCTTGGTGCCAATCGGCATATTTAGGTTTGCTACTGACATCTCCCAGGTGCTGCCTGATCAACAGCTTCTCGGTTCCTGTCCCGTTGTTCATATCCTGTGTTCCTGTTTGCTTATCTCCTGACGACCCGGCTTTCCTTTGACACCGCTGACCTCTGCCTGCATCTGACCTCGGCCTGTTTGACCTCTCTTTTGCCTGCTCCTTCTGTGCCTCTGCTGCCCGCCTGTTGCCGTACCCTGCCTGCACCCGGACCTGCCTGCTCTGCTCCTGCTCTGTACCCAGTTTGCCTGTGTCCTACCTACACACCTGCTGCCGGAAGCTTCCTGCAAGTTCCTGCTCCTGGAGCCATATCACAGGCTCTCTTACCACTCCGCACTCTCAGCCACCTGTCTGCTCTATCAGGGGTTGTAAGTCGGACACGTACGGGAGACCACCCTCTGCCCAAGCGGTCTCATCGGTTCGGTAAGTGCCAGCCTGACAGTATCAGGCAGCCATGACTGAGTCCGGGCAGGGGGCCTCCCCTATGGATGAGTTATGCAGACATTTGGCCGGTCTGACCCAAGCCGTGAAGAGTCTCCAGGATGGCTACTCAAGGTTGGAGGAGCAAGTCCAAGCCTTGTCCTCATCTAACCCTCAAGGAACCTCCCCCACCGGTCTTTCATCTGCACCCTCCGTAGTGATGCTTCCTCCAGAGCCAAGGGTACCTACACCCGAGAGGTTTTCCGGCGATCGCACCAAGTATCGTGCGTTTCGCAACTCTTGCGAACTGTACTTCGCACTGCAGCCCCGGACATTCTCTCTAGAGGCAACCAAGGTGGGCTTTGTAATATCCCTGTTGTCCGGCGAGCCTCAAACCTGGGCCCATCGCTTACTGGAGCAGAAATCTGGAACCCTGGATAGCCTTGACAACTTCTTCTTGGCCATGTCTCAGCTTTATGAGGACCCTCAGTTGACTGCGACTGCAGAAGCCGCACTACACTCTCTCCAACAAGGTCGCAGAGCGGCCGAGGACTATGCAGTAGAATTCCGCCGTTGGAGCTCCGACACGGATTGGAATGACGCCGCCTTGCGCCACTAATTCCGGATGGGACTTTCTGACCCCCTTAAGGATGAGTTGGCACGGGTAGGAATACCACAAACCCTGGATGAGTTAGTCAACCTCTCCATTCAGATTGACCGCTGGTTAAGGGAACGCCGGTCGGAGAGGTCCTCCAGCCACTTCCGTCCCACCTGGGTGCTCCCCAAGGTTCCCAGTTCTGCTGGTCAGTTCTCTTCTACCTCTTCTGCTCCCGCTCTGGAAGCTCCGGAACCAATGCAGCTCGGGTTACTTCGGCCCTCGTTGACCCCTGAAGAAAAGCAGCGCAGACGTACCCTTAACTTATGTCTCTACTGTGGTGAACCTGGGCACTATGTCAGGGCTTGCCCCAACAAGACACGTAAGTGTGTTTCCTCTTCCTTCATGTGTGCCTCTGTTCTACGAAAACCCAGTTCTCACCTTGCCCTTCTCCTCACTTTGCAGCTTCCAGGAGGGAGTTTTCCAGTGTCAGCCATCATTGACTCCGGAGCATGCAGCTGCTTTATCGATCTGACTTTCGCTGCCAACCATCACATCTCGCTCATACCTAAGGCTCAGGGGCTTGCTGTACATCTAGCCGATGGCTCCGCTCTTAGTTCCGGTCCTGTCACTCAAGAGACTGTTCCTTTGCTGGCTACTATGGGCACCTGTCACCAGGAGCACCTACGTCTGGATGCCATCTCCTCCCCCTTGTTTCCAATTATCCTGGGGATACCCTGGTTGCAGGCCCACAATCCAAGCATTAACTGGGCCACAGGGGAAATCAAGTTTCTTTCCGATTACTGTCAACAACACTGCTTGGCCCAACCAACATGCAACTCCTCTCAACTTCTCTGTTTGGATGTCGATCCGAAATTGCTTCAGACCGTTCCGGAACCCTACAAGGACTTTGTGGATGTTTTCAGCAAAAAAGGCGCAGATACTCTTCCCCCCCACAGGCCTTATGACTGCCCTATTGAACTGTTACCAGGTACTGAAGTCCCCTTTGGGAGAATTTTTCCATTAACGGAGCAGGAGTTAGGCACGCTGAAGGAGTATATTGACGAAAACCTAAAAAAAGGGTTTATCCGTCCGTCTACTTCCCCTGCCGGTGCTGGCATTTTTTTCGTCGAAAAAAAGGACCATTCCTTACGTCCCTGCATTGACTATCGGGAATTGAATAAGATAACTGTCAAAAACCGTTACCCTTTACCCCTAGTACCCGAGTTGTTCCAGAGGCTGGGGTCTGCAGTCATCTTTTCGAAATTGGATCTTCGCGGAGCTTACAATTTAATCCGTATCCGAGAAGGAGACAAGTGGAAGACAGCGTTTCGTACTCGTTTTGGGCACTACGAGTACCTTGTCATGCCCTTCGGGCTGTGTAATGCACCCGCAACCTTTCAACATTTTGTCAACGACATCTTTCGCGACTACCTGGATCTATACGTAATTGCATACCTGGACGATATCCTAATCTTTTCCTCATCATTGGAAGACCATCGTAGACATGTCCGTAGTGTGCTAGCTCGTCTCAGGGTACACGGCTTTACGCGAAACTCGAAAAGTGCGAGTTTGAACGCCAGTCCATCCAATTCCTGGGCCTGGTTATATCTGTGGAGGGCATCAAGATGGATCCCCAAAAAGTATCTGCCATCCTGGACTGGCCTGCACCTGTGGACAGGAAGGGCGTACAACGTTTCGTCGGTTTTTCCAACTTCTACCGGAAATTTATCAGGGGTTTCTCTGCAATTATTGCTCCCATCACCGAACTGACCAGGCAGGGTACCCGATTCTCTTGGACCCCTGAGGCACAGCTGGCCTTCGAAAAACTTAAGATGCTGTTCACCTCTGCCTCTATTCTAAAACATCCGGACCCAGCCTTACCCTTCGTTCTTGAAGTGGATGCTTCGGAAATCGCTGTGGGGGCGGTGTTATCCCAACGGCAGGGTGCCAAGGCTCTTCTTTTCCCGGTGGCGTTCTTTTCTCTCAAACTGTCGTCATCCGAAAGGAACTATGATGTTGGGGACCGAGAACTTCTGTCCATTAAGGCGGCTCTGGAGGAGTGGCGTTATCTATTGGAAGGTGCTGCACATCCCATCCTGGTTTACACCGACCACAAAAACCTGGAATATTTGAGAACTGCCAAAAGACTTAGACCACGGCAAGCCAGATGGGCTCTTTTTTTTTCCCGGTTTCAATTTCACATCACCTATAGACCTGGTTCTAAGAATGTCAAGCCGGATGCCCTGTCACGTATGTTTTCTATCCCTGAAGAGACTCGGGCCTCCTGATACAATTCTCCCTTCTGGGAACTTCTTGCTCCTCCAAGGGGACCTTATCTCCCGGATCAGACAGGCTTCGGTTGGAATGCCCCCGAGCCCCGAGGTCAGCTGTAGTGAGGGGTTGTTCTGGCATAAAGGCAAGATTGTGGTCCCTGAAGCCTTGAAGGTGAACGTGTTGGAACTCTGCCACGACCATAAGATGGCCGGACACTTTGGTACCCTGAAGACTCCCGAACTGATTCAGCGCACCTTTTGGTGGCCTCAACTTCTTAAGGATTGCAAGGACTATGTGGACTCGTGTAGCACTTGCGCCCGAAATAAAAACAGCCGGACACGGGCTTGGGGCCTACTGAAACCTTTGCCTGTCCCTGAGAGACCGTGGAAAATGATTTCGATGGACTTTATCGTGGAACTCCCCCTTTCCGAGGGGTTCTCTACTATCTTTGTTGTCGTAGATAGGCTGTCCAAGATGGCCCACTTCCTCCCGATGAGGGGCACTCCCTCGGCTATGGAGACGGCCAAGATCTTTGTCAAAGAAGTGGTAAGGCTGCATGGGATCCCGGCAAGTATTGTTTCCGATCGAGGCGCCCAATTCACCTCGAGGTTTTGGAGAGCGCTCTGCGGGTCTCTTGAAATTGAATTGGCTTTTTCCTCCGCTTATCACCCCCAGACAAACGGACAAACGGAGAGAACCAATCAGTCCCTGGAGCAGTACATCCGCTGTTTTTCTTCTTTCTCGCAGGATGACTGGGTCTCGCTACTACCCATGACGGAGTTTGCTTATAACAACTCCTTGCATTCCGCCATCAACCAGACACCGTTCTTTGCCAATTACGGCTTCCACCCAGCCTTCTTGCCCAGCTCAGTCCCAGAATGCCTTGTTCCGGCAGTTTCCGAGACATTGGACTTCTTTTCTAAAAACAACCAACTCCTAAAGGAAACCATGGTCCGGTCCCAGGAATGCTATAAACGCGCGTTTGACAAAAGGAGATGGGGAGAACTCGTTCTGGCTCCCGGCAGCCAAGTATGGTTATCTACAGTCAACCTTAAGATGGCCTGTCCTTCCAAGAAGTTAGGCCCTAAATTCGTGGGCCCTTTTTCAGTAAAGAGGAGGATAAACGAAGTTGCATATGAACTTAACCTGCCTGACTCTTTTAGAGTGCACCCGGTCTTTCACGTGACCTTACTGAAGCCCGTTACCCCAAATCCCTTTGCTGACCGCACTATTGACCCACCCGAACCTGTTATAGTGGACAATGAAGAAGAGTTTGAGGTTGAAGCAATCCTTGATTGCAGGAAGAGGGGTAATGTAACCCAGTACCTTATCAAGTGGAAGGGTTATGGACCTGAGGACAACTCCTGGGAACCCGAGGACAATCTACATGCTCAAGAACTTTTGCGGGCCTTCAAGAACCGCCAGGTTTCCAGATCGGCTCACCTGGGCAGCCGGAGTCTGCCCTTAGGGAGGGGGCACTGTCAGGGTCGTTACCTGGATGGTCGCGGTGCTGCCCGTGTTGGTGCGCGCCGATGTCCTGCGGTGCATGCTGGGGTGCGTGTTCCTGTGCGTGCGGTGTTGCGCGCTCCTGTGGGCTCTGGTGCGCGTCGGTGTGTGCCCTCACGTGCCCCTGCTGGCGCAGGTGCGCGTCAGCGCGCGCCGTTGCGCGCTGTGGTGGGCACTTCGGGTACCGCTGGTGTGTCTGCTGGCGTTCGGGTGCGCGCGCGCCTATGCGCGCGCCCGCGCGCGTCGACGCGCGCACGTGCGCGGTGCTTGGCGCCAATCGGCCTATTTAGGTTTGCTACTGACATCTCCCAGGTGCTGCCTGATCAACAGCTTCTCGGTTCCTGTCCCGTTGTTCGTATCCTGTGTTCCTGTTTGCTTATCTCCTGACGACCCGGCTTTCCTTTGACACCGCTGACCTCTGCCTGCATCTGACCTCGGCCTGTTTGACCTCTCTTTTGCCTGCTCCTTCTGTGCCTCTGCTGCCCGCCTGTTGCCGTACCCTGCCTGCACCCGGACCTGCCTGCTCTGCTCCTGCACTGTACCCAGTTTGCCTGTGTCCTACCTACACACCTGCTGCCGGAAGCTTCCTGAAAGTTCCTGCTCCTGGAGCCATATCACAGGCTCTCTTACCACTCCGCACTCTCAGCCACCTGTCTGCTCTATCAGGGGTTGTAAGTCAGACACGTATGGGAGACCACCCTCTGCCCAAGCGGACTCATCGGTTCGGTAAGTGCCAGCCTGACAGTCGGATCGATGTCAGGCCGAAGTCACAGGGCAAAGTCAGATGGACAGTCGTACAACCAGTGGGAGCCGGGCCTAAAGCCCCGTACACACAACCGGACTTTCCGACAACAAAACTGTGCAATTTTGTTCGAAGAATGTTGGCTCCAACTTGTCTTGCATACACATGGTCACGCAAATGTTGGCCAACAATTACGAACATAGTGAGGTACAAGACGTATGTGATATCTCAATTATGAACGCTAGTTTTACAAGACTGAGAGCTTCCGGCTTGTCCTTGATTCCAAACATGCATGTTTGTACTTTGGACTTTTGTCCGATGGACATGTGTACACGCGATCGGAAAGTCCGACAATACACATTTGTTGGCGGAAAATTTGAGGACATGCCAGGCAACATTTGTTGGCAGAAAGTCCGACAACAATTGTCCGGTGGAGCGTACACACGGTCGGACTTACCGCCAACAAGCTCACCTCCAACATTTCCAGTCGGAAAATCTGATCCTGTGTACGCGGCATAAGGCTTTATTGGAAGTGGTTGTGAAGGACTGTTTCAAGAATGTAATTAAAAGTAACACAATTTATAATGCCTGGTATTACTGAATATTTTACTTACCTGCAATGCTTGGAGATACCCCATTATTACCTGTAGATTAGAATGATATGAATAGTCATTATTGCAAGTAATCCTTTGCAGCAAATTGTTTGTGTTTTATCTGAAAGAGTCCAATATGTTGGCAAAATATTTTTGATGCAGTTATTGGGCTGGTTAAATGATTTGTGGAAGGGTTGTGAAGGGATTGCGGGTGCTGGTGCCCCCATGTCCCCTATGTGATATCGATGAAAAAATCACCTGGAGGAAACAAGACCAGCACTTGACTCTACCACTTGGATTGTGCTGGCTATAGATGCCTGGATATTGAAGGCACCTAAGCTACAGAGGCATAAATATATAGGTAGGTGCACCTACCCACCTTGTGGGTCCGTAGCCTATTCGTTTTAACGAGACACAGACAGGTGTACTGTAACTCTAAAATATTTCCTACTCTCATGCCTACCAATCTACCCTTCTTATATTCCCCAATCCATCCTACGAGGTGGGACGAGAACAATCCCTTCTCTCCTACTATTCTGCCCTATCCCCCTTATTATCAAGCCCCCTCCCCCCCCCATATGCCTGAACCCACATTTTCCATGACTTTCCTTCCCTACTGTATATCAATATCCCCCCAACCTTACCTATAACACCCCTACTACCCTTGTTTAAGCATATCCTTACCTTCTCACGGTGGTCCCCTACACCTACGGGAAGATAATTCCTTCTATCTGCTTGGCCTTACAATTGATCCTGAAGCCTTCACTGCTCTACAGCTCCCATGTACTGACCTTGGACATTACGTGCAGCTTCCTACTTGCCTAAGTTTTTATTTAGGCTGTTACTTGTTTCTCTCACTTGAATGCATATGCATATACCACCAATGTACAACAGTACTAATATAATAAATCAATAAAACATTATTGATTAACAATAATGTGTCCAATTGTGTAAGCAACGTAATTTTGTAGATATATGAAGTAAATGTAAAGCCATTGACATTTTTTTTTTAACTTACCGGTAATCCTCAGATCATATAACTGAGCACAGATGTATTTCATTTCACTATTATATAATTCAGCTCGGTAAATCCGAATGTCATTGGAAGACAAAGGCCTGATAATTAATGACCCATCCTTTAAGTTGGAACCTAGTCTCCCGGTATAGTCAGAGCCATGATCACCCATCTCCAGTGGTTGGCCTGGCTTTGTGGTGGCAATAACAAACTTTTGATATACCCAGGTGGCAGAAGTGAGAGAGATATTATTCAGGTCCAGTTGTAGAACGACTTCTTCACCCTCCTCAACAGAAAGACTTTTCATGGGGCCACAGGGCTTTAATAAGGAAGCACCTACATTAAAAAGAATCATATGTTGAAGTGTTGTCAATGTGGACTTTCAAGTCAAGTCAAGTCAAACTTTTTTGTCATTCTACTACACATAAGAACATACAGTAGATTGAAATGTCATATCTCATAGGACCATGGTGTTACATACAAATTAAACATAATTATATATATAATTATAAATATACAGAAAATAAAAAGCACCAATAAAAGAAAACCTATACACATCTGGGAACTACATAACTGTACATATACTATATGTTTCACCTTCTCTACAGAATATTACTCCTCAACCCCCTCCTGAAAAAAAAAAATAAAAAAAAAAAAAAAAAAAAGTGGTGGACTTGTCCAACTATACATGCACTTTGGGCCAAGATATTCAGACTTCTCGCGGCAGTCATGGGGACAGGGCTCCCTACCACTGCTGGAATGTCCATTCTATCCCTGGGAATTAGGGATGAGCTTCAAGTTCGAGTCGAACTCATGTTCGACATGTTCGCAGCAAATTCGAAAAGCCGGAACACCCTATACAAGTCTATGGGAGAAATCTAAAGTGCTCATTTTAAAGGGTAATATGCAAGTTACTGTCCTAAAAAGTGTTTGGGGACCCGGGTTCTGCCCCAGGGGACATGGATCAATGCAAAAAAAAGTTTTAAAAACGGCAGTTTTTTCAGGAGCAGTGATTTTAATAATGATTAAAGTGAAACAATAAAAGTGTAGAATTCCTTTAAATTTCGTAGTTGGGGGGGTATCTATAGTATGCCTGTGAAGGGGCGCATGTTTCTGGTGCTTAGAACTGTCCCTGCACAAAGTGTCATTTGTGCAGGAAAAAAAGTCTTTTAAAATCACTTGCGGCTAAATTGTCGGGTCTCCGTAATACAGAGAACACTCAATGAGTGTTCTCTGTATTAGCCGACAATTCATTCATTCATTGATAAAAAAAAAAAAAAAAAAAAGCGTGGGGGTTCCCCTAAATTCAATTACCAGGCCCTTCAGGTCTGACATGGATATTAAGGGGAACCCCGTGTCAAATGTAAAAAAAAAAATTGACGTGGGGGTCCCCCTAAATATCCATACCAGACCCTTCAGGTCTGATATGGATATTAAGGGGAACCCCACATCAAATTTTAAAAAAAATTGGACGTGGGGGTCCCCCTAAAAATCCATGCCAGACCCTTTATCCAAACACGCAACCTGGCAGGCCGCAGGAAAGAGGGGGGAACGAGAGAGCGGCCCCCCCTCCCTCCTGAACCGTACCAGGCCACATACCCTCAACATTGGGAGGATGCTTTGGGGGTCTGTGACCCCTCAAAGCACCTTGTCCCCATGTTGATGAGGACAAGGGCCTCATCCTCACAACCCTGGCCGGTGGTTGTGAGGGTCTGCGGGCGGGGGGCTTATCAGAATCTGGAAGCCCCCTTTAACAAGGGGACCCCCAGATCCCGGCCCCCCCCTGTTTTAAATGGTAAGGGGGTACAAGTGTAAAAATGGTTAAATAAGACAAACACACTTTTGAAAAATTCCTTTATTAAAAATAAAAAAAAGATTCCAGCGGTGCTAATCCACTCTTGCTATCCAGCGACGAATCTCCGGGGTCCAGCGATGGATGATCATATCCAGCGACGGGGTTCTCTCAGTCCAGCGCTGTCCATACATCCGTCTTCTGTCTCCACTCTGGAGACACTGCGGAATCCCAGCGCTGACGTTTCTTACATTAGGAGGGCGGGGCCACCCGTCACCTGACCCCACCCCCTCTGACGCTGGTGAAGGGAGCCAGGGGTTCCCCAGTGACGTATGGGTGACCCCACCCCCTCTGATGTAACGGAAACCTGCGTTACATCAGAGGGGGCGGGTCACCCACACGTCACTGGGGAACCCCTGGCTTCCCTCTCCAGCGTCAGAGGGGTGGGGTCAGGTGACGGGTGGCCCCGCCCTCCTAATATAAGAAACGTCAGTGCTGGGATCCCGCAGTTTCTCCGGAGTGGAGACAGAAGACGGATGTATGGACAGCGCTGGACTGAGAGATCCCCCGCCGCTGGATATGATCATCCATCGCTGGACCCGGAGATCCGTCGCTGGATAGCAAGAGTGGATTAGCACCGCTGGAATCTTTTTTTTATTTTTTTTATTTTTAATAAAGGAATTTTTCAAAAGTGTGTTTGTCTTATTTAACCATTTTTACACTTTCTTTGTGAAATGGTAGGGGTACTTTTGTACCCCCTTACCATTTCAAACAGGGGGGGGGGCCGGGATCTGGGGGTCCTCTTGTTAAAGGGGGCTTCCAGATTCTGATAAGCCCCCCGCCCGCAGACCCTCACAACCAACGGCCAGGGTTGTGAGGATGAGGCCCTTGTCCTCATCAACATGGGGACAAGGTGCTTTGAGGGGTCACAGACCCCCAAAACATCCTCCCAATGTTGAGGGTATGTGGCCTGGTACGGTTCAGGAGGGAGGGGGGACCGCTCTCTCGTCCCTCCCTCTTTTCCTGCGGCCTGCCAGGTTGCGTGCTCGGATAAAGGGTCTGGTATGGATTTTTAGGGGGGGACCCCCCGTCAATTTTTTTTTTAAATTTGATGCGGGGTTCCCCTTAATATCCATATCAGACCTGAAGGGCCTGGTATGGATATTTAGGGGGACCCCCACGTCAATTTTTTTTTTATTTGACACGGGGTTCCCCTTAATATCCATGTCAGACCTGAAGGGCCTGGTAATTGAATTTAGGGGAACCCCCACGCTTTTTTTTTTTATCAATGAATGAATGAATTGTCGGCTAATACAGAGAACACTCATTGAATTTTCTCTGTATTACGGGGAGCCGACAATATAGCCGCAAGTGATTTTAAAAGATTTTTTTCCTGCACAAATGACACTTTGTGCAGGGACAGTTCTAAGCACCAGAAACATGCGCCCCTTCACAGGCATACTACAGATACCCCCCAGCTACGAAATTTAAAGGAATATTACACTTTTATTGTTTCACTTTAATCATTATTAAAATCACTGCTCCTGAAAAAACGGACGTTTTTAAAACTTTTTTTGCATTCATCCATGTCCCCTGGGGCAGGACCCGGGTCCCCAAACACTTTTTAGGACAATAACTTGCATATTACCCTTTAAAATGAGCACTTTAGATTGTGAACGTTCGAGTCCCATAGACTTTAATAGGGTTCTAAAGTTCACATGAAGTTTAGGTCTGTTCGCATGTTCTGGTGCGAACCGAACTGGGGGGTGTTCGGCTCATCCCTACTGGGAATAGAATCCATTCGGGTAGCATCAAGAGTTATAGTGACGCATATCCTTCTAAGCCCTTGTACACACTGTCGGATTTTGTCCGTCGGATTTTGTCCGTCGGATCTTGTCTGAAACTGTTGCATACACACGGTCAGACAAAGTTGTTGAAAAATCCGATCTTTCAGAACGTGATGACGTAATTTCGTTACGATGGGACTACGTTCAGGCTAGTAGCCAATAGCTTTGATGTAGGAATTTGATCTGAGCATGCGTGGCACTTTGTCCGATCGGAATTCTCTACACATGATCGGAGTATGTCCTATCGGACCAGTTTGTCGGAAAATATTTCCAGCAAGTTGGAAAATTTGGTCCGACAGATATTCCGATGGAAACAGTCTGATGCATACCACACACAGTCGGATTATCCGACAACACGGCCCGATAGGACACATTCCGACGGATTCTCCGACCGTGTGTACAAGGGCTAAGTGCTAGACTGTCCATTATGAGACACTGGAAGGATATTAACCCACCCTGACCCAGATATTAGAAACAACTAATGTCCATGCTACCTATGAACTGATGTGTGCATCTACACAAGGTAATTACCAAAAAATGCACTCTAAAGGGAAACCATGGATAGAATGGTACAACAGAAACAATCAGGAAAGTATCAAGCACTAATTTGTTGTCCACCAAACCCTTCAGCCTAGAGAATGTATATAGTCACCACTAAATCTCTTCCTACTTTCCCCCTTCCCACTCTCTTTACTCACTCCCCATCTCTCTCCTTTGTTTCTTTCTTTTCTACTCCCAACCTTCAGTTTAATCGAGTTGATAGTATGACTATGTTCTCAAGTTGTACTCCGTTTTGAATATTTATAAGCGAAACATGATGATTGAATACAATGCAACCGCATTGAAAATTTTGAATCCAATACGATAAGCTTCAGCATTATAAGTACGAAATAATATTGATGTATCATAATAACGTTTTATGTTACAAATGTTTGTTAGCCCTCGTACACACGGTCGGAAATTCCGACAGAAAATGTCAGATCGGACCGTGTTGTCGGATAATCCGACCATGTGTGTGGGCTCCATCAGACTTTTTCCTTTGGAATGTCCGACCAACAAAGTTTGAGAGCTGAATATAAAATTTTCCAACAACATGATTCCGATCGGACAAAGTCCGATCGTTTGAAGAGAATTCCGATCGGACAAAGTGCCACGCATGCTCAGATCAAATTACGAGACCAAAGCTATTGGCTACTAGCCGCAACGTAGTCCCATCTTAACGAACGAACGTCATCACGTACTGAACGATTGGATTTTCCGACAACTTTGTCCGACCGTGTGTATGCAACACCGGTTTCGGACAAAATCCCTCGAAAAAAATCCGACGGATTTTGTGGTGGGAATTTCCGACCGTGTGTACAAGGGCTTAGACTTTGATGTAAACTGTAAACCTCAATCTTCAATAAAAAACTATTGGAATTAAAAAAAAAGGTGTATCTATCTATCTATCTATTGATCTTTATATATATATATATATATATATATATATATATATATATATATATATAAAATTGGAGATGCAATCTCAGTTTAAGTTGAATTCCTTTAATTCAATCTTCATGAATACAAAAGTTACAAGTGACTGCACAGTTTCGGACAGCACATGTCCTTCATCAAGCTGCATATAGTAAATACGTTTTTTTTTTATATAACTGGTTTCAAATGTGCGGAGTTCTCATCTAGGCAGTCAGGGGTGTTGCTGGGTCTACAAAAGATCTGGGGCTAGAGCCCATAGCAGTGTAGTAAAGAAAGTCATACACTTGGACGGACATACACATGTATATGCAGTAATATATGTGTGTGTGTGTGTATATATCCCCAAAGAGCCCCCCATTTACATCCGGGTCCCCAGAGACCACCTCCTTACATCAGGGTCCCCAAAGAGCCTCCCCCTAGCATCAGGGTCCCCAAAGAGCCTTCCCCTTGCATCAGGGTCCCCAGAGAGCCCCCCACTTACATCCGGGTCCCCAGAGAGCATCTCCTTACATCAGGGTCCCCAAAGAGCCTCCCTCTTGCATCAGGGTTCCCAGAGAGCTCTCCTTACATCAGGGTCCCCAAAGAGCCTCCCCCTTGCATCAGGGTCCCCAAAGAGCCTCTCCCTTGCATCAGGGTCCCCAGAGAGCCCTCCACTTACATCCGGGTCCCCAGAGAGCCCCTCCTTACATCAGGGTCCCCAAAGAGCCTCCCCCTTGCATCAGGGTCCCCAAAGAGCCTCCCCCTTGCATCAGGGTTCACAGAGAGCCCTCCTTACATCAGGGTCCCCAAGAGCCCCCCCCTGCATCAGGGTTCCCAGAGAGCCCCCCCACTTACATCCGGTTTCCCAGAGAGCACCTCCTTACATCAGGGTCCCCAAACAGCCTCCCCCTTGCATCAGGGTTCCCAGAGAGCCCTCCTTACATCAGGGTCCCCAAAGAGCCCCCCCTTGCATCAGGGTCCCCAGAGAGTCCCCCGCTTACATCTGGGTCCCCAGAGAGCCTCCCCCTTGCATCAGGGTCACCAGAGACCCCCCCCCACTTACATTACTTACATTAAATTTCACATTTTATTGCTTCCTTAATTTTGGAGTTGGGGGTTTGAACTGAACATGGGTTTAATACAGTTCAAACACTTGCTATTGGCTAACTTTCAGGAACGCATTTGATTTTATTTCTTTAGAAGTTTAACCACTTCAGGACCGCCGTATTGCCAATGTACGTCAACACAATGGCACAGGCAGGCACAATCACGTAAATGTACGTGAATGCCTTCTAGCGGGTGGGGGGTCCCATCGGACCCCCTCCCGCTAGATACGGCGGTCCCTTTCGGTGCCGGAGCGATCGGCGATGAGGGGATGGCCGTTGGTTTCCGCCCATCCCCTCTCGATCGCTCCTGGCCAGTGACGAACTTCCTCCCCTGTGAACCGGACAGCGAGGAGTGAAGACGTCCAAGTAAGTGCACCAACAGTCCACTGACACATAGGTACACACAGGCACACATTTCACCCCAGTCACCCCCCGATCACCCCCCCGATCGGCCCCCCGCCCCCCCCCAGTCACAGTGTCACTAATGCAGTGTTCATTTATTTATTGATCACTACATTTAGTGTCAGTTGTGACTGTAAAAAGTGTCAGGGCAGCTAGTGTTAGGCCCCTTTAGGTCCAGGGTAGCCCCCTACCCCCCCCTAATAAAGGTTTAACCCCTTGATTGCCCTCCCAGTTAACCCTTTCACCCTCTTTTACCAGTGTCACTAAGTGATCGTTTTTCTGATCGCTGCAATAGTGTCACTGGTCCCGCTAGGAAGCTAGTTTTTTTTTAGGTTCAACGCCAGGTTTTTATACCGTTAGGTACCCCGATATGTAACCTAATAAAGGTTTTAACCCTTTGATTGCCCCTAGAGTTAACCCTTTCACCAGCGATCGCTGCATAAGTGTCACTGGTGACGCTGGTTAGCCAGTTAGTTATTTAGTTATTTAGGTTCCCCGTCAGGTTTTTATAAAGCTTCAGGTACCCCCATATAAATACCCAATAAAGGTTTTAACCCCTGATTGCCCTTAGTTAACCCTTTCACCAGTGATCACCGTATAAGTGTTACGGGTGACGCTGGTTAGGTAGTTCGCTTTTTATAGCATCAGGGCACCCGCCATTTATTACCTAATAAAGGTTTAACCCCCTGATCACCCGGCGGGTGATATAAATTTGGTTTTAGGGTCAGAAAGGGTCTGCGTCGCCCCAGGCAGTGCTAGATTAGTGCCAGCACCGCTAATACCCACGCGCAAAGCATACACCTCCCTTAGTGGTATAGTATCCGAACAGATCAATATCTGATCTGATCAGATCTATACTAGCGTGCCCAGCAATTTAGGGTTCTAAAAAAACGCATTGTTAGCGGGATCAGCCCAGATACCTGCTAGCACCTGCGTTTTGCCCCTCTGCCCAGCCCAGCCCAGCCCACCCAAGTGCAGTATCGATCGATCACTGTCACTTACAAAACACAACACACATAACTGCAGCGTTCGCAGAGTCAGGCCTGATCCCTGCGATCGCTAACAGTTTTTTTTTGTAGCGTTTTATACAGTCGCTGACAGGCTAGGTGCTTTTTTACCTGTGAGTCTCACTACTGTACCCCTAAATTTAGAGCCCAAAATGGCAAAGCGAAGGTACACTAGTGAAGAGGCCTACACGTTTCTGAGCATGACAGATAGTGAAGAGGAAGACACTGATCTGTCAGATTCAGGCTCAGAATACGAACCTGTAGAGGACAGCGCCTCCATGTCAGATAGCTCTGACGACGAAGAAGAGGTCCCTGCTATTGTCAGGCGTACCCGACCCCGATTTTCTGATGTTGTTGAGGTGCAGGAACCGCAAGTCCCTCGTATGGAGTATAGAGCCAGTACTAGCGCCGCTCATCCTTTTGGTGAACTGGCAAGCACCAGCGGCCTAGTACACCCTGGACGTACATCCAGCACTGCAGTATCACGTGGTGAGGTGGCGAGTCCCATAAGTGCAGTTCAAGCTGGCGAGGTGGCAAGCACAAGTAGTGTCCCGCTGCCACCAAGAAGAAGAAGACAAAGACAGGCCCGTCGTACCCATAGTGCCCTTCCTGCAGAATTCGCCTATCCCAATTGGGTGCCCACCACTTCTGCAGAACCCGTACTTCCCCCATTCACTGCCCAACCCGGTATTCAGGTGGATACAGATGATTTTACGCCACTCGATTTTTATTCTCTGTATCTCACGGAAGATCTCTATAGATCTATTGTGGACCAAACCAATTTATATGCTGGTCAACGCATCGCCGCTAATCCCCAGTTGCCGTCTCTTGCCAGAGATTGGAAACCAGTTACGGTTTCCGAATTTAAGACGTTTTTGGGCCTTTCCCTCAACATGGGCACACATAAATTTATGCGGATGCGGGCTTATTGGTCCACGCATCCGGCTGACCACATGCCCGTGTTCTCTAACTCCATGTCCAGGAAACGATACGAGCAGATCTTGCGGTTCTTGCACTTCAGTGAAAAATGAACTTTGTCGTCCACGTGGAGACCCTGAATACGATCAGCTCTACAAAATTCGGCCCCTCATAAACCACTTCAACCAACGTTTTGCAGACTTGTTTACTCCCCAAAAAGTTGTCTGCGTTGATGAGTCCCTGGTTAAGTTTACTGGTCGCTTGTCATTCAAACAGTACATTCCCAACAAGCGTACCAGATACGGGGTCAAGCTCTATAAGTGCTGTGACAGGGCCACAGGCTATGCATGGAGCTTTATGGTTTATGAGGGTAAAGATAGTTACGTAGAGCCGGAGAACTGCCCTGATTACATAGGAAGCGCTGGCAAGATAGTGTGGAAATTGGTGTCACCCTTATTCGGAAAGGGGTACCACTTGTACGTGGACAACTATTACACCAGCGTGCCACTGTTTAGTCATTTATTTGATAATCAGATTGGAGCATGTGGCACTGTGCGACCTAATCGCCGGGGCTTTCCCCAGCGGCTTGTAGATTCCCGTCTTAGGCTGGGGGAGAGAGCCTGCTATCGGTGTAATAATTTGCTCGCTATGAAGTGGAGGCATAATAAGAATGTTTTCGTTCTTACCTCCCTTCATGCAGACATGACGGTCCAAATTTCTACGGCGACTGGTATTGTGGAGAAACCCCTCTGTGTCCATGAATATAACAAAAATATGGGAGGGGTGGACCTCAATGACCAGATGTTGGCGCCGTATCTAACTTCCCGTAAGACCAGACGCTGGTACAAAAAAGTGTCTGCTTACTTATTTCAATTGGCTTTGCTGAATGCTTTTGTGCTATACAAAACTTCAGGCGGAACATTAACCTTTCTTTTCTTCCAAAGAGAGGTTGTCACAGAGCTTCTGTTTCCAGACGGTTCTGTACCTCACCATTCCCAACCAAATGCAGTAAGCCGGCTGCATGAGAGGCATTATTCTTATGTCCTCCCGAGTACCCCTACCCAACGAGCCCCCCAAAAAAGATGTCGTGTCTGTAGCAAGCGCGGATATAGGCGTGACACCCGTTCTTATTGTCCACGCTGTCCTGGCAAGCCTGGTCTTTGTCAGGGTGAGTGTTTTGAACGCTACCATGAACTAGTGAAGTATTAGCGTAGGGTACAGCATTTCACAGCCTAGGCACACTAACACAGAGTCTCCCAAGATGCCATCGCATTTTGAGAGACCCGAACCGTTACAGTTACAGTTTACAGTTCAAAAAAAAGTGTATAAAAAAAAAAAAAAAAAAAGTAAAATAAAAAAAACCAAAAAAAATATAAAATATAAAAACCAAAAAAAATATAAAATATAAAAACCAAAAATAGTTGTCGTTTTATTGTTCTCTCTCTCTCTCTCTCTCTTCTCTCAAATTTTTTATACTTTACTGTTTACTGTGTTATTGTTAACCATTTTTTATGTTTTCAGGTACGCCATTCAGCTGCAGCGTGGATTTATTTATCTTGACAGCAACAGCATTTGCTCCCACGATACATAAAGCCGCGACTCCAGTGCTGTAGGAGGTGATTTCACCACCACAGTTAAAAAAGAGCATATATGCCGAAGCATGGGGGCATAAGGGGTGGAGGAGCGATTTTGCTCCTAATGCCGCGTACATACGGTCAAAATTCCGACGGAGGGCTTGCCCGTGGAAAAGTTTGAACGTATGTACGCAGCATAACTTTTTTGCGGGAGGATGCCCCCATGCTTCGGCATATATATATTTTAGGCACAGGTTGTGTTAAAAAATGTTTTATTTTTTACTGTTTTTTTTGGCAATTGCTTTGCAGGTATGGTATGGTAAGGTTTTACTGGGATGTTACTTTGTTTTAACGTTAACCATAATTTGCTTAGCAGGTACGCCATTCAGCTGCAGCGCGGATTTATTTATCTTGACAGCAACAGCGTTTGCTCCCACGATACATAAAGCCGTGACTCCAGTGCTGTAGGCGGTGATTTCACCACCACAGTTAAAAAAGAGCATATATGCCGAAGCATGGGGGCATAAGGGGTGGAGGAGTGATTTTGCTCCTAATGCCGCGTACATATGGTCAAAATTCCGACGGAGGGCTTGCCCGTGGAAAAGTTTGAACGTATGTACGCAGCATAACTTTTTTGCGGGAGGATGCCCCCATGCTTCGGCATATATATATTTTAGGCACAGGTTGTGTTAAAAAATGTTTTATTTTTTACTGTTTTTTTTGGCAATTGCTTTGCAGGTATGGTATGGTAAGGTTTTACTGGGATGTTACTTTGTTTTAACGTTAACCATAATTTGCTTAGCAGGTACGCCATTCAGCTGCAGCGCAGATTTATTTATCTTGACAGCAACAGCGTTTGCTCCCACGATACATAAAGCCGTGACTCCAGTGCTGTAGGCGGTGATTTCACCACCACAGTTAAAAAAGAGCATATATGCCGAAGCATGGGGGCATAAGGGGTGGAGGAGCGATTTTGCTCCTAATGCCGCGTACATACGGTCAAAATTCCGACAGGGGGCTTGCCCATGGAAAAGTTTGAACGTATGTACGCGGCATAACTTTTTTGCGGGAGGATGCCCCCATGCTTCGGCATATATAAATGGTGCATGTATGTCCATCATTAGAAGTGGGTGGATGAAGGGAGGTATCTAATGGTGGGCATACCCACCGATCAATCTCTTTTTTTTCGTTCAGACAACATGACTCTCAGTAAATAGCTTGGGGTGTCTACTTTCCAAAATGGGGTAATTTGGGGGGGGTTTGTGCTATTTTGGCATTTTATGGCCTTTGCACCCTTAGAAATCCTGAAGGTGGTGATTGGTTTGGGGTGCCGTACGCGACTAGACTCCCAAAAAGTCCCACACATGTGGTATCCCCATACTCGGGAGAAGTAGCTGAATATATTTTGGGGTGCAATTCCACATATAACCATGGCATGTGTGAGCAATATATCATTTAGTGACAACTTTTTGTAAAATTTTTTTTTTTTTGTCATTATTCAATCCCTTGGGACAAAAAAAAAAAATATTCAATAGTGTCAAGATGGCCCTCGGCAAATAGCTTGGGGTGTCTACTTTCCAAAATGGGGTCATTTGGGGGGGTTTTGTGCCATCTTGGCATTTTATGGCCGTCAAAACTGTGATAGGTAGTGATAGGTAGTGAGGAGTAAAATAAAAAAATTATGCCCTTAGAAATCCTGAAGGCGGTGCTTGGATTTCGGGGTCCCGTACGTGGCTAGGCTCCCAAAAAGTCCCACACATGTGGTATCCCTGTACTCAGGAGAAGCAGCAGAATGTATTTTGGGGTGTCATTTCACATATACCCATAGCATGTGTGAGCAATATATCATTTAGTGACAACTTCGTGCAAAAAAAAAAAAGTTTGTAATATTCCCGCAACTTGTGGCAAAATATAAAATATAAATATATATATATAAAATATTCCATGGACTCAACATGCCTCTCAGTAAATAGCTTGGGGTGTCTACTTTCCAAAATGGGGTCATTTTTGGGGGTTTTGTGCTATTTTGGCTTTTTATGGCCTTCGAAACTGTGATAGGTAGTGAGGGGTGAAATCAAAAATTTGCACCCTTAGAAATCCTGAAGGTGGTGATTGGTTTTCGGGATGCCGTGTGTGACGGACTGGGGTTTATATGGTCACAAAACAGACACCCCAAAGCAAAGTATATATTCATTTTTTTTTATATATTTCTAAACATCTCCCTACTATTCTATTAATAACCAGTAGATGGCAGAGAAGGTACACAAACAGAGTCTATATAAGGCCACACACCATGTGACTGGAAATTAAACTACTTCCAGCCACAAAGTCAGTGGTCATATCTCATGCTGTTTGTGTGATTCTTTGCAGGTATGTACTCTAAATTGTTCCTAATCTGTATTAACCTGTGATAGAAAGATTCCTAAACATCTTGAGCAGATGCAGAAAAAGTCTCAGCAGATTTTATGCTATAGTTTTGCTGTAATTAGAAGTTTAGAACAGCATGTGTCAGAAACAAGTGAAAAGTGCATAAGAACATGAAAATACTGCATTAGTCAGAACAAATGTCTATGATAAATAGTGATGGCCGAACGGTTCGCCCGGCGGTCGTTTCGCGGCGAATTTCCGACTTTCGCCGTCCGCGGGTTCGAACGCCTTTTTCCGTCGTTCGCCCCGGCGGACTTACGTGTTTAATGTATACAAGAACTTTAACCTTTCGTGACACGTTTATCATGTGTTACAGGACAACCAATTGAGACATGACAGCTCATGGACACTTGGACATTCCCCCTAACCTATAAATACACCCGATCCGGTGGCCATTTTACATTCTTTCTTCTGTCACTGTAGGGAAAGGATCCTGTGTGGAGTAGGGACAGAGAAAACGCTAGCTATTTGGTACACAAAAGTTCTTTTCAGGACTGGTATAGGTGTTAGGTCAGCAGCCTGAGTTTCTTTTGTCAGTTTAGATAAAGGGACAGAGCGCTGTATGCTGCTATTTTAGGGACAGCTCAGCCAGATTAGTCTTTCTTCATCATCATCATCATCATCATCATTAGCTGTTACTATCAGGTCCACAAAAGAGCTGTTCCAGCTAATCGTTCCAGCCTACTCTTTTTTGCCAATTTGTATAGGGACAGGCAGGAAGCAGTGTGTCAGGCAGTGAGGATAATTTTAAAGACTTGCTGTTACTATTAGTTCCACAAAGGTTCTTTTCAGGACTGGTATCAGTGGTACGGTAATAGGCTTGTACACGTATAATATTCTTTCTTCCAAATATAGAAAGAATATTATACTTGACTGCTGCCCTTCTGCTGCAGTCTGCTAATCATTCACAACTCACTTGTTCCACAAAGCTCTTTATCAGGACTGGTAACTTGGTCTGTCTAGGGTGCTACGGTACATAGGCTTGGGTGCGGTACAGTCTGCTGTTCTGTAAGGACCGCTATCGGTCCACAATACATAGGGTTGCCGTGCACTACTGCTGACCGCTGCCCTATACTGCAGCAGTCCTTCATTGGTATAGGGACTGACGTACAGTCTGCTAATCACTAACACACAACCTGCTTGGTCCACAAAAGTTCTTATAAGGACTGGTAACTTGGTATAGGGTGCTACGGTACATAGGCCTGAGTGCGTTACAGTCTGCTGTTCTGTAAGGACCGCTATCGGTCCACAATACATAGGGTTGCCGTGCACTACTGCTGACCGCTGCCCTATACTGCAGCAGTCCTTCAGCGGTATAGGGACTGACGCACAGTCTGCTAAACACTAACACACAACCTGCTTGGTCCACAAAAGTTTTTATAAGGACTGGTAACTTGGTATAGGGTGCTACGGTACATAGGCCTGAGTGCAGTACAGTCTGCTGTTCTGTAAGGACCGCTATCGGTCCACAATACATAGGGTTGCCGTGCACTACTGCTGACCGCTGCCCTATACTGCAGCAGTCCTTCATTGGTATAGGGACTGACGTACAGTCTGCTAATCACTAACACACAACCTGCTTGGTCCACAAAAGTTCTTATAAGGACTGGTAACTTGGTATAGGGTGCTACGGTACATAGGCCTGAGTGCGTTACAGTCTGCTGTTCTGTAAGGACCGCTATCGGTCCACAATACATAGGGTTGACGTGCACCACTGCTGACCGCTGCCCTATACTGCAGCAGTCCTTCAGCGGTATAGGGACTGACGTACAGTCTGCTAAACACTAATACACAACCTGCTTGGTCCACAAAAGTTCTTATAAGGACTGGTAACTTGGTATAGGGTGCTACGGTACATAGGCTTGAGTGCGGTACAGTCTGCTGTTCTGTAAGGACCGCTATCGGTCCACAATAGATAGGGTTGACGTGCACCACTGCTGACCGCTGCCCTATACTGCAGCAGTCCTTCAGCGGTATAGGGACTGACGCACAGTCTGCTAAACACTAACACACAACCTGCTTGGTCCACAAAAGTTTTTATAAGGACTGGTAACTTGGTATAGGGTGCTACGGTACATAGGCCTGAGTGCGTTACAGTCTGCTGTTCTGTAAGGACCGCTATCGGTCCACAATACATAGGGTTGCCGTGCACTACTGCTGACCGCTGCCCTATACTGCAGCAGTCCTTCATTGGTATAGGGACTGACGTACAGTCTGCTAATCACTAACACACAACCTGCTTGGTCCACAAAAGTTCTTATAAGGACTGGTAACTTGGTATAGGGTGCTACGGTACATAGGCCTGAGTGCGTTACAGTCTGCTGTTCTGTAAGGACCGCTATCGGTCCACAATACATAGGGTTGACGTGCACCACTGCTGACCGCTGCCCTATACTGCAGCAGTCCTTCAGCGGTATAGGGACTGACGTACAGTCTGCTAAACACTAATACACAACCTGCTTGGTCCACAAAAGTTCTTATAAGGACTGGTAACTTGGTATAGGGTGCTACGGTACATAGGCTTGAGTGCGGTACAGTCTGCTGTTCTGTAAGGACCGCTATCGGTCCACAATACATAGGGTTGCCGTGCACTACTGCTGACCGCTGCCCTATACTGCAGCAGTCCTTCATTGGTATAGGGACTGACGTACAGTCTGCTAATCACTAACACACAACCTGCTTGTTCCACAAAAGTTCTTATAAGGACTGGTAACTTGGTATAGGGTGCTACGGTACATAGGCTTGAGTGCGGTACAGTCTGCTGTTCTGTAAGGACCGCTATCGGTCCACAATAGATAGGGTTGACGTGCACCACTGCTGACCGCTGCCCTATACTGCAGCAGTCCTTCAGCGGTATAGGGACTGACGTACAGTCTGCTAAACACTAATACACAACCTGCTTGGTCCACAAAAGTTCTTATAAGGACTGGTAACTTGGTATAGGGTGCTACGGTACATAGGCTTGAGTGCGGTACAGTCTGCTGTTCTGTAAGGACCGCTATCGGTCCACAATAGATAGGGTTGACGTGCACCACTGCTGACCGCTGCCCTATACTGCAGCAGTCCTTCAGCGGTATAGGGACTGACGTACAGTCTGCTAAACACTAATACACAACCTGCTTGGTCCACAAAAGTTCTTATAAGGACTGGTAACTTGGTATAGGGTGCTACGGTACATAGGCTTGAGTGCGGTACAGTCTGCTGTTCTGTAAGGACCGCTATCGGTCCACAATACATAGGGTTGCCGTGCACTACTGCTGACCGCTGCCCTATACTGCAGCAGTCCTTCATTGGTATAGGGACTGACGTACAGTCTGCTAATCACTAACACACAACCTGCTTGTTCCACAAAAGTTCTTATAAGGACTGGTAACTTGGTATAGGGTGCTACGGTACATAGGCTTGAGTGCGGTACAGTCTGCTGTTCTGTAAGGACCGCTATCGGTCCACAATAGATAGGGTTGACGTGCACCACTGCTGACCGCTGCCCTATACTGCAGCAGTCCTTCAGCGGTATAGGGACTGACGTACAGTCTGCTAAACACTAATACACAACCTGCTTGGTCCACAAAAGTTCTTATAAGGACTGGTAACTTGGTATAGGGTGCTACGGTACATAGGCTTGAGTGCGGTACAGTCTGCTGTTCTGTAAGGACCGCTATCGGTCCACAATAGATAGGGTTGACGTGCACCACTGCTGACCGCTGCCCTATACTGCAGCAGTCCTTCAGCGGTATAGGGACTGACGTACAGTCTGCTAAACACTAATACACAACCTGCTTGGTCCACAAAAGTTCTTATAAGGACTGGTAACTTGGTATAGGGTGCTACGGTACATAGGCTTGAGTGCGGTACAGTCTGCTGTTCTGTAAGGACCGCTATAGGTCCACAATAGATAGGGTTGACGTGCACCACTGCTGACCGCTCACCTATACTGCAGCAGTCCTTCAGCGGTATAGGGACTAAGAGTTTTGTCACAGGGTCATTTAAAAAATGACATGCAGAGGAAGAGGCAGGCCCTTCCGCAGGGGTGGTAGGGGTAGGGCAGGAGCAACAGGCTTGAGCCAAAGTGGGAAGTTGCAGAAGGTGCGTTCAATTACTTTAAAGGATGCACCAGACTTGGTTGAGTGGCTCGCTCAGCCTTACTCTTCTGCACCCTCCTCATCCTCTCGATCTGCACCCTCTTCTTCACTCTCTGCTATGTGCACCCCCAAAGACACTACCACCAACAACACGACCACCACCACCACCACCACATACCTTCCGCTTGAGTCACTGGAATTATTTTCCGATCCATATCAAGAGGACATTTCTGATGCGCAGCCACTCTTGGTATTGGATCAGGAAGAGGAGGTAGCAACAAGCGCTACTCAGCAGTCTGACGCCAGTACCCAGATCAGCCCAAGGAGGAGGTTGGTCCCCGGTGTTGCTGCCTACTCTACTTATAGCGGTGGGGAAGGTGACGTTGATGATGACGTGTCTAGTGATGTCACGTGGGTGCCCACAAGAGAGGAAGAGGAGGGGAGTTCAGAGGGAGATATGGACCAGCAGATAGGGAGGAGAAGCAGCAATGACTTACATTGCACAGCAGGGACAAAGCAGACTGCAAATGTATCAGGAGCGAGTCATCGACCATGTACGGTCACATCTGGCGCTCCCAGGACACCGGCACATGGCTCCGCAGTGTGGGCTTTTTTTAACGTGTCCGCTGCTGACAATAGCGTTGCCATCTGCAATCTTTGCAGTCAACGCGTTAGTCGCGGTAAGCCCAATACTCACCTAGGGACGACCGCCTTAAGAAGGCACATGAGCAGCCATCACCGAGCCCAGTGGGAGCAACGGAACACACAAAGCCACACTGCAGGCTCTCACCGTCCAGCCTCGTCTTCTACTTCTCCTTCTCCTCTCTCCTCACAATTGTCCTCCACTCCACCTTCCATCACGCCAAGCTCACATTTTTCTGCAAAAAGGCAGGCTTCCGTGGGCCTAATGTTTGAGCGTAAAAAAATGATGACGCCGGATAACCCTCTTGCCCAACGGTTGGCGGCTGGCTTGTCAGAACTCATAGCCCGCCAACTACTGCCATATAAACTGGTGGACTCGGAGGCCTTTCGCAAATTTGTGGCCATTGGAACACCACAATGGAAGGTCCCAGGAAGGAAGTATTTCTCAGAGAAGGGCATCCCAGAGCTATATGGCCATGTTCAGCGGCAAGTGAATGTATCTCTGGCACACAGTGTCGGTGCCAAGATACATCTGACCACAGACACGTGGTCTAGCAAACACGGGCAGGGAAGGTATATCAGTTTTACTGCCCACTGGGTGAACCTTCTGACGGCCGTCAAGCATGTAACCCGTGGCACCCGTGTAGATTTGGTTTTACCGCCACGGATTGCATGCAGGCCTGACTCTTCTTCTCCTCCTCCTACTCCATCCTCCTCCCTCTCCTCCTCAGCTGCCTCCTCCTTTTCCGCTGCTAGCGTCTCTTCCACTGCACCGCCCAAGCTCCCCAGAACCTATTCCACATGCCAGGTGAGACGTTGCCATGCCGTGCTGCGTCTGTTGTGCCTGGAAGCAAAGAGCCACACTGGCCCGGCACTCCTTTCAGCTTTGCGTTCACAGGCAGATGAGTGGCTAACACCGCTCAATTTGACAGTTGGTAAAGTGGTGTGTGACAACGGTGCCAATCTGCTTAGCGCATTGAAACAGGGCAAAATCACGCACGTGCCGTGCATGGCACACGTCTTAAACTTGGTCGTGCAGCGATTCCTTGTCAAATACCCTGGGGTCCAGGACATCTTGCGGCAGGCAAGGAAAATCTCGGCCCATTTCAGAAGATCTTACACGGCCATGGCTCGCCTTGCTGACATTCAGCGGCGACACCATCTGCCGGTCAGACGTCTTATTTGCGATTGCCCGACGCGATGGAACTCAACCTTCTATATGCTTGATAGGCTGCTCCAGCAGAAACGTGCAGTTAACGTCTACCTGTATGAACTCTGCGAAAGAAACGGTTCTGGGGAGCTGGGTTTTTTTTCACCGCGCCAGTGGCTGCTCATGCGCGACACATGCAGACTTCTGCGGCCATTTGAGGAGATCACCAAACTGGTCAGTCGCAGCCATGGCGCCATCAGTGACATGGTACCTTATGCCTTCTTTCTGGAGCGTGCATTGCGTCGTGTCATTGATCAGGCTGTGGAGGAGCAGGAGCGGGAAGATGAGGAAGTCGCAATGCTGGATGAATTCCCAGGGGGGGCTACTCTATCTGAGACAAGTCAACAACAGGAGTCTGATGAGGAGTCAGAGGAGGATGGTGCCGGGGCGGATGAGCAGGAGCAAGAAGAGCATGCTTTAAACCTTTCTGGGATCCCTGTTGTGCGAGGATGGGGAGAGGAGAATGAAGAGGACGACATTATCCTGGATGATGAGCAGGAGCCAGGCCACCACACCGCTTCCACTTTAGTGCAAATGGGGGCCTTCATGCTCCAGTGTTTTAATAGGGACCCCCGTATAAAAAGCATGAGGGTCAAGGACCAGTACTGGGTGGCAACGTACTTAGACCCCCGGTACAAACACAAAATGGCGGAAATGTTACCGCCGTCGCAGAGGGCTGTCAGAATGCAGCACTTCCAGGCCTTGCTTCGAGAAATGCTGCATTCTGCTTTTGCGTGCGCTGGCAGAGGAGCAATTCCCACTCCCAGAGAAGGATTTGCGGGTACCAATCCAACAGCGCCTGCAAGAAGAGGCCGGTTTGAAGATGTGTTGGTGACTTCGGATATGAGGTCATTCTTTCAGCCGACCCATCGACAGGTGTCATCCGGATCCAGCATCAGGGAACGCCTAGACCGTCAGGTGTCCGACTACATTGGGTTAACGGCCGATGTGGACGCTCTGAGGAGTGATGAACCCCTAGACTACTGGGTGGGCAGGCTTGACCTCTGGCCAGAGCTTGCCCAATTTGCAATCGAACTGTTGGCTTGCCCCTCATCCAGTGTCCTGTCCGAAAGGACGTTCAGCGCAGCAGGGGGGATTGTGACCGATAAGCGTACTCGCCTAGCTCACCACAGTGTTAACTACCTCACATTTCTAAAAATGAATGAGGCATGGATCTCGGAGGAATTCAACACATGTGATCAGTAGACCATGTATATGTCTATAAACAATTTTTGGAATCAAGCACACAGACCTTCTTAATTCATTTGGCTCACTTCCCTGACCCAAAAAAGCACACCGTACTATATGCCCCTACCCTCCTCTTTGAAGAGGTTGAGCGGTGTCATATTTCTACTGGGGCTGCTTATTATGAGGGGTTCCCACCATCCCTGTGCTGTGCTGACTTCCTCCTGGGTGTTCTTATTATGAGGGGCTCCCACCATCCCTGTGCTGTGCTGACTTCCTCCTGGGGGTTCTTATTATGAGGGGATCACACCATCCCTGTGCTGTGCTGACTTCCTCCTGGGGCTGCTTACGGTGCTGCTGTCAGCGCTGTATGTCACGGAGCTGCTGTCAGCGCTGTATGTCACGGAGCTGCTGTCAGCGCTGTATGTCACGGAGCTGCTGTCAGCGCTGTATGTCACGGAGCTGCTGTCAGCGCTGTATGTCACGGAGCTGCTGTCAGCGCTGTATGTCACGGAGCTGCTGTCAGCGCTGTATGTCACGGAGCTGCTGTCAGCGCTGTATGTCACGGAGCTGCTGTCAGCGCTGTATGTCACGGAGCTGCTGTCAGCGCTGTATGTCACGGAGCTGCTGTCAGCGCTGTATGTCACGGAGCTGCTGTCAGCGCTGTATGTCACGGAGCTGCTGTCAGCGCTGTATGTCACGGTGCTGCTGTCAGCGCTGTATGTCACGGAGCTGCTGTCAGCGCTGTATGTCACGGAGCTGCTGTCAGTGCTGTATGTCACGGAGCTGCTGTCAGCGCTGTATGTCACGGAGCTGCTGTCAGCGCTGTATGTCACGGAGCTGCTGTCAGCGCTGTATGTCACGGTGCTGCTGTCAGCGCTGTATGTCACGGAGCTGCTGTCAGCGCTGTATGTCACGGAGCTGCTGTCAGCGCTGTATGTCACGGAGCTGCTGTCAGCGCTGTATGTCACGGAGCTGCTGTCAGCGCTGTATGTCACGGAGCTGCTGTCAGCGCTGTATGTCACGGAGCTGCTGTCAGCGCTGTATGTCACGGAGCTGCTGTCAGCGCTGTATGTCACGGTGCTGCTGTCAGCGCTGTATGTCACGGAGCTGCTGTCAGCGCTGTATGTCACGGAGCTGCTGTCAGTGCTGTATGTCACGGAGCTGCTGTCAGCGCTGTATGTCACGGAGCTGCTGTCAGCGCTGTATGTCACGGAGCTGCTGTCAGCGCTGTATGTCACGGTGCTGCTGTCAGCGCTGTATGTCACGGAGCTGCTGTCAGCGCTGTATGTCACGGAGCTGCTGTCAGCGCTGTATGTCACGGAGCTGCTGTCAGCGCTGTATGTCACGGAGCTGCTGTCAGCGCTGTATGTCACGGAGCTGCTGTCAGCGCTGTATGTCACGGTGCTGATGTCAGTGCTCTGTATTACGGTGCTGCTGTCAGTGCTCTGTATCTCCTGCACCCTCTTGTTTGCCTACCCTGGTCCCTGACCTTCCCTCTCCTCCATTGCCTTCATTAGCTCCATAGTCCTGAATTGTCAGAACAATTTCCCAAATAAAAAAAAAATGCTTGTAGTTATCGATCCCAAATTCACCTCATACATGTATTATGCTATTGTCCAGGTGGTGGGACTACGTGCTACCCCCTAATAATTACCCCGTGGCCGCAAATTCGACCTAAAGGTTTGCGAAATTCGCCTCCCATTGAAGTCAATGGAGCCCGCGGCGAACGGTCGTTTTCGCGAACGTTTGTGTCCGTTCGCGTTTCGCGTTCGCGAAACGTCCCGTCGGAAGTTCGTCCATCACTAATGATAAACACTAAACCTTTCTAAATAGGTATATTTAAACCTGATTTATTGGAAATTGCATAGATTTATAGAAGCACATGTTTTCTGTTATTTAATATAGAAAAAACCTATTGTATGTAAAGCTTATGTATTGCATCATACAGACATGCAATGTGCACCATCTAGTGGTTAAAAAAGAGTACTAACATGAAAATATTTGTATTAAAGCAATGCATTGTTAGTATGATTATTGCACACTTAAAGTGTACCGGAGAGATAAAAATAATTATCTATAACACTGAATAACAGGGATATATATGTTATTAAAATATAATAATGTTCATTGTTGTAACTACGTTTTAAAATACTTTAGTTAAAATCTGTATTATATATATTGTTAATGGTTATAAACATGTGACTATAAAAATGTAAAAGATGTATTGTTATGTAAAAATTAAACTACTTCCAGCCATAAAGTCAGTGGTCATATCTCATGCTGTTTGTGTGATTCTTTGCAGTCCACGCCAAGCTGATCACCTTATCTCATCGCGTCTACAATCATCGGCTCTCTTAATTCACATTTTGAGGCCGGTAACATTTTGGGGGCTCGTGTGCCGGGATTCGTTGTGTTACCAGTGAGAAGGAAGCGCGAGACAAGCGTGAGCCTGCTACAGAGCTACAAGGAGAGTCGTAAGAGTTGTCTGCCTCGTGAGTGCAAGTCTTCAGATTGCAACAGAGATGGCATCTCCTCATCGTGCGCTGATGTGGGATATCCGGAAACAAATTCATCTGCTTAATGAAGAACAGCTGCATAGCCTTGCTATTACGCTGGGAGATGAAAGAGAAGTGGACGTTCCATCAGTGACTGGTACCAACGAAATGGAACTTGTTGAATTTATTGAAGACTACTTGAGAAGTGATCAGCTGGAAAAGTTGGAAGATCAAGGTATGTCTTACCTACTCATCATCCAAGACAAGATCAATGAACTAAAACTTAACAAGGAAAGTACACCAACTGTGGACATTGCAACTGCTGCAAAAAAAATAAGTAGTGGAACTGCAAGGACTGAACAGGTATCGGAGGTGGTGAGATTAACTGATGTTGTTGCTTTATTGACACTTAGAGAATTTAAAATGCATGGTGGTGTAATTTCAGATCATGGTTCGGACATGAGTTACAGTAGCGTGTGCAGACAAATTGACGAGGGTCTAACAGAAAAATTCCCTGAATCTGAAATTATACGCACAGTGTTGAGAATAATCAAACCTGGTAATTTTAAAGATATGTTGACTGACAAAGATGATCTGACTGTTGTTGAATTGAAAAGGTTTTTGAAGTCACATATGAGAGAACGAAGTGGTAATGAGTTATTTCAGGACCTTAGCAATGCTGCCCAGCAAGAAAGAGAAACAGCACAACAATTTGTTTACAGGCTAGTGGGGTTAAAACAAAAAGTTCTGTCTACATCACAACATGATAGGCAAGAGTTTAGCTATGACAAAAAACTGGTGCAAGGCATATTCCTTCATACACTCTATCAGGGACTAAATGAGAAAAATTCTAATGTTAGACGAGATATCAAGCCTTATGTGTCTGATTTGACAGTAACGGATGACTTTATTATAGAGCAAGTCACCAGATCAGTTGATGAGGAAACAGAAAGGCAGAGACGCTTAAACAGTGCACCTAAACATAAACCTCTTACTGTTCATTCATCCCAGACACCAGGGAATAGCGAAAAAGACACCTTCCAAAAGAGAGTGGAGGGAGATGTTAGAGCAAATCACACTGCATTAATGGAACTAACAACACAGGTCTCTGCTCTCACAAAGAACCTGGAAAAGATGATGAAGCTAACTCCTATTGTTGGAAACCAAATGACTAAGCCACTAACCAATGTTCAAGTTCCAGATACAACTCACTGCAAGCCCAGGTGTGATGATTGCATTAAACGAGAGAGTCAGAACTGCTACCATTGTTTCTACTGTGGTTGGACAGGACACAGAGCGGTTGATTGCTTGAAGAAAAGAAGGCAGTCGGGAAACGACAGACGGTCACTGGGAAAGGGACAACCAGTGACCACCTCAAATGATCTGTCCCATGCTAAGGTAAACAGGGTATTCACCCACCGGTCAACTAGAACACTCCCAAAAGAGAATGGATTCTCCAAACAACACGTAGCACAATTAATTGGAGGAAAATGCCTACTGTCATGTCAGATGAATGGTGTACCGGTTGACATGTTGATGGATACAGGAGCTCAGGTCAGCATTGTCGGGAAGGCATGGTTAGAAAAGTTTCTACCCAGTGTCTCCATTAGGCACATACAAGATTTACTTTGTGATGACAACTTATCCATTACAGCTGCAAATGGTTCTATCATTCCATTCATCGGGTGGATTGAAGTCTGCCTGGAATTCGAAAGTAGTGGACATGGAAACTTAGCCATTTATGTGCCAATGCTGGTGAGTGACTGCTGTAATGACAATCCAATTCTTGGGATTAATGTTATCGAAGAATTAATCAGAGAAAACCGTGACCGACCAAACAGCACCCAAAACCTGACTATCTTGCTGAGTGAAGCTATGAAAATAAGACAGAGTGTAGCGAATAACATTGTCAATGCTGTCAGTCAAGCAACTGACCCAGGAGAAATATTCGATAGTCGTATGGTCAAAGTGGGGAAGAAGGGACTCCAGATTAAAGGAGGCGAGCTCTGTGAAGTCAAATGCAGAATTAGAGTGTGGCCGAAAGGAGGAATCATGTAATTTGAACCACTTCCCGAATATCCAATTGAGGAAGGACTTGAACTATTTCCTTCAGTGGTAGATGTGCCAAATGGGTTCTCTAAACTGGTGAAGATACCTATACTGAACCGTGCTCAACATGACATCTATCTTCCACCCAGAACAGTATTGGGTACCATTTCTCCAGCAGCTGAGATTCTACCATTGTCTCCAAACAAAGACGATGGAAAGAGAATTGACCAGAAGAAAAGGGTGTTTCATGTAAACCAGTTGAATCAAGTGGACACTGGAAATCAGCTACCCACTAACAAATCTGTTAAGTGGCACCCACCTGTCAATTTGGAAGATCTCTCAGAAGAAGAAGAGGAGATAGCGAGACAAATGTTATATGATGAATCAGATGTCTTTGCTCGAGATGAGGGAGACATAGGATGCATCCCTAACCTGAAACTGAGGATAAATCTGAAAGATGAAACTCCTGTCCAGAAACGCTACAATTCGATACCGAAACCCCTATACAAAGAAGTGAAAGAATATATCCAAAACCTTCTTGACCGAGGTTGGGTAACAAAATCTTCTTCCGCGTACTCATCACCAGTTGTTTGTGTTCGAAAGAAGGACAGTAGCCTACGACTATGTGTTGACTTTAGGGAGTTAAACCGAAAGACTATCCCAGATAGACATCCACTACCCAGAATACAAGATCTGCTGGATAGCTTAGGAGGATTTACGTGGTTCTCAATCCTGGACCAGGGTAGTGCGTATCATCAAGGCTTTTTGCATGAAGACTCCAGACATCTGATGGCTTTCAGCACCCCCTGGGGACTCCTGGAGTGGAACCGTATTCCATTTGGATTAACGAATGCCCCAGCAGCTTTTCAGAGATGCATGGAGAATGTATTAGAGGGCATCAGAGACAAATGTTGTTCTCCATACTTGGATGACGTACTTTGCTACTCCAAAACTTTTCAGGAGCATGTCAATGATATTAGGCAAGTGCTTAGTCGAATGCGTGAGCATGGTATCAAACTTAGACCGAAGAAGTGTGAACTCTTTAAACGACAGATTCGATACCTTGGACGAATGGTGTCAGAAGAAGGCATAAAAATGTACCCAAAAGATCTTGAAGCGGTATTACATTTGAAAAGGAAAGAACCAAAAACAGTGGGAGAAGTCAGATATTTGTTAGGATTCCTGAGCTACTACAGGTCCTTCATTCAAGATTTCTCTCGACTTGCTAAACCACTGTATGAACTTTTGCAGAACACTGAGAAAGAATCTGCTACATCCATCCCCAAAAACAATCGGAGGGAATCTACAAAGAAAAACGGGAACAAAGCACAAGTGCCATCTAAAACACTGATTCAATGGACACCCAAACATCAAGCTGTAGTATCCAGACTGGTGGACATGCTAACCAATCCACCAATTCTAGCATACCCTGATTTTGACTTACCCTTCGTCTTACACACTGATGCTTCCAATGAAGGCCTAGGTGCTGTACTATACCAACGACAAGGAGAAAAACTTTGTGTTATTGGGTTTGGCTCCAGAACATTGACTCCAGCAGAGCGCAATTACCATCTTCACTCTGGTAAACTTGAGTTTTTAGCTCTCAAGTGGGCAGTCTGTGACAAATTCAGAGATTACTTGTACTACGCTCCAACATTCACCGTTTACACAGACAACAACCCATTGACATATGTATTGAGTACTGCCAGACTGAATGCTGTGGGTCATCGTTGGGTTAGCGAGTTGGCTGATTTCCACTTCGATATCAAGTACAGGCCAGGTAAACAGAATGCAGATGCAGATACACTGTCACGATTTCCGGTGGAACTCACGAAGAATCTGAGTGAGTACACAGAGCTTGTACCATCTGAGGTTGTGTCAGCTATGTGGCAAGGGAGCAAAGCTGTTGACGAAGAAGAGGCATTATGGGTGGCTTCATTGACTCTTCACTCAGAAAGTGATGTGGCCGAAGAATTGCTGAAAGGACAGACAATCTGCCCAATGACTCAGGAGAATATCAGAGCATTACAACAAGACGATACCAACATTAGAGAAGTGGTCTGGCTTAAGGAGAACGACTGGATTCCAAACCACAAAGAAAAGGAGAGTATGACCAGCAAAACAAGACGTTTGATACATGAATGGAATAAACTCAGAGTCGATGAAGGAATCCTCTACCGACACTCTGGAACCCGAAAACAGCTAGTTCTACCAGAAAAGTTAAAACCATTGGTCTTAAGAAATCTTCATGATGACATGGGTCACATTGGTACTGACAAGGTAACCCACCTAGCACGTGAACGATTTTACTGGCCATTTATGCAAAAAGACATTGATGAATATGTGCTGAAGAAGTGCAGCTGCATCAAACAAAAGCATCCAAATATCACCGAAAGAGCACCTATGGGTTTGATTACTACCAGTTCACCTTTGGAGTTAGTATCCATTGATTATCTTCACTTGGAGAAAAGCAAAGGAGGATATGAGTATATACTTGTAATAGTTGACCATTTCACACGCTTTGCACAAGCGTATCCAACTAAGAACAAATCTGGAAAAACGGCGGCAGAAAAGATCTTTCAGGATTTCATACCACGTTTTGGCTATCCAGAGAAACTCCACCATGACCAAGGAAGAGAATTTGAAAACAACTTATTTCAGACATTGCAACGATTGGCAGGGATTTCTCATTCAAGAACTACTCCATACCATCCACAGGGTAACCCAGTGGAGAGACTGAACCGTACTTTGTTACAGATGCTTCGCACCTTAGAGGAAGAGAAAAAGTCAGATTGGAAAGAACATCTTCCACATATGGTTCATGCATACAATTGCACCAGGCATGAAGCCACAGGATACTCGCCATTCTTTCTATTGTATGGAAGATCTCCTCGTTTGCCAATTGACCTAATGCTCAACCTAAATTTGGAAAAGGAATCAGAAAGTCAACCAACATTTACTCAGAAATGGGCATCTAGAATGCAAGAAGCTTACAAAATCGCATCCGAGAATAGCAAAAAATCATCTGCTAAAGGGAAGAAGTACTATGACAAACAGATAAAAGGAGCACCTCTTCAACCGGGTGATCGGGTCTTAGTACGAAATCTCTCTGAATGAGGAGGACCTGGTAAACTTTGTTCATACTGGGAAGAATCAGTACACAAAGTGGTTGAAAGAATCAAAGATGGGCCTGTGTACAAAATTCAGCCTGAAAGTGGTAAAAAGACTATTCGAGTACTGCACAGAAATCTTTTACTACCAGTAAATGACCTACCAATTGAAGGACACATTCCAAGAGTACCGATGAAACAAAGACAATCAAGTAACAGAAAGGATACCAGAATGGATGTGGACCAGGAGGAGGAATGTTCAGATGAAGAAAGATGGTATTATCCTTATATACCAGAGACTACAGAAAGTCATGATTGTATTGTGTCTCAACCAAACTCTCAAAACGTACAGAAAATCCCATTAAGAGTTTCTGCTGAGGAGTTCTATCCTACAACTACCACACCCAATCTTGAACAAGAGCAAAATGATGGAACAGTAGTTGGCGACCAAATCTGGGCTACAGACATGGTGGGACTAGACACTGCAGAATTACCCTCATTAAGTCAAGACTTACCTGTGAACCAAGATATGCAAATGGAAAATGATGTTGATGAAGAAGACTCAACTCCTGTCAGAAGATCTACCAGACAAGTTAAGCCTAAAGAGATCTTTACATATGACACACTAGGTCAGCCAAGATACATACCAAGTCAGATTCACACCATACAAACTCCTACAATGCTAGCTACTCCCAGGACATGCCAAGTAGTTAACGTAGCTCCTTGGTGGCAACAAGTACCTATTTGGGTTACTTAAATCACTAAATAGTGTTCAGATACCAATTGAGTTTAATGTCGGGAGCCATTAACTGAAGGAGGGGAGAGTGTGACGGACTGGGGTTTATATGGTCACAAAACAGACACCCCAAAGCAAAGTATATATTCATTTTTTTTTATATATTTCTAAACATCTCCCTTCTATTCTATTAATAACCAGTAGATGGCAGAGAAGGTACACAAACAGAGTCTATATAAGGCCACACACCATGTGACTGGAAATTAAACTACTTCCAGCCACAAAGTCAGTGGTCATATATCATGCTGTTTGTGTGATTCTTTGCAGGTATGTACTCTAAATTGTTCCTAATCTGTATTAACCTGTGATAGAAAGATTCCTAAACATCTTGAGCAGATGCAGAAAAAGTCTCAGCAGATTTTATGCTATAGTTTTGCTGTAATTAGAAGTTTAGAACAGCATGTGTCAGAAACAAGTGAAAAGTGCATAAGAACATGAAAATACTGCATTAGTCAGAACAAATGTCTATGATAAACACTAAACCTTTCTAAATAGGTATATTTAAACCTGATTTATTGGAAATTGCATAGATTTATAGAAGCACATGTTTTCTGTTATTTAATATAGAAAAAACCTATTGTATGTAAAGCTTATGTATTGCATCATACAGACATGCAATGTGCACCATCTAGTGGTTAAAAAAGAGTACTAACATGAAAATATTTGTATTAAAGCAATGCATTGTTAGTATGATTATTGCACACTTAAAGTGTACCGGAGAGATAAAAATAATTATCTATAACACTGAATAACAGGGATATATATGTTATTAAAATATAATAATGTTCATTGTTGCAACTACGTTTTAAAATACTTTAGTTAAAATCTGTATTATATATATTGTTAATGGTTATAAACATGTGACTATAAAAATGTAAAAGATGTATTGTTATGTAAAAATTAAACTACTTCCAGCCATAAAGTCAGTGGTCATATCTCATGCTGTTTGTGTGATTCTTTGCAGTCCACGCCAAGCTGATCACCTTATCTCATCGCGTCTACAATCATCGGCTCTCTTAATTCACATTTTGAGGCCGGTAACACGTGCGCGACTAGACTCCCAAAAAGTCCCACACATGTGGTATCCCTGTACTCGGGAGAAGTAGCGGAATATATTTTGGGGTGCAATTCCACATATAACCATGGCATGTGTGAGCAATATATCATTTAGTGACAACTTTTTGTACATTTTTTTTTTTTTTTTTTTTTAGTCATTATTCAATCCCTTAGGACAAAAAAAATAAATATTCAATGGGCTCAACATACCCATCAGCAGTTTCCTTGGGGTGTCTACTTTCCAAAATGGGGTCATTTGGGGGGGTTTTGTGCCATCTTAGCATTTTATGGCCGTCAAAACTGTGATAGGTAGTGATAGGTAGTGAGGAGTAAAATAAAAAAATTATGCCCTTAGAAATCCTGAAGGCGGTGCTTGGATTTTGGGGTCCCGTACGCGGCTAGGCTCCCAAAAAGTCCCACACATGTGGTATCCCTGTACTCAGGAGAAGCAGCAGAATGTATTTTGGGGTGTCATTTCACATATGCTCATAGCATGTGTGAGCAATATATCATTTAGTGACAACTTTGTGCAAAAAAAAAAAAGTTTGTAATATTCCCGCAACTTGTGGCAAAATATAAAATATTCCATGGACTCAACATGCCTCTCAGTAAATAGCTTGGGGTGTCTACTTTCCAAAATGGGGTCATTTTGGGGGGTTTTGTGCTATTTTGGCTTTTTATGGCCTTCGAAACTGTGATAGGTAGTGAGGGGTGAAATCAAAAATTTGCACCCTTAGAAATCCTGAAGGTGGTGATTGGTTTTCGGGATGCCGTGCGCGACTAGACTCCCAAAAAGTCCCACACATGTGGTATCCCCGTACTCGGGAGAAGTAGCGGAATATATTTTGGGGTGCAATTCCACATATAACTATGGCATGTGTGAGCAATATATCATTTAGTGACAACTTTTTGTACATTTTTTTTTTTTTTGTCATTATTCAATCCCTTAGGACAAAAAAAATAAATATTCAATGGGCTCAACATACCCATCAGCAGTTTCCTTGGGGTGTCTACTTTCCAAAATGGGGTCATTTGGGGGGGGTTTGTACTGCCCTGCCATTTTAGCACCTCAAGAAATGAGATAGGCAGTCATAAATTAAAAGCTGTGTAAATTCCAGAAAATGTACTCTAGTTTGTAGACGCTATAACTTTTGCGCAAACCAAAAAATATACGCTTATTGACATTTTTTTTACTAAAGACATGTGGCTGAATAAATTTTGCCCTCAATGTATGACTAAAATTTAGTTTATTCGATTTTTCTGATAACAAAAAGAAGAAAATATCATTTTTTTTCAAAATTTTCGCTCTTTTTCCATTTATATCGCAAAAAATAAAAATCGCAGAGGCAATCAAATACCATCAAAAGAAAGCTCTATTTGTGGGAAGAAAAGGACGCAAATTTCGTTTGGGTGCAATATTGCATGACCACGCAATTACCAGTTAAAGCAGCGCAGTGCAAAATTGTAAAAAGACCCCTGGTCCTTAAGGTGTTTATTGGTCCGAGGCTGAAGTGGTTAATAAAAAAATAAAATAAATGTTGCTTCCTGTTTTCTGGAAGAAGCAAGGAAGTTCAAATAAGTCGGCAAGCTTTCTTGTAAATCACACTTTGGCTGGTAAACTAAAATTCAAGAAATGTACTCATGGTGTACGAGATAGTGGGGGAAAAAAATCTGCCTACATTCTCAGATACAGGGAAATTGAAATATAGAGTTTACCCACAAATAATATTAATAATGCCGCATACACACGACCGGACTTTTCGGCAGACTAGGTCCGACGGTCTTTCCGGCTGACTTTCGGTGGAGTTTCCGACGGACTTTCCAAACAAACGGACTTGGCCACACACAAGCGGACTAAGTCCGTTCAAAAGTCTGTTCGTTTTGAATGTGATGACGTAAGACGGGACTAAAAAAGGAAGTTCAATGGCCAGTAGCCAATAGCTTCCATTGCGTCGTATTTGGTCCGTCGGACCAGCATACAGACGAACGGTTTTCCCGATAGGAATTGAGTCCGTCGGACAGATTTGAAACATGTTCTATTTCTAGGTCTGTCGGATTTTTAAGATGAAAATTATCGGATTAGCCCACACACGATTGGATTGTCCGACGGAATCAGTCCGACCTAGAACCTAGTCTGCCGGAAAGTCCGGTCGTGTGTACGCGGCATTACATTTTCTTGGGAACAATAAGAAATCGCTAACACGATTGACAATTCTGTTCTTGTCCACCTTGGAGTTTTAGGCGTTGCTACCCAAATTATTCAAATTTTTTTTTTTTTGGGGATGTTGAGATACAAAGGAAGAAAAACCTCTCTTAGCAAGTTGTCAGTGGGGTGATTCCCCCTATTGGAAGATTCCTCCCTTAACCCTGTTCTAAGGAAAACACAGAGATTTGGATTTTTGTTTCTCACTTACTGTCCTGGTGACAACGGAGAGGGTGAAGCTTCCCCACAAGGATAAAGACAGCAATAAAAACTTGACCAAAAAAAAAATATATATATTTCTTATATTTGTGTATGTATATATTTATATATGTATATATGTGTATATGTGTATATATATATATATATATATATATATATATATATATATATATATATATATATATTTTTTTTTTATTATTATTTATGTTTATATCATGATATAAATCATGCTCATGAAGTATGTGAGGTGATGGAACACACAAAATACCCTGGTGGCTAGCTAGGAGGAGAGAAACTACATAGTTTTGAAGATACATACAATTACAATAGAGATACAGTGCCTTGCAAAAGTATTCACCCCTCTTGGCTTTTTACCGATTTTGTTACATTACAGCCTTTAATTCAATGTTTATTTTTTTATCTGAATTATATGTGATGGATCAAAACACAATAGTCTAAGTTGGGGAAGTAAAATTAGAAAAATATATACATAAAACTATTTTTCAGAAATAAAAAAACTCATGGTTGGCATGTGCGTATGTATTCACCCCCCTTTGTTATGAAGCCCATAAAAATCTCTGGTGCCACCAATTACCTTCAGAAGTCACATAATTAATGAAATGATGTCCACCTGTGTGCAATCTAATTGTCACATGACCTGTCATTACATAGACACACCTTTGTGAAAGGCCCCAGAGGCGGCAACACCTAAGCAAGAGGCACCACTAACCAAACACTGCCATGAAGACCAAGGAACTCTCCACACAAGTAATGGACAATGTTGTTGAGAAGTACAAGTCAGGGTTAGGTTATAAAAAAAAAATATCCAAATCTTTGATGATCCCCTAGGAGCTCCATCAAATCTATCATAACCAAATGGAAAGAACATGGCACAACAGCAAACCTGCCAAAAGACGGGTGCACACCAAAACTCATGGACCGGTCAAGGAGGGCATTAATCAGAGAGGGAGACCTAAGGTAACCCTGAAGGATCTGCAGAGTTCCACAGCAGAGACTGGAGTATCTGTACATAGGAGGACAATAAGCCGTACGCTCCATAGAGTTGGAATTTATGGCAGAGTGGCCAGAAGAAAGACATTACTTTCAGCAAAAAAACAAAATGGCACGTTTTGAGTTTGTGAAAAGGCATGTGGGAAACTCCCAAAATGTATGGAGGAAGGTGATCTGGTCTGATGTATGGAGGAAGGTGATCTGGTCTGATGTACAGTATGGAGGAAGGTGACCTGGTCTGATGTATGGAGGAAGGTGCTCTGGTCTGATGTATGGAGGAAGGTGATCTGGTCTGATGTATGGAGGAAGGTGATCTGGTCTGATGTATGGAGGAAGGTGATCTGGCCTGATGTATGAAGGAAGGTGCTCTGGTCTGATGTATGGAGGAAGGTGATCTGGTCTGATGTATGGAGGTAGGTGATCTGGTCTGATGTATGGAGGAAGGTGATCTGGTCTGATGTATGGAGGAAGGTGATCTGCTCTGATGTATGGAGGAAGGTGATCTGGTCTGATGTATGGAGGAAGGTGATCTGGTCTGATGTATGGAGGAAGGTGATCTGGTCTGATGTATGGAGGAAGGTGATCTGGTCTGATGTATGGAGGAAGGTGATCTGCTCTGATGTATGGAGGAAGGTGATCTGCTCTGATGTATGGAGGAAGGTGATCTGCTCTGATGTATGGAGGAAGGTGATCTGCTCTGATGTATGGAGGAAGGTGATCTGGTCTGATGTATGGAGGAAGGTGATCTGGTCTGATGTATGGAGGAAGGTGATCTGGTCTGATGTATGGAGGAAGGTGCTCTGATCTGATGTATGGAGGAAGGTGATCTGGTCTGATGTATGGAGGAAGGTGATCTGGTCTGATGTATGGAGGAAGGTGATCTGGTCTGATGTATGGAGGAAGGTGATCTGGTCTGATGTATGGAGGAAGGTGCTCTGATCTGATGAGACTAAAACTTAACTTTTTGTCCATCAAAGAAAACGCTATGTCTGGTGCAAACCCAACACATCACATCACCCAAAGAACACCATATGGGGATGTTTTTCAGCAGTCAGGACTGGGAAACTGGTCAGAGTTGAGGGAAAGATGGATGGTGCTCAATACAGGGATATTCTTGGAACAAAACCTGTACCACTCTGTGTGTGATGTGAGGGTAGGACGGAGGTTCACCTTCCAGCAGGACAATGATCCCAAACACACTGCTAAAGCAACACTTGAGTGGTTTAAGGGGAAACATGTAAATGTGTTGGAATGGACTAGTCAAAGCCCAGACCTCAATCCAATAGAAAATCTGTGGTCAGACTAAAAGATCGTTGTTCACAAGCGCAAACCATCCAACTTGAAGGAGCTGGAGCAGTTTTGCCAGGAGGAAGAATGGGCAAAAATCCCAGTGGTAAGATGAGGAAAAACTCATAGAGACTCACCCAAAGGCCACTTGGAGCTGTGATAGCCGCAAAAGGCGGCTCTACAAAGTATTGGCTTTAGGGGGGGCGTGAATAGTTATGCAAATTGGCTTTTTCCGTTATTTTGTCCTATTTGTTGTTTGCTTGACAATAGAAAAAAAACATCTTGAAAGCTGTGGGCGTGTTCTGTAAATTAAATGATGCAAATCCTCAAACAATCCGTGTTAATTCCATGTTTATATATATATATTATATTCTTTTAAAATAATTTATTAAAAAAAGAAGACAACTTACATCCCTGTGGATATATCACAAGGCACCAGCAGATGAAAATCCAGCCTCCCATCGTTTCTTGTGATGTTGTGACTGCCGGGGACAGCTGAGGTTTTCACACTTCCCCAAAGGATGGTGGACACAGATATGCAAAAACTACAAAATGTACACACAATTTTAGCCCCTAGCCAACATCCTGTTTATTTTAAAGGCCCAGTCTTCACACCCACTCTTAAAGGAAACGTACTTTACTTGGACCCTACCATATTTGTATTTGCAACCAAAAAATAAATTCACTTCAATGTAGGCCGGCATTCGACATACATTCTTATTAAATGTCATTAAATAGTTAATTTACATTATTTAAATCGATATTAAAATAATTTGAAAACCTGCTGAGTAGAGTTAAAATTCAGATGGAATTTGTCATGGCCCACATTTTTTTTTACATTTTTTTATGGAGACTGGTTCGGACTTCCTTTGACTTCTGTTGAACTTCCCTTTAGTGGTACCTCCCTTTGGATGTTGGCCAATTAAAAAAAATTAAAAAATGGCTGAACTACGACTGATTAGAATTTTTTTTCGTAAGGCCACTCTTCCTTCTTACCGAAATCATTAAAAAACTTCAGAAAAATCAATATATAAACATTTAACAATTGATGAGAAAAGCTTATTTAACCACTTGCTTACTGGGCACTTAAACCCCCCTCAGTCCCAGACCAATTTTCAGCTTTCAGCGCTGATGCACTTTGAATGACAATTGCGCGGTCATACAACACTGTACCCAAATGACATTTTTATCATTTTTTTCCCACAAATAGAGCTTTCTTTTGGTGGTATTTAGTTACAGCTCGGAGTTTTATTTTTTGCTAAACAAACAAAAAAAGATGCAAAAAAAAAAAAAAAAATCATGTTTTAATAGTTTGTTATAAAATTTTGCAAACGGGTCATTTTTCTCCTTCATTGA
This sequence comes from Lithobates pipiens, assembly GCF_037356315.1. Lineage (NCBI taxonomy): Eukaryota > Metazoa > Chordata > Amphibia > Anura > Ranidae > Lithobates > Lithobates pipiens. The sequence goes on along the minus strand of NW_027507791.1, from coordinate 40,309,818 downwards.
AGTGCGCTGATTAGGCGGCACTGATAGGCTGCATTGGTGGGCACTGATGGGCTGCATTGGTGGGCACTGATAGGCTGCACTGGTGGGCACTGATAGGCATAGTTAAGGCGGCACTAATAGGCACAGATAAGGCGGCACCGATGGGCACAGATAAGGCGGCACTGATGGGCAAAGATGGGCACAGATAAGATGGCACGGATGGGTGGCACGGATAAGTGGCACGGATGGGTGGCACGGGTGGGCACTGATAGGTACCGCTGATAGATGGGACTGATGGGCACTGATAGGTGGCACTGATAGGTGGCTCTGATAGGTGGCACTGTTGGGCACTGATGGGCGGCACTGCTGGGCACTGATGGGTGGCACTGCTGGGCACTGATGGGCGGCACTGGGGTGCAGCACCTTTGAGGCAGATTGTGGGCACTGTGGGTGGCACTGTTGGTGGCACTGCTGGATGGCACTGTGGGTGGCACTGTGGGTGGCACTGTGGGCACTATGGGCACTGCTGGGTGGCACTGATGGGGGGCACTTACTTTTATTCAGGATGGCACTGCGGTGGGCAGGTGGGCACTGGCAGGGGGCAGGTGGTCGCTTGTATTGCTGGCCGTGATCAGGACTAATGTCCCGATCACGGCCGCCGGTGATCGGCTTTTTTTTTTCTCCTCGCGCTGTCAGCGCGAGGAGGAATAATAGCCGATTACCGGCTCTGTTCTATCACATGATCAGCTGTCATTGGCTGACAGCTGATCACGTGATAAGGGGTCGGGATCGACCCCTTGCACGGATCGGTGATCAGGCGAGTCTCATGGACTCGCCGATCACAGAGCGCGCCGCACGCGCCCCTCAGGGGGCGCGCAGGGCGCTCGTACACGGGACGACGTCAATAGACGTAGTCCCGAAAAAGTAGATCCGCGCTAATGCCGTCATTTGGCAATAGCGCAGATCCCAAGTGGTTAAAACTGAATAGACTTGGACCAGATTCTATGTATTTACAGTGCTTTGAAAAAGTATTCATACCCCATTGAAAGGTTCCACATTTTGTCATGTTACAGCCAAAAACGTAAATGTATTTTATTGGAATTTTATGTGATCGTCCAACACAAAATGGCAACATAATTGTGAAGCAGAAGGAAAATGATAAATGATATTCAAACTTTTTTTTACAAATAAATATGTGAAAAGTGTGGAAGGGGGGCATTTGTATGGAGCCCCTTTTATTCTGATACCCCTAACTAAAATCTAGTGGAACCAATTGTCTTCAGAAGTCACCTAATTAGTAAATAGAGTCCACCTCTGTGTAATTCAAACTATTATTTAATATTTATTATTAATTAAATTATTATTATCATTTAATATTAATTAATTCAAATATAAATACAGCTTTTCTGTGAAGCCCTCAGAGGTTTGTTGGAGAACCTTAGTGAACAAACAGAATCATGAAGGCCAAGGAACACACTAGACAGGTCAGGAATAAAGTTGTGAAGAAGTTTAAAGAAGAGTTAGGTTCTAAAAATATATCTACGCTTTGAACATCTCACGGAGCTCTGTTCAATCCATCATCTGAAAATGGAAAGAGTATGGCCCAACTGCAAACCTACCAAGACATGGCCGTCCACCTAAACTGACCGGGCCGGGCAAGGAGAGCATTCATCAGAGGAGCAGCCAAGAGGTCCATGGTAACTCTGGAGGAGCTGTAGAGATCCACAGCTCAGGGGGGAGAATCTGTCCACAGGACAACTATTAGTCGTCTCTCCACAAATCTGCCCTTTATGGAAGAGTGACAAGAAGAAAGACATTGGTGGAGGAAAGTCATAAGAAGTCCTGTTTGTAGTTTACGAGAAGCCATGTGGGGGACACAGCAAACATGTGGAAGAAGGTGATCTGGTCAGATGAGGCCAAAATTGAACTTTTTGACTTAAAAGCAAAACGCTATGTGTGGGGAAAAGGAACAACGCACATCACCCTGAACACACCATCCCCACCGTGAGACATGGCGGTGGCAGCATCATGTTGGACTTGATGGATTTGTGTCTTTTTCCGACTTCACCTACTATGTAACTATATGTAACTATGTTGTGGGGATTCTTTTCTTCAGTAGGGACAGGGAAGCTGGTCAGAGTTGATGGGAAGATGGATGGAGCCAAATACAGGACAATCTTAGAAGAAAACCTGTTAGAGTCTACAGAAGACTTGAGACCGGGGCGGAGGTTCACCTTCCAGCAGGACAACGACCCGAAACATCCAGCCAGAGCTACAATGGAATGGTTTAGATCAAAGCATATTCATGTGTTAGAATGGCCCAGTCAAAGCCCAGACCTAAATCCCATTGAGAATCTGTGGCAAGACTTGAAAATGGCTGTTCACAGATGCTCTCCATCCAATCTGAGAGAGCTTGAGATATTTTACAAAGAAGAACGGGCAGAAATGTCCCTCTCTAGATGTGCAAAGCTGGTAGAGACACCCCCAAAAAGACTTGCAGCTGTAATTGCAGTGAAAGGTGGTTCTACAAAGTATTGACTCCGGGGGGCGCCATACAAATGTACCCCCCACACTTTTCATTTGTTTGTAAGACGTTTTGAAAATCATTTTCCTTCCACATCACAATTATGTGCCACTTTGTGTTGGTCTATCACATAAAATCCCAATAAAATACATTTACGTTTTTTGGTTGTAACATGACAAAGTGTGGAAAGTTTCAAGGGGTATGAATAGCTTTATAAGGCACAAAGGGGTTTTGATGATTGTATACCTGGGGGGGAAAAAAAAAAGTCAAAACAGAGAACTGAAAATTTTTCGTCGAGCACAATTATAATTCTAAACACTGGTACCTTCGATGTTGACATCTTGTTTTGCAGTGTCCACACTGCGGTTTAGCATTGCAAAGAGGATTTGCAAGAAAAACGACAAGAGGAAGGAATGAAAAAGCTCTTTTATTAAAATTTTATTTTAAGAATTAAAATTAAATTTTTTTATTAAAAACTATTTTAATTCCAAATTCTCCAGAAGTGGTCATTGATCATTGCGAAAAAGTTGTAGTCCATTGGCTGGCTCAAGTTATTAAAAGACGGGAGCTTTCAGTTTCCCTTCCTCCTAGAATTCTTTGAGGAAGGCATCCCTTTTTTCAATAGAAATTTGAACCAGGCTCCAAAAGTTTTGTATTAGAAAGCAGAAAATATTCAAAATAGTGCAAATTTGGTTTTGGAAACCCCCTGGCATCTCCACTTGAGAAAATGGATATTTATATATATATATAATTATATTATTATACAGGATTTATATAGCGCCGACAATCTACGCAGCGCTTTATTAATATATATATATATATATATATATATATATATATATATATATATATATATATATATATCTCTCTCTCTATATATATATATATATATATATATATATATATATATATATATATATATATATATATATATATATATATATATATATATATATATATATATATATATATTTATAGATATATATATATATATATTTATAGTTACATATACATGTATAAATATGATTAAAAAATATATATATATATATATATTTATTTTTTATTTTATTTTTCTTATATTTATACATATATATTAATATATATATATATATATATATATATATATATATATATATATATATATATATATTAATATATATATATATATATATATATATATAAAATAAAAATATTTATTTATTTTGTTTTGTTTAGCATAGACTCATAGAAAAAAAATTTGGTGGTTGTTGCAATTTTTTATGTCACACAATATTTGTGCAGCAAGTTTTTAAACGTTTAAAAAAAAAAACAACTTCATGAATAAAAAAAAAAAACACATATTTACCCCAATGTTTTTATACTTTGTGAAAGATGATATTACACCGAGTAACTAGATACCTAACACATCACACTTTAAAATCCATGCGCGCTCGTGGAATGGCACCAAACTTCAGTACTTAAAAATCTCCATGGGCGACATTTGAATTATTTTTTTACAGGTTACCAGTTTAGCGTTACAGGAGGAGGTCTTGTGCTAGAACTGTTGCGCTTGCTCTAACGTCCACGGGCAATACCTCACATGTGTGGTTTGATTTATTTATAAAACAATAAATAAAAATAAGTTCTGATAGATCACTTCCAATTCCACCCCAAGGGGCCTGAGTAGGTTGCCAACCCCAATTTTTATATAAAAAATAAAAAAATACCCCCCAAAGTAAGTATTTAGGGACTTTGCAGGCAACACACACAAAAAAAGAGATTTTATGAAAAATATTTATTTGTAGAAAATATATAAAATTATTGAGGTGCAAAGCATCACCAAGAATAAAAATTCATAAAATAAAAAAAACTGCAAAATACAAAGAGGAATCATTAATGGGTGCTAATTATAGATATTCAACCCGACGCATTTCAGGACAACGGTGAAGTCCTTTCATCAGGGGCATTCAGGATAAGGTGCAACTAATCATAGCACATTCTGAGAACAAAAACAAACAAAATATAAAAGACAACAGCAAAAAAAAGCAAAAAAAACAAAAACAGCATATGCTCATCATGAACAAGGACAAGGAGAAGAGGAGAATCGTTAAGACAGAGATTAGGGAGTCGCCTACCGATCCGCTGGCCCTTGCACTGACATACGCCTCCGATTGAAGTGCCGGTTGGTATAACGCGGCCTAAGAAAGAGACACACAAAGGTTGCCGTAGAGAGGGTATATGGGATGGTTGTGGAATGAATCATTTGAGTTTCCAATATTTCTTATGGGGAAATTCGCTTTGATGTAAGAGTGCTTTGGATTACAAGCATGTTTCCGGAATGAATTATGCTCACAATCCAAGGTTTTACTGTACACTAATTATTATTAGTAGTATTATTAGTAGTTGCCATTGTATCACATGTATTATTAGTAGTATATGACTTATTATTATTAGTAGTAGTAGTAGGGGTAGTTTCATATTTATTTTTTACTAGTACATTCATTATTATTATTATTATTAATAATGTTAATTGTTGTAGTGGTAGTTGTAGTAATAATAGTAATAATAGTAATAGTAATAGTAATAATGGTAATAGTATTATCATATGTGTTATTAATATCATTAATATTATTAGATGAAGATAATTGTTATTATTGCTATTAACAGTAGGACAATAATGTATTTTTTTTTTTTTAATACACAAACTACTTTTTATATAATAGTATTATTATTGTTTTTTTTTTTTTACACTCACCATAAAATCTATTTTATTTTTTTTACATTTTTTTCTACATTCCCTGGAGGAGACGACTGCTATAAAGAGGGTCAGTTCCCAGGCAAAATCCTTTTTAATCTTTTCTCCACTATTTTCAGCAATCTCTAATATCACCACAAGGCGGAGCCACTTATTTTCCATTCCCTTATTCACTACACTTTCTTCCACAGCTGACAACAGTTTCATTATTATTACATTTAAAATTTCAGTCAAAGAAAAAAAAAAAAAAACAATCTAGATTTTAGCGGCCCTGTAGTATTAAATATACTCACCGATTTTAAAACGGCAACCGCTGAAAACAAGCGTGTAGTAAATTTGGTTTATGTTTAGCATTCTGTAGAAAGTAATCGCTGGAAGAAAAAGAAACATTTTATAGGTAAAATAAATTCTACGTAAACACTCTACAGCAACTTGCAAAATAAAATAGACAGATGTTGGGTTATATCAATAGAGCACTGTCTCTATTACATGATGAATTGTTTATTTTGATTTTATATATATATATATATATATATATATATATATATATATATATATATATATATATATAAAATGAAGACTAACAGCAGCGCTCACAACATTGTACACACACATATACATATTATTATTATATTATTATTATATATTATATATAATACATATATTTTGGTATTTCTCTTTTATTATTATTATTTTTTTTTTTTTATGGAAGGGAGCTTAAATCCAAGATTTTAAGCTTTTATCAGAATAGTACTAGAGGGAGGACCTTCCAGTAGGGATGTTTGTTTAATGTCCAAATGTCTCCCCTTTGGAGAGAATAAGGGGAATAAAGGAAACAACAAGAAAAAATATATGCAATAACCATAATAATAATAGTAATAATAATAATAACGCTTTTTAACCCTTCCCTACTGTATAACAAAAATGGCTTTAGATATACTTAGTCAGGTCTGTGTAGAAACATTCACTCTCTGTGTGGTTAATTGATTTTATCTAATCGTACTTATTGCTGTGATGACAAAATCACCCGACTGTATTAGGGTTGCTTTATCAGATATCTGTTTTTTTTGCTGGTTTTGGGCTGGTTTTTATGTTGCTTTTTATGCTGTTTTTTGTACTGTTTCTTATGATGGTTTTTATGCTGTTTTTTATGCTGGTCTATATGCTGTTTTTTATGCTGTTTTTTTGCTGGTTTTTATGCTGTTTTTTGTGCTGGTCTTTATGCTAGTTTTTATGCTGGTTTTTGTGCTGTTTCTTATGATGGTTTTTATGCTGTTTTTTGCTGGTTTTGATGTTGCTTTTTATGCTGTTTTTTTTTTGCTGGTTTTATACAGTTTTTTTGCTGGTTTTTATGCTGTTGTTTTGCTGGTTTTTGTGCTGGTTCTTATGCTGGTTTTTATGCTGGTTTTATGCTGTTTTTTTCTGTTTTTTATGCTTTTTTTGCTGGTTTTTAATGCAGTTTTTTTGCTGGTTTTTATGCTGTTTTTTGCTGGTTGTTATGCTGTTTTTTTGCTGGTTTTATACTTTTTTTTTGCTGGTTTTTATGCTTTTTTGCTGGTTTTTGTGCTGGTCTTTATGCTGGTTTTTATGCTGTTTTTGCTGGTTTTATGCTGTTTTTTGCTGGGTTTTGTGCATGTCTTTATGCAAGTTTTTATGCTGTTTTTTGCTGGTTTTGATGTTGCTTTTTATGCTGTTTTTTTTTTGCTGGTTTTATACAGTTTTTTTGCTGGTTTTTATGCTGTTGTTTTGCTGGTTTTTGTGCTGGTTCTTATGCTGGTTTTTATGCTGGTTTTATGCTGTTTTTTTCTGTTTTTTATGCTTTTTTTTGCTGGTTTTTAATGCAGTTTTTTTGCTGGTTTTTATGCTGTTTTTTGCTGGTTGTTATGCTGTTTTTTTGCTGGTTTTATACTTTTTTTTTGCTGGTTTTTATGCTTTTTTGCTGGTTTTTGTGCTGGTCTTTATGCTGGTTTTTATGCTGTTTTTGCTGGTTTTATGCTGTTTTTTGCTGGGTTTTGTGCATGTCTTTATGCAAGTTTTTATGCTGTTTTTTGTGCTTTTTTTTGCTGGTTTTGATGTTGCTTTTTATGCAGTTTTTTGTGCCGTTTCTTTTTTTTTTCACAATAGTTTTATTGTTGAAAATAAGTAATAACAAAGGTGACAGGTAGGTAATATGAACATAAAGCGAATTGAATATGCATATGAGTTTTGACATTAAGCAATATTACAATGTGCAACAATATAAATGCAAGTCAGGTTTTAATGCAGTCATAATAATCTTGAAATAGATATATTAATACTAATATAAAATAACATGAGGACAACTTAATACCAGAGATATAGACCACCAGATACCCGAATCATAGGGAATGGGGCATAGAATTGGAAGGACAGGGATCGATTAATCTGTATAGTTTAACCAAGTTTTAAATCTCGGAGGATTATTTGACCAAGATCGTGTAGGTGTTGGATGAGGTAAAGGAACACCAAGGTTCCTGTGCCATTTCTTATGATGGTTTTTTAATGCTGTTTTTGTGCTGGTCTTTATGCTGTTTTTATGCTGTTTTTTGCTGTTTTTTTATGCTTTTTTTGCTGGTTTTAATGCAGTTTTTTTGCTGGTTTTTATGATGTTTTTTGCTGGTTGTTATGCTGTTTTTTTGCTGGTTTTATATAGGTTTTCATGCTGGCTTTATGCTGTTTTTTGCAGTTTTTTTTGCTGGTCTTTATGCTGGTTTTTATGCTGTTTTTTGCTGATTTTTGTGCTGGTTTTTATGTTGGTTTTTATGCTGTTTCTTATGATGGTTTTTATGCTGTTTTTTATGCTGTTTCTTATATTATACCATTATAAGACCATTAGATCATTAGCCCATTATAAGAAACAGCACAAAACAAAACAGAACAAAAAAACAGCAAAAAAACTGCATAAAAACCATCATTGATGGTTTTTATGCAGTTTTTTTGTCCTTTTTTCTGATTTTTATGCTGTTATGTTGCTGTTTTTTATGCTGATTTTTATGCTTTACGTTTTCTTTGCTAAAATAAGAAACAGGAACAGAAGTTGACTAACCAATTGTGGCTTCTTTTTTTTTTTTTTTTTTTTTTTTACTAGAGAGTGAAATTCTAAAGAAATGTAATGTAACTGATAATGTAAAGAGCCACATGACCAAATTTTGTGTATACAAACCACAGAGTGGGATAAGGAAACCAAAGGAAACCTGTCTAGAGAACTATGTGCGACCTGCCATTGATAACTTCTTACAGCGTATCTAAACAAAAAAAACAAAATGTCAATTATTGCGGCTTACCAGTTATTAGCTGTGGTGGCTGCATTTGTTTTCTTTTTTTCAGGCTTTGTTCCTCTATTTTCACCCGGTGATCCTGCCAGTAACACACTTCCTGTCCTAGAGTGACAACACTCATGCACCCTTCTGTATCAGGACAGCAGAACCAATACCGGACTACAGAACCCCCAGCCCTTTCCTCTTCTCTATAATATAGATGGATGGGGTTATGTAGTCCTCAGAAAGAACAGGGAACAATGTGACTGATAACAGTACAGCACAGGCAGAGGGCACAGGAAGTGATCGGCTCGCTACATTTTTAGCAGGATGTTTTTGCACACACACCGCCAGATAATAAGCATTTCTAAAAGGAGACCAGCAAAGACCGCCTCTATATTGTTTTGGGGGGGGGAGTCTGTGAGGGGGGCGGAGTTCAGTGCTGGAGGAGTTTAGAAATCTCCACAGAGAAGAGGCGCTGAGGCCATTATAGAGAACTCTATGTGAGAAATATCAGTTGGTCCGCAGCAGAAGCAGTACTGCAATCCGACCACTAGGGGTCAGTAGATGCACAACGAAGAAGTCTATGTGAGAACTATAAGGAGTTTGTCAGAAGCTGTACTGCAATCTGACCACTAGGGGTCAGTAGGTGCACAACGTAGACGTCTATTTGAGAAATATCAGGGGTTTGTCAGAAGCAGTACTGCAATCCGACCACTAGGTGTCAGTAGGTGCACAACACATTTTTTGTACTATTAATAATAATAATAATAATAATAATAATAATAATAAAAATAATATAAAAAAATATATAAATAACTGTACTCCCTGCTGTGTCTCTGAGGATGGATATGTTTGAAGGACAGAAAGTGAATAAGAATTTTGCCCAATAAGACACCAAAAAAAAAATTAAACTTGAATAATACTATTTAATAATAATAATTAATAATAATATTATTTCCTGCTGTGTCTCTGGGGATGGAGATGTCTACAGCAGCCTTTTTCAACCAGTTTGTCCAGACAACCTGGGGTCCCTTGAGGTCTATTTAGGGGTGCCTTGGCAAACTGCCCAAAAATAGTTTTTTTATGCTGCTTCTTATGCTGGTTTTTATGTTGTTTTTTTTGCTGGTTTTTATGCTTTTTTTGTGCTGGTTTTTTATGCTGTTTTTTTATGCTGTTTTTTTGTGCTGGTTCTTGTGCTGGTTTTTTATGCTGGTTTTTTTTATGCTGATTTTTGTGCTGGTTTTTGTGTTGGTTGTTATGCTGTTTCTAATGCCTCGTACACACGATCGGAAATTCCGCCAGCAAATGTCCGATTTGAGCTTCTGGTCGGAAATTCCAACCGTGTGTAGGCTCCAACAGACTTTTGCTGGCGGGAATTTCCACCAGCAAAAGATTGAGAGCAGGTTCTCTTTTTTTCTGATGGTCCTATCGGAGATTCTGATTGTAAAAAATTCGCAAAATTCCTACGCTATGCTCGGAAACAATATGACTCATGCTCGAGAAGCCTTGAACTTCACTTTCTCGGGTCATCGTAGTGTTGTACGTCACCGCGTTCTTGACGATCGAAAGTTCAGAGAACTTTTGTGTGACCCGTGTGTATGCAAGCCAAGTTTGAGCGGAATTCCATCGTATAAAACATCCATCATCATGTGTATGGGGCATTATGTTGTTTCTTATACCTGTTTTTTATGCTGGGTTTTATGCTGTTTCTTATGCTGGTTTATATGATGGTTCTTATACCTGTTTGTTATGCTGTTTTTTATGCTAGTTCTTATGCTTCTTCTTATGCTGGTTTTTATGCTGTTTTTTTTTGCTGGTTTTTATGCTTTTTTGTGCTGGTTTTTGTGTTGGTTTTTATGCTGTTTCTTAAGCCTCATACACACGGTCGGACTTTGTACAAACTTTTCCGTGGACTTTTGTACAAAGGGCGTGGTCCACAAGTTTGTATTGCATACACACGGTCTGACTTTTTGACAACAAACACGAACGTAATGACGTCACAATGTACTGATGCCCCTTCAAAAGAGGACGTTCAATGACTCCAGCGCCACCTTTGGTGAACTTCTGTATTGTAGTCTGATCTTTTGCATTGGTTCTGAGCATGCGTGTTTGTACCTTGTACAAAAGTCCGATGCTTTTGCGTACACACGGTCGGACTTTGCTCCATCGGACTTTTGTTGCCAGAAAGTTTGTCCGTTCGCACAGCCAACAAAAGTCCGATGAAAACAGAAAAAGTTTGTCCGATGGAGCGTACACACAGTCGGATGTTGCTCCAAAACAGCTAATTTGCATGTTTGTTGTCAAAAAGTCCGACTGTGTGTACGGGCCTTTATGCTGGTTTTTATGCTTTTTTGTGCTGGTTTTTGTGTTGGTTTTTATGCTGTTTCTTATGCTGGTTTTCATGCTGGTTTTCATGCTTTTTTGTGCTGGTTCCTTTGCTGGTTTTTATGCTGTTTTTTATGCTTTTTGTGCTGGTTTTTTTGTTTGTTTCTATGCTGTTTCTTAAGGCCCATACACACGATCAGACTTTTTGACAACAAACATGCAAATTAGCTGTTTTGGAGCAACATCCGACCGTGTGTACGCTCCATCGGACAAACTTTTTTGGTTTTCATCGGACTTTTGTTGGCGGTGTGAACGGACAAACTTTCTGGCAACAAAAGTCCGATGGAGCAAAGTCTGATCGTGTGTACAGAAAACCATAGGACTTTTGTACAAAGTACAAACAGGCATGCTCAGACAACAATACAGAAGTTGACCAAAGGTGGCGGTAAAGAGCAGAAAAACCACGTGATTTGGTGAAAGTTGGCTGAAAAAGTGCTGCTGTGTGTATGCAATACAAGTTCAGGGCCGACGCCCTTTGGTTTTCATGCTTTTTTGTGCTGGTTCCTGCGCTGTTTTTTATGCTGTTTTATTTATGATGGTTTTTGTGTTGGTTTTTATGCTGTTTATTATTCTGTTTTTTATGCTGTTTCTTATGCTGGTTTTTATGCTTTTTTTTGTGATAGTTTTTTATACTGTTTTTTTATGCTGTTTTTTTTTGTGCTGGTTCTTGTGCTGGTTTTTGTGTTGGTTGTTATGCTGTTTCTTATGCCCCGTACACACGATCAGAAATTCCGCCAGCAAAAGTCCGATTTGAGCTTTTGGTCGGAAATTCCGACTGTGTGTAGGCTCCATCGGACTTTTGCTGGCGGAATTTTCTGCCAGCAAAAGATTGAGAGCAGGTTCTCTATTTTTCTGACGGAAAAAGTTTCTGATCGGAAATTCCGATCGTCTGTAGCAATTCCGACGCGCAAAATTCCTACGAATGCTCGGAAACAATTGGACGCATTCTCGGAAGCATTGAACTTCATTTTCTCGGCTTGTCGTAGTGTTGTACGTCACCGCGTTCTTGACGGTCGAAAGTTCAGAGAACTTTTGTGTGATCCGTGTGTATGCAAGCCAAGCTTGAGCAGAATTCCGTCGGAGAAAACATCCAAGATTCTGATGGAAAATATGCTTGTGTGTACGGGGCATTATGCTGTTTCTTATACCTGTTTTATGCTGTTTCTTATGCTGTTTTTCATGCTGGTTCTTATGCTGGTTTTTATGCTGTTTTCTTATGCTGGTTTTTATGCTGTTTTCTTATGCTGGTTTTTATGCTGTTTTCTTATGCTGGTTTTTATGCTGTTTTCTTATGCTGGTTCTTAAACTGGTTTTTATGCTGTTTTCTTATGCTGGTTCTTAAACTGTTTTTTATGCTGTTTTCTTATGCTGGTTCTTAAACTGTTTTTTATGCTGTTTTCTTATGCTGGTTCTTAAACTGTTTTTTATGCTGTTTTCTTATGCTGGTTCTTAAACTGTTTTTTATGCTGTTTTCTTATGCTGGTTCTTAAACTGGTTTTTATGCTGTTTTCTTATGCTGGTTTTTTTGCTGTTTTCTTATGCTGGTTCTTATGCTGGTTTCTTATGCCGGTTTATATGCTGCTTTTTGTGCTGTTTCTTATGATAGTTTTTATGCTGTTTTCTTATGCTGGTTTTTATGCTGTTTCGTATGCTGGTTTATGTGCTGTTTTTTATGCTGGTTTTTATGCTTTATGTTTTCTTGGCTAAAATAAGAAACAGGAACAGAAGTTGACCTAACCACTTGTGGCTTTTTTTTTTTTTACTAGAGAGTGAAATTCTAAAGTAATGTAATGTAACTGATGATGTAAAGAACCACATGACTAAATGTTGTGTATACAAACCACAGTGTGGCATAAGAAAACCAAAGGAAACCTGTCTAGAGAACTATGTGCGACCTGCCATTGATAGCTTCTTACAGTGTATCTAAACCAAAAAACCAAAATGTCATATATTGCGTGTTACCAGTTCTTAGATGTGGTGGCTGCATTTGTTTTTTTTTTTCAGGCTTTGTTATTATATTTTCACCCGGTGATCCTGCCAGTAACACACTTCCTGTCCTAGAGTGACAATACTCATGCATCCTTCTGTATCAGGACAGCAGAAACAATACAGGACTACAGAACCCCCACCCCTTTCCTCTACTCTATATAGATGGATGGGGTTATGTAGTCCTCAAAAAGAACAGGGAACAATGTGGCTGATAACAGTACAGCACAGGCAGAGGGCACAGGAAGTGATCGGCTCGCTATATTTTTAGCAGGATTTTTTTGCACACACACAGCCAGATAATAAGCATTTTTAAAAGGAGACCATTAAAGACCGGCTCTACATTGTTTTTTTGGGGGGGGGCTGTGAGGGGGCGGAGTTCAGTGCTGGAGGAGTTAAGAAATCTCCACAGAGAAGAGGCGCTGAGGCCATTATAGAGAACTCTATGGGAGAAATATCAGGAGTTGGTCCGCAGCAGAAGCAGTACTGCAATCCGACCACTAGGGGTCAGTAGATGCACAACAAAGAAGTCTATGTGAGAAATATCAGGAGTTTGTCAGAAGCAGTACTGCAATCCGACCACTAGGGGTCAGTAGATGCACAACAAAGAAGTCTATGTGAGAAATATCAGGAGTTTGTCAGAAGCAGTACTCCAATCCGACCACTAGGTGTCAGTAGGCGCACAACGGAGAAGCCTATGTGAGAAATATCAGGAGTTTGTCAGAAGCAGTACTGCAATCCGACCACTAGGGGTCAGTAGGTGCACAACGAAGAAGTCTATGTGAGAAATATCAGTTTGTCAGAAGTAGTACTGCAATCCGACCACTAGGTGTCAGTAGGTGCACAACAGAGAATTCTATCTGGTGCTTACTACCAATACCATGAATGGGCGATTGAAAACGCAGAGGTCGGCCAGACCTAAAGTGAGAGGGGAAACCCACTAAGGCGATTATTGACCGATATTGCGTCTACTATTCGGGTAAGAGGCTATATTTGTTGATTTGAAAGGGGAGTACTAGGCGGTTGTCACCGAAAGATTTAAGTCATCATTCTTTTGGCACATTTGGATCCTCACTATATAGACTTTTTTTTTTTTTTTTTTATCGTTTCTTTTACATAGTTCGTTTTGTACTTTATTTTTGCATGAAGACATTTTTTTTTTGTATTTACATTTTTATTAAATAGTTTGCAAGGTTGCATTCAAAAACCCCAAAAGTCTGGATCTCCTTGATCCCATATATCCCAATATTAGTGAGGCTTGAGAAGGACAATCCTTGCTAATAGGGATGAGCTTCGTGTTCGAGTCGAACGTACGTTCGACTCGAACATTGGCTGTTCGTGCGTTCGGCGAATTCCGAACGTTTTGGCCGTTCGCGTCAAAATTCGAATGACGCGCGCGCGGACCACAATGCACTGCGTTGGCGCAGTGCATTGCTGCCCGATGATTGGCCAAGCATGCACTGTGACCCCGCATGCTTGGCCAATCGCAGCGCCGGCAGCGAGGAGAGCCATGATTGGCCACAGGCATCCTGCCTGTGGCCAATCATAGCTCAGGCTGTGTAGTGCACGCCCCACACTATATAAGGCCGCCTTTAAGGCGGCCTCCTGTAGTGTGTTACTTTGCATCTGAAGCAGTGGGTGTTCTGTGTACCTTCAACACAGTTACACACCAATCGTTTTTGGCTGATTTCCTATCTTGCTGCTGTGTAGTGGTTGTTGTCTGTGCCCTGACTGCAGTATACACCACTATATTCACCTCACCTATATAGCTAGTGATCTAGCTTTAACCACTTAACAACTGCCCATTGCCGATTAACGGCTTCAGGGCGGTTGTTTAACTCAGAGAGGCCGTTAATTAACGGTCTCCCAGAATTCTGCTCTCGCGTGCCCCGAGGTGTGTGCACTCGAGAGCATCCGTGACCGCCGGGTCCATAGGACCCGGCACATCACGGTAAACGGCCGCTCATAGCGGCCGTTTACCACGTGATTGCTCCGTCAAATGACGGAGTGATCACTTGGAAACAAACCGGCGTCATGTTATGACGCCTGTTCCTCCCTCCCCTCTCTGTACCAATCGGTACAGCGGAGGGGAAAGAGATCGGTGTCAGCAGCGATGTGGGCTGCATCTGCAGTGCCCACATCACTGCTCACCGAATTTAACCCCTCAATTCCCTGCCAATACTCTGCAATACCAGTGCATACTCTGCAGTACCCTGCCATTACTCTGCAGTATCCCGCCATTACTCTGCAGTACCCCGCCATTACTCTGCAGTGCAGTACCCTGCCATTACTCTGCAGTACCCTGCCATTACTCTGCAGTACCCCCATTACTCTGCAGTAACCCCCATTACTCTGCAGTAACCCCCATTACTCTGCAGTACCCCCCAATACTCAGCAGTACCCTGCCATTACTCTGCAGTACCCCGCCATTACTCTGCAGTGCAGTACCCTGCCATTACTCTGCAGTGCAGTACCCCGCCATTACTCTGCAGTACCCCGCCATTACTCTGCAGTACCCCGCCATTACTCTGCAGTGCAGTACCCTGCCATTACTCTGCAGTACCCTGCCATTACTCTGCAGTACCCCCATTACTCTGCAGTAACCCCCATTACTCTGCAGTAACCCCCATTACTCTGCAGTACCCCCCAATACTCTGCAGTACCCTGCCATTACTCTGCAGTACCCCGCCATTACTCTGCAGTGCAGTACCCTGCCATTACTCTGCAGTGCAGTACCCCGCCATTACTCTGCAGTACCCCGCCATTACTCTGCAGTACCCCGCCATTACTCTGCAGTGCAGTACCCTGCCATTACTCTGCAGTACCCTGCCATTACTCTGCAGTACCCCCATTACTCTGCAGTAACCCCCATTACTCTGCAGTAACCCCCATTACTCTGCAGTACCCCCCAATACTCTGCAGTACCCTGCCATTACTCTGCAGTACCCCGCCATTACTCTGCAGTGCAGTACCCTGCCATTACTCTGCAGTGCAGTACCCTGCCATTACTCTGCAGTACCCCGCCATTACTCTGCAGTACCCCGCCATTACTCTGCAGTGCAGTACCCTGCCATTACTCTGCAGTACCCTGCCATTACTCTGCAGTACCCCCATTACTCTGCAGTAACCCCCATTACTCTGCAGTAACCCCCATTACTCTGCAGTACCCCCCAATACTCTGCAGTACCCTGCCATTACTCTGCAGTACCCCGCCATTACTCTGCAGTGCAGTACCCTGCCATTACTCTGCAGTGCAGTACCCCGCCATTACTCTGCAGTACCCCGCCATTACTCTGCAGTACCCCGCCATTACTCTGCAGTGCAGTACCCTGCCATTACTCTGCAGTACCCTGCCATTACTCTGCAGTACCCCCATTACTCTGCAGTAACCCTCATTACTCTGCAGTAACCCCCATTACTCTGCAGTACCCCCCAATACTCTGCAGTACCCTGCCATTACTCTGCAGTACCCCGCCATTACTCTGCAGTGCAGTACCCTGCCATTACTCTGCAGTGCAGTACCCCGCCATTACTCTGCAGTACCCCGCCATTACTCTGCAGTACCCCGCCATTACTCTGCAGTGCAGTACCCTGCCATTACTCTGCAGTACCCTGCCATTACTCTGCAGTACCCCCATTACTCTGCAGTAACCCTCATTACTCTGCAGTAACCCCCATTACTCTGCAGTACCCCCCAATACTCTGCAGTACCCTGCCATTACTCTGCAGTACCCCGCCATTACTCTGCAGTGCAGTACCCTGCCATTACTCTGCAGTGCAGTACCCCGCCATTACTCTGCAGTACCCCACCATTACTCTGCAGTACCCCGCCATTACTCTGCAGTGCAGTACCCTGCCATTACTCTGCAGTACCCTGCCATTACTCTGCAGTAACCCCCATTACTCTGCAGTAACCCCCATTACTCTGCAGTACCCCCCAATACTCTGCAGTACCCTGCCATTACTCTGCAGTACCCCGCCATTACTCTGCAGTGCAGTACCCTGCTATTACTCTGCAGTGCAGTACCCTGCCATTACTCTGCAGTATCCCGCCATTACTCTGCAGTACCCCGCCATTACTCTGCAGTGCAGTACCCTGCCATTACTCTGCAGTACCCTGCCATTACTCTGCAGTACCCCCATTACTCTGCAGTAACCCCCATTACTCTGCAGTAACCCCCATTACTCTGCAGTACCCCCCAATACTCTGCAGTACCCTGCCATTACTCTGCAGTACCCCGCCATTACTCTGCAGTGCAGTACCCTGCCATTACTCTGCAGTGCAGTACCCCGCCATTACTCTGCAGTACCCCGCCATTACTCTGCAGTACCCCGCCATTACTCTGCAGTGCAGTACCCTGCCATTACTCTGCAGTACCCTGCCATTACTCTGCAGTACCCCCATTACTCTGCAGTAACCCCCATTACTCTGCAGTAACCCCCATTACTCTGCAGTACCCCCCAATACTCTGCAGTACCCTGCCATTACTCTGCAGTACCCCGCCATTACTCTGCAGTGCAGTACCCTGCCATTACTCTGCAGTGCAGTACCCTGCCATTACTCTGCAGTGCAGTACCCTGCCATTACTCTGCAGTACCCCGCCATTACTCTGCAGTACCCCGCCATTACTCTGCAGTACCCCGCCATTACTCTGCAGTGCAGTACCCCGCCATTACTCTGCAGTGCAGTACCCTGCCATTACTCTGCAGTACCCCCCATTACTCTGCAGTAACCCCCATTACTCTGCAGTACCCCCCAATACTCTGCAGTACCCGCCATTACTCTGCAGTACCCCCAATACTCTGCAGTACCCTGCTATTACTCTGTAGTACCCCGCCAATACCCCGCCAATACTCTGTAATACCCTGCCATAAATTGCCATACCCAGCCATACTCAGAGATACCCAGCCATACTCGATGATACCCTGAAATACCCAGCCATAGACGCCCCCCACCCCTCACCGCCCTCCGGTGCTTCTACCAACTCGCCAGTACAATCAAAGCCAGAATCTTTTTTTTATTTTTTATTTCAGGCTTCCCAGCCTAGAGGTGAGATGTGGGGTCATATTGACCCCCCAGATTTCACTGTAAAGAGGACCTGTCACCCCATATTCCTATTACAAGGGATGTTTACATTTCTTGTAATAGGAATAAAAGTGATCAAAAATATATTTTTGGGAAAAAAAATGTCAAACTAAAATAAATAAAGTAAAATGAACAATAAAAAAATAAAATAAAAATTAAAGCGCCCATGTCCCCATGTGCTCGCATGTGCCACACATGTGAGGTATCGCCGAGAATGTTAGAGCGAGAGCAATAATTCTAGTCCTAGACCTCCTCTGCAACTCAAAACATGTAACCAGTAAAAAAATATTTAAAGCGTCGCCTATGGAGATTTTTTAAGTAGCGACGTTTGGCGCCATTCCACGGGCATGTGCAATTTTGAAGAGTGACATGTTTGATATCTATTTACTCAGCATAACTTCATCTTTCACTTTATGCAAACATTGGGCTAACAAGTGGTTAATAATAGAGCTTGCAGTCAGTAGTGTTAGGAGATAGTGCGTGCTGTCTGCGTGCTCTGTACCCAGTACATACCGCTATAATATAGGGCAGGCCCCTACTTTCAAACATCCAACTTACAAACATCTCCTACTTGCAAACGCAAGGAGACAGCAGCAAGTGAGATGAAAAAAGATGGACGACAAAACTAATTATACAGGGGTGATAACCCTTCCCTATGTTTTCCAAAAAGCTTAAAGATAGTTTTTTTGACTGGAGCTACACTTTAAAAATGTACCGGTTGAAAATTACAAACAGATTCAACTTAACACAACAAACCTACACAGTCCCAGTCTTGTTTGCACCGCCTGTATACTGCTGTTCTGAGTATATAGGGCCTGGGGGCCACACGCATTTCCTTTTTTTAATATGGGTACGGGGTTCCCCTTAATATGCGTACAAGACCCAAATAGGCTGGTAATGGGCAGGGAGGGCTACCCACGCCATGTTTCTCAATGATTTTCAGCCATATTGCAGGAACCAGATATAACATTAAAACCGCAAGCAGTTTTAAATGGTGTTATTTCCGTTTAATGTCATTTTGTGCAGGGACTGTTCTAAACACGGGAAACACGTGGTACTTCACAGGCATACTACAGACACCCCCCAGGCACCATATTTAAAGGAATATTTTTCACTTTAATCGTCATTAAAATCAGTACTCCCACCAAAACGGTAGTTTTTAAAACTTTTTTTTGCAGTGACCCATGTCCCCTGAGGCAGGAGGCAGGTCGCCAAACCCTTTTTAGGACACTATCTTGCTTATTAGCCGTTAAAATTAGCACTTTCCAATTCGAACGTTCGAGTCCCATAGACTTCAATGGGGTTCTAACGTTCGTACCGAACGCGGGGGTCGTTCGCAAGTTCTGGTGCGAACCGAACCGGGGGGTGTTCGGCTCATCCCTACTTGCTAATATTTGCAAGGTCGCTATAAATATGTCTTATCACTAACAAAAACAATAATGCCCCGTACACGCGTTCGGAATTTCTGACCACAAGGTGTGTAGGCTCCATCGGACATTTTTTTTGGCGGAATTTCCGACAAACAAAAATTTGAGATCTGGTTCTCAAATTTTCTCAAAACAAAATCTGTTATCATAAATTCCGACCGTGTGTGGGCTCCATCGGACATTTTTTTGGCGGAATTTCCGACAAACAAAAATTTGAGATTTGGTTCTCCAATTTTCTCGCAACAAAATCCGTCGTCGTAAATTGCGACCATGTGGAGGCTCCTATCGGACTTTTTTTGGGCGGAATTTCCGACAAACAAAAATGTGAGATCTGGTTCTCAAATTTTCTGACAACAAAATCCGTCCTCGTAAATTCCGATTGCGTGTGTAGGCTCCATTGGACATTTTTTTGGCGGAATTTCCGATAAACAAAAATGTGAGATCTGGTTCTCCAATTTTCTCACAACAAAATCCGTTGTCGTAAATTCCGACCGTGTGTAGGCTCCATCAGACATTTTTTTGGTGGAATTTCCGACAAACAAAAATTTGAGATCTGGTTCTCAAATTTTCTCACAACAAAATCCATCGTCCGAAATTCCGACCGTGTGTAGGCTCCATCGGACATTTTTTGTGGCGGAATTTCCGACAAACAAAAATTTGAGATCTGGTTCTCCAATTTTCTCACAACAAAATCCATTGTCGAAGCTGAATCTAGCACAGAAGGTCTTGCAGAACACAGTCTCAGTATTATAGAAGACGCTCTAGAAGGCTTACGATGCCCCGGCAACATCTGACAAAGGAGGCGGCTGAATGTAGTATGGAAGCAAAGGCACCTGAAAGACAGAAGGAGTTCCTAGAGGACGACTCAGCTGTACGATCCCGGCTCTGTCCACCCTCCAATGGAACCTCTCTTTATTATAGTCACACTGTCCATCACCATCACGTTCCTGTCCCTGACCTAGCCACTTCAAAATGGCCACCAACTGCAGGGGCATAGCGCTAATAATTAGCAATGCCCACACTAAAGATGGCCACGGAGGTCAACTAGTGCAGAGTTCCTCCTGTTCCTCCTGTTCCTCCTGTCCTCTGTCCCCTCTGCACGGTGGCTGCCATAACAGCGCCCCCTGTGCAGGGAGGCCAGACTACACCTGCCTACAAATGTAAAAAATTGCCTTACCTGGAATTCATCTTTAAAGCGATCGCAAATGCAGCTCTCCCTACTGGAGTGGGCAACTAGTTACCGTATTTTCATTGCTGTAAATATAAAAACTTATTTCGTTTTTCATAAGATCAGGGTCACTGAGGACCCAAATGAAAGTCTCTGAACTGGAAGCCAGTTATTATTAGCCGCTTGCCGACCGGCCGCCGTCATTTTACTGCGGCATTTCGGCACGATCCCACAAACCGTCGTAGCACAGCGGGGGTGCCGGTGCTCGTGGCTGACGGTCGCGATGACCGCCGGCCACGAGCGATTGTGAGCACAGAACGCGGAAGTGTGTGAGCAAACACACAAATCCCCGTTCTGTTCTGAGAGGAGTGACAGATCGTTTGTTCCTATCGGCTAGGAATCACGATCCGTCACTTCCTCTAGTCAGTCCCCTCCCCCTTCAGTTAGAATCACCTCCCAAGGAACATATTTAAAGTGGTTGTAAACTCTTACAAACCACTTTGACCTACAGGTAAGCCTAGATTAAGGCTTACTTGTAGGTCCAAAAATATCTCCTAAACCTATACGGTTTAGGAGATATTTAAAAAAAGACAGCGGCGCGCAGGCGCACTGGGGCAGGCCCCAGATCGCGGCGATATGCCGCGAGTGTCGGCTCCCGTGCGCATGCGCGGGAGTGACGTCATCGCTGCTCTGGCGAATCACAGCGCCGGAGCAGCGAGACCCGGAAGTTACTCCGGGATACATGGCAGCGGCGGACATGAAGACGGAGGACCGCTTCGGGGGCTTCGTTCTCAGGTAAGTTATTCATAATGAGCTAGTATGCTATGCATACTAGCTCATTATGCCTTTGCCTTGCAGGTTGCTTTTTTTATTTATTTTTTCAGATGTGTTTACAACCACTTTAAACCCTTGATCGCCCCTAGTGTTAACCCCTTTCACTGCCAGTGACATTTTTACAGTAATCAATGCATTTTTTATAGCACCGATCGCTGTATAAATGCCAATGGTCCCAAGAATGTGTCAAAATTGTCCGATGTGTCCGGCTATAATGTCGCAGTCACAATAAAAGTCGCAGATCGTCGCCGTTACATACTAGCAAAAAATAATAATAATAAAAATGCTGTAACTCTATCCCCTATTTTGTAGACGCTATAACTTTTTTGCGCAAACCAATCAATATACGCTTATTGCGTTTTTTTTTTTTTTTATATATTTACCAAAAATATGTAGAAGAATACATATTGGCCTAAACTGAGGAAGAAATTAGCTTTTTTTAAAAAAAAATAAATAAATAATAATAAAAATGCTGTAACTCTATCCCCTATTTTGCAGATGCTATAACTTTTTTTGCGCAAACCAATCAATATATACACTTATTGCAATTTTTTTTTTTTTATATTTACCAAAAATATGTAGAAGAATACATATTGGCCTAAACTGAGGAAGAAATTTGCTTTTTAAAAAAAAAAAAAAAAAAATAAATAATAATAATAAAAATGCTGTAACTCTATCCCTTATTTTGTAGACGCAATAACTTTTTTTGCGCAAACCAATCAATATGCGCTTATTGCGATTTTTTTATTTTTATTTTTTTTTATTTTTTTTTATATTTACCAAAAATATGTAGAAGAATACATATTGGCCTAAACTGAGGAAGAAATTATCTTTTTAAAAAAAAAAAAAATAAATAAAAAAAAATAATGAGGATAATTATTATAGCAAAAAGTACAAAATATAGTGTTTTTCAAAACTGTCGCTCTTTTTTTTCTTTTTGTTTATAGCGCAAAAAATAAGAATATTTGTGGCGAACCAAAAGGACGTCTGCTTTGTTTGGGTACAACGTCGCACGACTGCGCAATTGTCAGTTAAAGCGACGCATCGCCGGATCGCAAAGCATGGCAGCAGCCAAATTTTCCGGGGGCTGAAATATAATAATACTTTTTTTAAAAATTGTATCTATTTTGAAAAGCAAAAGGATCTCTCTTTTTTTTTATTCCCCTTTCCCAATGTTTATCGTTTAATTCAGTTATGGGTTATATTTTGCAAATTCGGGAATAAGCTTGCATCTAAGTGTGGCTCTCTCTCCGGTTGGCTGATTTTTTTTTTTTTCATTCAAACATCCTCAGTGAAAAATGACAGTGTGTATCTCGGACTTAAAAAACAATATATGTTTACTGTTCAAAATTTACATCAGAACAAAAGATTGATAGGAAGAGACACAAACAGGAAAACGGCGATCATCACTCCCGCCATCCGAATGTGCCCCATCAGCAGTTATCACCGACACCGTACTATCATCTAATAATAGACTCAACGCACCGTCCGCACCTTCCTGTTTTTTTTTTTTTTTTTTCTCATTTCAATATTTTTAAGGGTTAGACATGACATTTACCAAACCTCCTCTGCAAGTGAATCAGTTACTGTCATTTAAAACACATTGACCGTCAGGATACACCACCAGTGAAAATTTGTTGAATGTCACCTTTCTTTTTTAATATACAACTTTGTGTCTACCAGAGCAATTATTATTATTATTATTATTTTTTTTTTTGCAAACATGTTAAAAACCTGCATTTCTTGATCATACATCACGGGACACAGGAGCTCATTACATAGTGGGTTATATAGGCACCTCTGGTGATTGGACACTGGTTGACCCCAATTAAGGAGAATTCCTCCCCTATATAACCCCTCCCATCTGGGAGGCACCTCAGTTTTTTCGCCAGTGTCTATGGTGGTTGGTCACGTAAAACATTAGCTCTATGCAGGTCCCTGCGAGGGCCTAAGGGCTACAACAAACCGGATCCATACCTCGGGCCGATATTTGACTCCCAAGATGGTATGGTACCCAGGCCTCGTCAGCCGAAGAAGCAAGGTTTTGCCTGTAAGTCCTCTCCATTGGAAGACTGGGCTCTGGGAAAACCAGACTTGGTGTACTGTTTATAAAGAGCGCACGAAAGTTTCTGGCAGAGCTTTCTACATGGCCCAGGTAGGAGGTTCTTCCGAGAAAGAGCCCCAGATAAACCTGAAGGTTGGCTAACAATACCCGCCGTGATGGGTGAAGGCTGGAATTTGTCTGGTTCAGCAATTCCTGCGGCGAAGACAGGTAAGGGAAGTTAATTCTGTATATATATATATATATATATATATATATATGAATGGATTTCTTCATTATGAGTAGTTGTATGTCTTACCTGGTTTCCACCACTAGAGGGAGTAAGAGCAGCCTGATACATACTTACATGCCTTTCAGTACACACGCTCAGTGAAGCCTGGTTCTCCAGCTGACTCACGTCTCCATTACAGTCCCTGCCACATCAAGGTAAACAGGGGTCCCACGTAGTTTGTGGGTCCCACGCAGCTCCGTTTGGGGTTCTCCTTCCCCCCCCCCTGGATCCCGCAGTCCTCGTGCACGCGCGCGCGCTGGGCGCGTTCCCGGCCTAATGGAGGAGGGGGGAGTGTGGTTGTGAGCCGTGCACGTCAGTATGCACGGCGCTGTACTGCGCAGGCGCCAGGCGGCAGATTTAAAAAGCCCAGAGCGTCAGGGGGCTGTAATTGGAGACACAGGAGCTGTGGGCAGTAAGCATCCGTGGGATTGGATCCAGGCAAACCTTAGACACCTACTCAGCATCAGGTTGTGCAGTTAAGCATTTATATTTATTGTGAGTAGGGATGAGATTCGAGTTCGAGTCGAACTCATGTTCTACTCGAACATTGCCTGTTCGCCTGTTCAGCGAACAGTGAACAATTTGGGCTGTTCGCAGCAAATTCGAAAAGCCGGAACACCCTATACAAGTCAATGGGAGAAATCTAAAGTGCTCATTTTAAAGGGTAATATGCAGGTTACTGTCCTAAAAAGTGTTTGGAGACCCGGGTCCTGCCCCAGGGGACATGGATCAATGCAAAAAAACGGCCGTTTTTTCAGGAGCAGTGATTTTAATAATGATTAAAGTGAAACAATAAAAGTGTAATATTCCTTTAAATTTCATAGCTGGGGGGTATCTATAGTATGCCTGTGAAGGGGCGCATGTTTCTGGTCCTTAGAACTGTCCCTGCACAAAGTGTCATTTGTGCAGGAAAAAAAGTCTTTTAAAATCACTTGCGGCTAAATTGTCGGTCCCGTAATACAGAGAACACTCAATGAGTGTTCTCTGCATTAGCCGACAATTCATTCATTCATTGATAAAAAAAAAAAAAAAGCGTGGGGGGTTCCCCTAAATTCAATTACCAGGCCCTTCAGGTCCGACATGGATATTAAGGGGAACCCCGTGTCAAATTAAAAAAAAAAATTGACGTGGGGGTCCCCCTAAATATCCATAACCAGACCCTTCAGGGTTTTTTTTTTTTTTTTTTTATCAATAAATGAATGAATTGTCGGCTAATGCAGAGAACACTCATTGAGTGTTCTCTGTATTACGGGACCCGACAATAGCCGCAAGTGATTTTAAAAGACTTTTTTTCCTGCACAAATGACACTTTGTGCAGGGGCAGTTCTAAGCACCAGAAACATGCGCCCCTTCACAGGCATACTATAGATACCCCCCAGCTACGAAATTTAAAGGAATATTACACTTTTATTATTTCACTTTAATCATTACTAAAATCACTGCTCCTGAAAAAACGGCTGTTTTTAAAACTTTTTTTTGCATTGATCCATGTCCCCTGGGGCAGGACCCGGGTCCCCAAACACTTTTTAGGACAGTAACCTGCATATTACCCTTTAAAATTAGCACTTTAGATTGTGAACGTTCGAGTCCCATAGACTTTAATAGGGTTCTAAAGTTCACACGAAGTTTAGGTCTGTTCGCAGGTTCTGGTGCGAACCGAACAGGGGGGTGTTCGGCTCATCCCTAATTGTGAGACTTTAAGCACAACAGTGATTGCACTTGTACTAGTACCTCTGCTTTGTAGCTTAGGACTATGTCTCCTCGTAAGAGGGTCTCAGGGGGAGGTAAAAAGGGCACTGGTAAATCACCGCCTAGGTCCAGGGGTTCTAAAAGTGCCTGTAAATTACCATCCCCCCCTGCAAGACTGGAGCCAGCCTCTCAAGACGAGTCAGTGCCCCTGTCAGGTTTTGCAGCCTCTCCTAATGTCTCAGCCCCGGTTTATGTCACTGAGGACTCCCTTAGGGCTACATTGGAGGGTTTTGAAGGGAGAATCATGAATTTTATTTCTGCTTCCCTGAAAGATAGCAGGAAAAGGGGTAGATCCCCTCCCTCTGCTGAAATCCCTCTCTCAGATGATTCTTCTGAAAATGAGGAGAGATCCCTATCTGTGGATAGGGATCATGAGCAGTCGGATGAATCAGAGGAAGAGGAGATAGTCCCCTCCTCCCAGGCACTCAGAAAACAGGTGCAGTATTATACTGAATTGGTGCGTACCACATTCAGAATGCCTGCTGCTGAAGTCGCTACGTCCTCTGTTTCTTCCCTGGGAGTCAGGAAAGCCCCACAGACTGCCTATTCCTTCCCAATTCATCCCTTAATGGATAAATTGATGTATGAGGATTGGGGACATCCCGATAAACTGTTTGCTCCTCCTAAAAGGTTTTCTGTGCATTATCCTTTGGAGGAAAGTTTCACCAAGAAGTGGGGGGTCCCATCTGTTGATGCGGCTGTTTCTTGCGTGAATAAAAACCTGACTTGTCCATTGGATAATGCGCAGGTATTTAAAGACCCAACTGATAAAAAGCTGGAAACCTTATTAAAAGCCTCCTTTTCCATGGCTGGCACTGTGGTGCAACCTACAGTCGCAGCCGTGGGGTTGTGTCAGTTCCTCAAGGAACAGGTTAAGCAGATGCTTGGCCTCCTTCCCAGTGAGGAAGTAGAAAATTATGCAGAATTACCTCACATTCTGTGCTTCATGATTGATGCGATTTTGGATTCTGTCCAACAAGCATCACGTTTGTCCCTCATGTTGGTACACATGCGAAGGACCCTATGGCTAAAGAGTTGGGCAGCTGAGCTGTCATGCAAGAAGCATTTGATTGGGTTCCCGTTTAAAGGGGAACGCTTGTTTGGAGAAGAATTAGATAAATTCGTCCAAAATATTTCAGGGGGTAAATCTACTCTCCTTCCAGTCAAAAGGAGCAAGCGTCCTTCATTCAGGCGTGCTCTCTCTCCCGAAGCATCAAGCTCTAAGCAGTGGCGACGGCCTTCTCAGCCCTCCTCTACTAGAAAGGCTCAAGGCCGAGCCCAGGGGCAGAAAAAGACTTGGGGGCGAAAGCCTGCCAAGCAGAGCCCAAAAACGTCCTTGTGAAGGGGCGCCCCCGCTCGGCCGAGTTGGGGGAAGGCTTCGGCAGTTTGCAGAAACCTGGCGGGAAGAGATCCAGGACAAGTGGGTGATCTCTTCGGTATCTCTGGGCTACAGGCTAGAGTTTCAGGAGATTCCACCTTCTCGTTTCCTAAGGTCAAGGATCCCCAGGGATCCAGTAAAGCAAAAACCGCTATTCCTGGCCTTAGATCACTTACTATCCCAGGGTGTGATAGTAGAAGTGGACCCAAAAGAACAGGGTTCAGGGTTTTACTCAAATCTCTTCACCGTTCCAAAGCCAAATGGAAGTGTCAGACCTATCCTGGATCTAAAGGATCTGAACCGGTTTTTACGCATCCGGTCCTTCCGAATGCAGTCAATCCGCACTGTGGTCTCCTCCCTGCAAGGGGGAGAATTCATGGCATCAATAGATATCAAAGATGCATATCTCCATGTGCCAATTTTTCCCGCACACCAAAAAATTTTAAGGTTCGCGGTAGAGCGCCGCCATTTTCAATTTGTGGCCTTGTCATTCGGGCTTGCTACGGCCCCTCGAGTCTTCACAAAGATTCTAGACCCTCTCTTAGCAGACCTAAGAGCTCAGGGCATAGCTGTCGTGGCTTATCTAGACGACTTGCTTCTCATGGAGAAAACAGCAGCGTTCCTGAATCACAGCGTCACCAAAATGCTAGAACACCTAGAACGCCTAGGTTGGATCATAAACCTATAAAGATCGTCCCTACAGCCTGCCACCAAGTTGGAATACCTGGGCATGATCATCGACACCGCTCAGGGCAAGGTGTTTCTTCCAAGGCTAAAGGCCTTGGCCTTTGGGGATCTGGTGCGCCTAATTCTAGGCAGAAGATCTTCCCCCATTCGGTTATGCATGAGACTGTTAGGGAAAATGGTTGCCTCCTTCGAGGCCGTCCCATTCGCCCAGTTCCACTCAAGGCCTCTGCAAAGATGCATACTTGCGGCTTGGAACAGGAAGCCCCAATCCTTGGATCTTCCTATGCGTCTATCCCCAGGGACACGCAAGAGTCTCGTCTGGTGGTTGCAAACCAAGAATTTGCTGAAGGGCAAAACTTTTCTTCCTCTTCCTTGGAAGATTATCACAACAGATGAATGAATGAATGAATGAAATACTTGTATAGCGCACAATGCGAACTGAATCGCCTCTAGGCGCTGTGGTGAGCTTTGATCAACTGCTAAAAGAGGAAGGTCTGGAGTTTTTTCTTAAAAGCCAGGTGATTTTCTTCCAGGCGGATGTTGATTGGTAGAGCATTCCATAGCTGAGGCCCTTGGACAGCGAATCTCCGATCACCCTTGGATTTATACCGGGCTTTCGGCACGAGGAGGAGGTTTTTGTTGGCTGATCGAAGACTGCGGTTTGGTGTGTAATGATTTATTTTCTCCATTAGGTATTGCGGAGCTTCTCTATGCACGCATTTGTGGGTGAGGCAAAGGGTCTTGAACGTGATCTGATTTTTTACGGTTAGCCAATGTAAGCTCCTCAGTGAAGGAGAAATGGATTCCCAGGTTTTTTTTCCTGTTATCAGCCTTGCCGCCGTGTTTTGGATCAGTTGTAATCGCGCAAGTTGATATTGTGGTAATCCTATGTAAAGCGAGTTTGCGTAGTCCAGTCGTGAATTAATGATTGTTCCAACTACCACTGCTTTGTCATTCTTTGGGATAAAAGGGATGAGTCTGCGAAGCATGCGCAGCAGATGGTGAGATCGACTGACTACAGATCCTATTTGCGCGTCCATTGACATTTGTGCGTCTAAAATAACCCCGAGACTCTTCGCTTTGGTCTTTGGGGAGATAGTCTGCCCAAAGACGGTTGGTGGAGACCAGGAGGTTTTGGTTGCGGGCTTATGATTTGGGTGTAAGATAAGAAGCTCTGTCTTTGATTGGTTCAGCTGGAGGGAGTTGGTGGTCATCCAGTCCTCTATTGATTTGAGGCAGTTTTCAAGTTTTTGTTGGTGATCTTTTTTTCCATTGATCCGGAAATAAAGTTGCGTGTCGTCAGCGTAAGAGTGGAAGCAGAGATCTGAGCATCTGATGATTTGAAGGAGTGGGCGAATGTAAATGTTGAAGAGAACGGGTGACAACGGAGAGCCTTGAGGGACTCCGCAGGTGACTGCCCGAGTTTCGGAGAGGAATTTTCCTAGTTTCACTGTCTGTGACCGATTTCCTAGGAAGGACGCGAACCATTGGAGATCTATGTCTTGGACTCCGGCTACTTCTGTGAGGCGGACGAGTAGAGTATTGTGATCTACTGTATCAAACGCTGCACTTAGGTCTAGCAGTAGGAGGAGACACGGCTCTCCGTCATCTGCTGCTTCGAGGGCGTCATCCCAAATCTTGAGGAGAGCTGTTTCTGTTCCATGACCCAGGCGGAAGCCTGATTGCAGCGGGTCCAGGAGTTTCAAATCAAAGTGTAGCGCTTAACAGAGTGATGAATGATCTAATTAGTACATCATCATACAATTTAACCCAGACACCTTAAGTGTGAAATTTCTCAATAATATATAAACATAAAAATAAAATTACAAATTCGAAAAAACTATAAATGAATTAAAGTCTCTATATGAAAAATTGATCCAGTCCAAACGTGAAATACGGGTCACCATCCACCTTCTTAGATGAGACTAGCATGCAGACACCCTGTGATATTCCCGTCACCTTTAGAAATAAAGGCTTACCGGATATTATGGATCCAAACGAATATACATTCGAAGGATCATGCAGGCTTATACATTTAGAAACCAAGATCGTAGATGTAAATTTTCAGGGAAGTAACAGGTCAGACTCCTCATGTGGTTGTCCCAACTAGTTGTTAAATCCACATCGGTACACTCCAGCTCAAAATGTTGAACTCATACAAAGGAAAATAAGGAGCCACAATAGTGTAAATCCGTTTAAAAGAAAAAAATTTAATAAAAAGTAATGAACTCACATGAAACCAAAGAAATCAAGCGCTTAATCCATAAAAACAGTGCTACAGCAGTAGTCCCGACGCGTTTCGTCCTCTACAGACGTCTTCTGGGGTAGCACTACACTGTAGCATCATCACTTTTATAGCAAACAATCAATTTGGGCAAAAATTCCATCTGTCTGTGTCACCGCGTGTCATTTCCGGTTTAAGATGGCGCCCGGCGTGCGTTCCACGCCTCGTTATAATGTTATAATATAAATCAGCAGGCAAACCATGCTAAAACATATATGGAATAAACCAATAAATGAAAGCTAGGTTGGCCCAAACTGAAAATTAACCACATGTAAAAAATTGGAATATGTTCCCCTCTATAATAATTATTGATAGCATTTCCGGGTCACGATTGAGCTCGTAAGGGGCGTGGATATAAATCCAATAGATATCCCACTATCAACAGAGCCAACCACACTCCAGGGAAATACTAACATAGTGGGCGTGTCATACAAAGACCACCAATGCCTTCGTCCAGCGGTGCTGGAACGCACCGCGTACCGGAAGCATCGGCACTGCACGCACGTCCGACGCGAGAGGCGGCGTGTAAGGAGACACGTCACACCAATCAGAAAGCATCGGACATCGGAAGTGACGTAAAGAAAAAATACGTCACTTCCGGCCAGGGTGTATCCGACAACAGGAAGTGATGTGATGAAAATACATCACTTCCAGGTGTCAAGAAGGACGCATGTAAACATACGCCGGACCGCACAACCAAAAGAGGCTGTGCACCAAAAAGCACCCCCATTACCCAATGAAAAAATTCATATATGGAGTGGAATGGGAGCAGCCATATATGTACAAGAAAAAACACCTCAAACAGTTTTCTTTTAATACACAGTATATAACAGCACCGGCACAACGCATGTCCGAACATGCATTGTGATAAATGCTGATACCATCTAAGGCAGATAGAATTCTGTCCCAAAATCAGTAATAATAATACACCATAAACAACAATGGTAAAAAAACCTATCATTTACATAAAAAACTTGAGACAAATAAACAAAATAAATTAAAATAAAATAAAACACTGAAGTAAAATATTGTCAATGCACATACTAGCCATTATCAATGAAGGCATTAATATCCCATTCTATATTTAAGCCGAATGGCGAGTAAGAGCGAATCATGTATATCCAGTAGGTTTCTAGCCTGGAAACACCACGAGTCATAGCACCACCTCTCCACGGAGGTGTATACTTATCAATAGCTAGAAATTGGGTCCCTGTTGGGTCACTATTATGGTGTTCCCTATAATGTCTGGGGACTGTGTGTTTAGAAACCTTGCTCTTTATTAAAGCTATGTGTTCCCCTACTCTAATCGCAAACGTCCTTGTCGTCCTCCCCACATATTGTTTGCCGCATGGGCAAGTGATCAGATATACTACATACCGGGTACTGCAGGTACAAAATGATTTTATAGTATGTGTTCTATTAGTTGTTGTTGATGTGAACTCAGTTGTTTTATATCTCCCAGCTATATTGAACTGGCATACTACACATTTTTTACAAGGGTAATAACCTGTTAAATTGTGAAAAAATGATGGACGACAGGGAGGGTTAATGACATTAGGGGCAATATAGTTCCGTAGGGATGGTGCTCCCCTGAAGAGTACTTTCGCCCGCTCAGGTAACTTTGAGCTGAGGACTGGGTCACTTCTTAGTACGTCCCAATGTTTATTAATAATGGTCTTGATTTGTTTATGCTGTACCGAAAAAGATGTAAGCATAGACCATCTGTAAGTGTCCTCGGGTTCTTGACGGGCTTTCTCAATCATTAAGCTTTCCCTACTAATGTCAGTAACTTTCTGTATCTCTACATCAAGAGTTCTAGCATCATAACCCTTATCCTCAAATTTTTGTTTGAGGAATACTGCTTGTGTCATAAACGTATCAAGGTCAGTGCAATTCCTTCGCAGTCGTAGGAACTGGCTGCGTGGTATCGAACTCAACCATGATCTATGATGGCAACTGTCGAGGGGAATGAAGCTATTCCTATCAGTCGGTTTGAAGTGCGTTTTGAACACAAATTTATTGCCTACCAATTCAATCTCTAGATCAAGAAAAATTATCTTAGAAAGGCTCATTTCGAACGACAGAGAAATGCCCCTATCATTATTGTTCAAATTCTTAAAGAATTCAGTCAGCGAATCCGATGAACCATTCCATAGGAGGAGGATGTCGTCTATATACCTAGCCCATAGGACCAAAGAAGGGTTCCCCTGGGCATAGACGACATCCTCCTCCCATTTAGCCATGAATAAATTAGCAAGACTGGGGGCAAATTTGGCCCCCATTGCTACACCCCGTTGTTGTAAATAATACTTATCGTTAAACCAAAAATAGTTATGTTCCATGGCAAATTCTAACAGTTCTATAAGATAATCGCATTGAAATGATGCCAAAGAGTCCTCGCGGTCTAAAAAATATCGGACAGCATCTATACCCATTCCCTGAGGTATGCAAGTATAAAGGGACGCTACATCAGCTGTAGCTATAATACATTGTTCGTGAAGCACTAAGCTTTCAAGTCTCCTGATTGTAGCACCCGTATCTTTAAGATAAGATGGGGTTTTTTTAACAAGGGGTTGCAAATAAAAATCTATGTAGCGGCCTATACGTGAGGTGACCGAATTAATGCCACTCACTATGGGCCTACCAGGAGGGCTCACCAGATCTTTGTGGATCTTCGGTAAGTAATAAATTACAGGAATTGAGGGGGAAACGGGGACCAAAAAATTTTTTTCTTTGTTGTTTAATATTTTTTGATCATAGCCTTTTTTAATAAGATCCTTAAGTTGTTTTTTATATACGGTCGTAGGATTAATGGGGAGTTGCTTGTAGGTACCTGGCTCACCCAGGATCTTGTGCATTTCAGTTTCGTATTTGTCCCTGTCTAGAATCACAACACCCCCCCCCTTATCAGCTGGACGTATAACTACGTCTTTTTGTTCACATAAGGACTTAAAACCATTTGTTGGAAAAGTGTTTCTATTATTATTTTTCATAGGGAGTCTGTCAAGGTCCCTTATTACTAAATCTTTAAATATTTTTACAGCTGGTGCAGTGGGTACAGGGGGTATAAATAGAGATGGATTAGCCAACCTGGAATGTACAGTTCCCGATGTGGCCGCTAGATAATCCGTTCTGAACGGATTGGTTACCAAATACCGTTGAGTGTTAATCTTTCTGATAAATTTGTGTATATCAATAAAAGTATTGAATTTATTAAGTCGTTTAGGGGGTGCATATTTCAAGCCCTTATCCAATACTGATAGTTCGGCATGGGAGAAGGACTTCCTGCTTAAGTTAAACACACCCTGTCCTACTAAACCCGCCTTCTTTTTCCTCCTCTGTAGTCGCTCTCCCCCTCTACACCCTCTCTTGGGTCTTGATCCCTTTTTCGGATATGCGGATCCTCGCGAAAATCCTGGTTCCTATAATTAGTATTAGGTGGATTATATCCAGATGGAATGTAGGTATTATTCACATTATCTGAATCTCGCATTTCTCCCAATGGGGAAAATCTGTTATAAGTAGAAACAGGAGCCGCATTATAATATTGGGGTTCACCATAATGAGGGTTGGATGGAGCATTGTAATAAGAGTTAGGAGGAGCGCGTCTAGGTGATGGAGAATAGTAGGGAGAGTTATTATACTCTCTAAGTTGATGAGTATCATAATTATATGATCGTCCTCTATTAGAACCTCTACCCCCTCTCTTTCCTCGATTGTTACCTCTTCCTCTATGCGGATTATTAGGGGTGTGTGGAGTATAATGATGCACCCTCTGCTGGGAGGGGGGTGGACCATCATATACCTTACTCTGTGAGGCCTCACTATAAGACATAGGTGGCAAAGCAACCCTCTGTGGGGCAGTGGAACTTCCAGGTTGGGAACCACTCATGGGTTGTATATCCATGGCGGATGTGTTCTGAACCAATTTCTGCCAGCCAAAAACAGTACCCATCTTATAGTCGTTAACATCTCTGGAGTATTTTTTCTGTTTCTTATATTTTTGTTCTCTATCCTCTTTTTCCAGGTGGTTCAACAAGTTGGCAGAGAGAGAATTATATTCAGGAGTGTCCTTATATGACATTAATTTGTCCTTAATTTCCTTAATTTCTTTATCAAGTAGGACCATTTTGCTGTTCTTCCTTGCAATCAGGAAGCTCAACAAATTGGTTCCAGCTTCATTGAAAAACTTGAACCAGATATCTAGGTCCACTTCACCTTGTTGGGGGTTTACATCCCACCTTAGACTTCTGGGGACCATATGTTCTGCAATATATTGTTGCAAGAACACAAGGTCCCATTGTAGGTGAAGTTCAGATGTCATAATATTTTTAAGTCTCATAAACATGCCTCCCACCTCGGTGTTATTACCAGTTGCCACAAAAACACCATCAGTGTTAACTTTGTGCGAAGCACGATATTCAAACACATCCATATCTACAGTGACGTATATATAAACAGTGACGTATATATAAAAAAGGGGGGGGGGGGGGGATTGCTGCAATGTGTATATCCAATCAATATATAGCCAAAAAGTGTTCCCTGTGACACTGCGCTATCCCAAAAAACAGAAAAAAGCTGCTCACACAATCACAAGGATAAAACAGTGAATAGTAAACAAATATCAAATCAAAGTGTAGCGCTTAACAGAGTGATGAATGATCTAATTAGTACATCATCATACAATTTAACCCAGACACCTTAAGTGTGAAATTTCTCAATAATATATAAACATAAAAATAAAATTACAAATTCGAAAAAACTATAAATGAATTAAAGTCTCTATATGAAAAATTGATCCAGTCCAAACGTGAAATACGGGTCACCATCCACCTTCTTAGATGAGACTAGCATGCAGACACCCTGTGATATTCCCGTCACCTTTAGAAATAAAGGCTTACCGGATATTATGGATCCAAACGAATATACATTCGAAGGATCATGCAGGCTTATACATTTAGAAACCAAGATCGTAGATGTAAATTTTCAGGGAAGTAACAGGTCAGACTCCTCATGTGGTTGTCCCAACTAGTTGTTAAATCCACATCGGTACACTCCAGCTCAAAATGTTGAACTCATACAAAGGAAAATAAGGAGCCACAATAGTGTAAATCCGTTTAAAAGAAAAAAATTTAATAAAAAGTAATGAACTCACATGAAACCAAAGAAATCAAGCGCTTAATCCATAAAAACAGTGCTACAGCAGTAGTCCCGACGCGTTTCGTCCTCTACAGACGTCTTCTGGGGTAGCACTACACTGTAGCATCATCACTTTTATAGCAAACAATCAATTTGGGCAAAAATTCCATCTGTCTGTGTCACCGCGTGTCATTTCCGGTTTAAGATGGCGCCCGGCGTGCGTTCCACGCCTCGTTATAATGTTATAATATAAATCAGCAGGCAAACCATGCTAAAACATATATGGAATAAACCAATAAATGAAAGCTAGGTTGGCCCAAACTGAAAATTAACCACATGTAAAAAATTGGAATATGTTCCCCTCTATAATAATTATTGATAGCATTTCCGGGTCACGATTGAGCTCGTAAGGGGCGTGGATATAAATCCAATAGATATCCCACTATCAACAGAGCCAACCACACTCCAGGGAAATACTAACATAGTGGGCGTGTCATACAAAGACCACCAATGCCTTCGTCCAGCGGTGCTGGAACGCACCGCGTACCGGAAGCATCGGCACTGCACGCACGTCCGACGCGAGAGGCGGCGTGTAAGGAGACACGTCACACCAATCAGAAAGCATCGGACATCGGAAGTGACGTAAAGAAAAAATACGTCACTTCCGGCCAGGGTGTATCCGACAACAGGAAGTGATGTGATGAAAATACATCACTTCCAGGTGTCAAGAAGGACGCATGTAAACATACGCCGGACCGCACAACCAAAAGAGGCTGTGCACCAAAAAGCACCCCCATTACCCAATGAAAAAATTCATATATGGAGTGGAATGGGAGCAGCCATATATGTACAAGAAAAAACACCTCAAACAGTTTTCTTTTAATACACAGTATATAACAGCACCGGCACAACGCATGTCCGAACATGCATTGTGATAAATGCTGATACCATCTAAGGCAGATAGAATTCTGTCCCAAAATCAGTAATAATAATACACCATAAACAACAATGGTAAAAAAACCTATCATTTACATAAAAAACTTGAGACAAATAAACAAAATAAATTAAAATAAAATAAAACACTGAAGTAAAATATTGTCAATGCACATACTAGCCATTATCAATGAAGGCATTAATATCCCATTCTATATTTAAGCCGAATGGCGAGTAAGAGCGAATCATGTATATCCAGTAGGTTTCTAGCCTGGAAACACCACGAGTCATAGCACCACCTCTCCACGGAGGTGTATACTTATCAATAGCTAGAAATTGGGTCCCTGTTGGGTCACTATTATGGTGTTCCCTATAATGTCTGGGGACTGTGTGTTTAGAAACCTTGCTCTTTATTAAAGCTATGTGTTCCCCTACTCTAATCGCAAACGTCCTTGTCGTCCTCCCCACATATTGTTTGCCGCATGGGCAAGTGATCAGATATACTACATACCGGGTACTGCAGGTACAAAATGATTTTATAGTATGTGTTCTATTAGTTGTTGTTGATGTGAACTCAGTTGTTTTATATCTCCCAGCTATATTGAACTGGCATACTACACATTTTTTACAAGGGTAATAACCTGTTAAATTGTGAAAAAATGATGGACGACAGGGAGGGTTAATGACATTAGGGGCAATATAGTTCCGTAGGGATGGTGCTCCCCTGAAGAGTACTTTCGCCCGCTCAGGTAACTTTGAGCTGAGGACTGGGTCACTTCTTAGTACGTCCCAATGTTTATTAATAATGGTCTTGATTTGTTTATGCTGTACCGAAAAAGATGTAAGCATAGACCATCTGTAAGTGTCCTCGGGTTCTTGACGGGCTTTCTCAATCATTAAGCTTTCCCTACTAATGTCAGTAACTTTCTGTATCTCTACATCAAGAGTTCTAGCATCATAACCCTTATCCTCAAATTTTTGTTTGAGGAATACTGCTTGTGTCATAAACGTATCAAGGTCAGTGCAATTCCTTCGCAGTCGTAGGAACTGGCTGCGTGGTATCGAACTCAACCATGATCTATGATGGCAACTGTCGAGGGGAATGAAGCTATTCCTATCAGTCGGTTTGAAGTGCGTTTTGAACACAAATTTATTGCCTACCAATTCAATCTCTAGATCAAGAAAAATTATCTTAGAAAGGCTCATTTCGAACGACAGAGAAATGCCCCTATCATTATTGTTCAAATTCTTAAAGAATTCAGTCAGCGAATCCGATGAACCATTCCATAGGAGGAGGATGTCGTCTATATACCTAGCCCATAGGACCAAAGAAGGGTTCCCCTGGGCATAGACGACATCCTCCTCCCATTTAGCCATGAATAAATTAGCAAGACTGGGGGCAAATTTGGCCCCCATTGCTACACCCCGTTGTTGTAAATAATACTTATCGTTAAACCAAAAATAGTTATGTTCCATGGCAAATTCTAACAGTTCTATAAGATAATCGCATTGAAATGATGCCAAAGAGTCCTCGCGGTCTAAAAAATATCGGACAGCATCTATACCCATTCCCTGAGGTATGCAAGTATAAAGGGACGCTACATCAGCTGTAGCTATAATACATTGTTCGTGAAGCACTAAGCTTTCAAGTCTCCTGATTGTAGCACCCGTATCTTTAAGATAAGATGGGGTTTTTTTAACAAGGGGTTGCAAATAAAAATCTATGTAGCGGCCTATACGTGAGGTGACCGAATTAATGCCACTCACTATGGGCCTACCAGGAGGGCTCACCAGATCTTTGTGGATCTTCGGTAAGTAATAAATTACAGGAATTGAGGGGGAAACGGGGACCAAAAAATTTTTTTTTTTTTCTTTGTTGTTTAATATTTTTTGATCATAGCCTTTTTTAATAAGATCCTTAAGTTGTTTTTTATATACGGTCGTAGGATTAATGGGGAGTTGCTTGTAGGTACCTGGCTCACCCAGGATCTTGTGCATTTCAGTTTCGTATTTGTCCCTGTCTAGAATCACAACACCCCCCCCCTTATCAGCTGGACGTATAACTACGTCTTTTTGTTCACATAAGGACTTAAAACCATTTGTTGGAAAAGTGTTTCTATTATTATTTTTCATAGGGAGTCTGTCAAGGTCCCTTATTACTAAATCTTTAAATATTTTTACAGCTGGTGCAGTGGGTACAGGGGGTATAAATAGAGATGGATTAGCCAACCTGGAATGTACAGTTCCCGATGTGGCCGCTAGATAATCCGTTCTGAACGGATTGGTTACCAAATACCGTTGAGTGTTAATCTTTCTGATAAATTTGTGTATATCAATAAAAGTATTGAATTTATTAAGTCGTTTAGGGGGTGCATATTTCAAGCCCTTATCCAATACTGATAGTTCGGCATGGGAGAAGGACTTCCTGCTTAAGTTAAACACACCCTGTCCTACTAAACCCGCCTTCTTTTTCCTCCTCTGTAGTCGCTCTCCCCCTCTACACCCTCTCTTGGGTCTTGATCCCTTTTTCGGATATGCGGATCCTCGCGAAAATCCTGGTTCCTATAATTAGTATTAGGTGGATTATATCCAGATGGAATGTAGGTATTATTCACATTATCTGAATCTCGCATTTCTCCCAATGGGGAAAATCTGTTATAAGTAGAAACAGGAGCCGCATTATAATATTGGGGTTCACCATAATGAGGGTTGGATGGAGCATTGTAATAAGAGTTAGGAGGAGCGCGTCTAGGTGATGGAGAATAGTAGGGAGAGTTATTATACTCTCTAAGTTGATGAGTATCATAATTATATGATCGTCCTCTATTAGAACCTCTACCCCCTCTCTTTCCTCGATTGTTACCTCTTCCTCTATGCGGATTATTAGGGGTGTGTGGAGTATAATGATGCACCCTCTGCTGGGAGGGGGGTGGACCATCATATACCTTACTCTGTGAGGCCTCACTATAAGACATAGGTGGCAAAGCAACCCTCTGTGGGGCAGTGGAACTTCCAGGTTGGGAACCACTCATGGGTTGTATATCCATGGCGGATGTGTTCTGAACCAATTTCTGCCAGCCAAAAACAGTACCCATCTTATAGTCGTTAACATCTCTGGAGTATTTTTTCTGTTTCTTATATTTTTGTTCTCTATCCTCTTTTTCCAGGTGGTTCAACAAGTTGGCAGAGAGAGAATTATATTCAGGAGTGTCCTTATATGACATTAATTTGTCCTTAATTTCCTTAATTTCTTTATCAAGTAGGACCATTTTGCTGTTCTTCCTTGCAATCAGGAAGCTCAACAAATTGGTTGGCACGCCGGATGGCACGCCGGGCGCCATCTTAAACCGGAAATGACACGCGGTGACACAGACAGATGGAATTTTTGCCCAAATTGATTGTTTGCTATAAAAGTGATGATGCTACAGTGTAGTGCTACCCCAGAAGACGTCTGTAGAGGACGAAACGCGTCGGGACTACTGCTGTAGCACTGTTTTTATGGATTAAGCGCTTGATTTCTTTGGTTTCATGTGAGTTCATTACTTTTTATTAAATTTTTTTCTTTTAAACGGATTTACACTATTGTGGCTCCTTATTTTCCTTTGTATGAGTTCAACATTTTGAGCTGGAGTGTACCGATGTGGATTTAACAACTAGTTGGGACAACCACATGAGGAGTCTGACCTGTTACTTCCCTGAAAATTTACATCTACGATCTTGGTTTCTAAATGTATAAGCCTGCATGATCCTTCGAATGTATATTCGTTTGGATCCATAATATCCGGTAAGCCTTTATTTCTAAAGGTGACGGGAATATCACAGGGTGTCTGCATGCTAGTCTCATCTAAGAAGGTGGATGGTGACCCGTATTTCACGTTTGGACTGGATCAATTTTTCATATAGAGACTTTAATTCATTTATAGTTTTTTCGAATTTGTAATTTTATTTTTATGTTTATATATTATTGAGAAATTTCACACTTAAGGTGTCTGGGTTAAATTGTATGATGATGTACTAATTAGATCATTCATCACTCTGTTAAGCGCTACACTTTGATTTGATATTTGTTTACTATTCACTGTTTTATCCTTGTGATTGTGTGAGCAGCTTTTTTCTGTTTTTTGGGATAGCGCAGTGTCACAGGGAACACTTTTTGGCTATATATTGATTGGATATACACATTGCAGCAATCCCCCCCCCCCCCCCTTTTTTATATATACGTCACTGTTTATATATACGTCACTGTAGATATGGATGTGTTTGAATATCGTGCTTCGCACAAAGTTAACACTGATGGTGTTTTTGTGGCAACTGGTAATAACACCGAGGTGGGAGGCATGTTTATGAGACTTAAAAATATTATGACATCTGAACTTCACCTACAATGGGACCTTGTGTTCTTGCAACAATATATTGCAGAACATATGGTCCCCAGAAGTCTAAGGTGGGATGTAAACCCCCAACAAGGTGAAGTGGACCTAGATATCTGGTTCAAGTTTTTCAATGAAGCTGGAACCAATTTGTTGAGCTTCCTGATTGCAAGGAAGAACAGCAAAATGGTCCTACTTGATAAAGAAATTAAGGAAATTAAGGACAAATTAATGTCATATAAGGACACTCCTGAATATAATTCTCTCTCTGCCAACTTGT
Organism: Lithobates pipiens; assembly: GCF_037356315.1. Taxonomy (NCBI): domain Eukaryota; kingdom Metazoa; phylum Chordata; class Amphibia; order Anura; family Ranidae; genus Lithobates; species Lithobates pipiens. The sequence goes on along the minus strand of NW_027507791.1, from coordinate 40,269,264 downwards.
TGAACCACCTGGAAAAAGAGGATAGAGAACAAAAATATAAGAAACAGAAAAAATACTCCAGAGATGTTAACGACTATAAGATGGGTACTGTTTTTGGCTGGCAGAAATTGGTTCAGAACACATCCGCCATGGATATACAACCCATGAGTGGTTCCCAACCTGGAAGTTCCACTGCCCCACAGAGGGTTGCTTTGCCACCTATGTCTTATAGTGAGGCCTCACAGAGTAAGGTATATGATGGTCCACCCCCCTCCCAGCAGAGGGTGCATCATTATACTCCACACACCCCTAATAATCCGCATAGAGGAAGAGGTAACAATCGAGGAAAGAGAGGGGGTAGAGGTTCTAATAGAGGACGATCATATAATTATGATACTCATCAACTTAGAGAGTATAATAACTCTCCCTACTATTCTCCATCACCTAGACGCGCTCCTCCTAACTCTTATTACAATGCTCCATCCAACCCTCATTATGGTGAACCCCAATATTATAATGCGGCTCCTGTTTCTACTTATAACAGATTTTCCCCATTGGGAGAAATGCGAGATTCAGATAATGTGAATAATACCTACATTCCATCTGGATATAATCCACCTAATACTAATTATAGGAACCAGGATTTTCGCGAGGATCCGCATATCCGAAAAAGGGATCAAGACCCAAGAGAGGGTGTAGAGGGGGAGAGCGACTACAGAGGAGGAAAAAGAAGGCGGGTTTAGTAGGACAGGGTGTGTTTAACTTAAGCAGGAAGTCCTTCTCCCATGCCGAACTATCAGTATTGGATAAGGGCTTGAAATATGCACCCCCTAAACGACTTAATAAATTCAATACTTTTATTGATATACACAAATTTATCAGAAAGATTAACACTCAACGGTATTTGGTAACCAATCCGTTCAGAACGGATTATCTAGCGGCCACATCGGGAACTGTACATTCCAGGTTGGCTAATCCATCTCTATTTATACCCCCTGTACCCACTGCACCAGCTGTAAAAATATTTAAAGATTTAGTAATAAGGGACCTTGACAGACTCCCTATGAAAAATAATAATAGAAACACTTTTCCAACAAATGGTTTTAAGTCCTTATGTGAACAAAAAGACGTAGTTATACGTCCAGCTGATAAGGGGGGGGGTGTTGTGATTCTAGACAGGGACAAATACGAAACTGAAATGCACAAGATCCTGGGTGAGCCAGGTACCTACAAGCAACTCCCCATTAATCCTACGACCGTATATAAAAAACAACTTAAGGATCTTATTAAAAAAGGCTATGATCAAAAAATATTAAACAACAAAGAAAAAAATTTTTTGGTCCCCGTTTCCCCCTCAATTCCTGTAATTTATTACTTACCGAAGATCCACAAAGATCTGGTGAGCCCTCCTGGTAGGCCCATAGTGAGTGGCATTAATTCGGTCACCTCACGTATAGGCCGCTACATAGATTTTTATTTGCAACCCCTTGTTAAAAAAACCCCATCTTATCTTAAAGATACGGGTGCTACAATCAGGAGACTTGAAAGCTTAGTGCTTCACGAACAATGTATTATAGCTACAGCTGATGTAGCGTCCCTTTATACTTGCATACCTCAGGGAATGGGTATAGATGCTGTCCGATATTTTTTAGACCGCGAGGACTCTTTGGCATCATTTCAATGCGATTATCTTATAGAACTGTTAGAATTTGCCATGGAACATAACTATTTTTGGTTTAACGATAAGTATTATTTACAACAACGGGGTGTAGCAATGGGGGCCAAATTTGCCCCCAGTCTTGCTAATTTATTCATGGCTAAATGGGAGGAGGATGTCGTCTATGCCCAGGGGAACCCTTCTTTGGTCCTATGGGCTAGGTATATAGACGACATCCTCCTCCTATGGAATGGTTCATCGGATTCGCTGACTGAATTCTTTAAGAATTTGAACAATAATGATAGGGGCATTTCTCTGTCGTTCGAAATGAGCCTTTCTAAGATAATTTTTCTTGATCTAGAGATTGAATTGGTAGGCAATAAATTTGTGTTCAAAACGCACTTCAAACCGACTGATAGGAATAGCTTCATTCCCCTCGACAGTTGCCATCATAGATCATGGTTGAGTTCGATACCACGCAGCCAGTTCCTACGACTGCGAAGGAATTGCACTGACCTTGATACGTTTATGACACAAGCAGTATTCCTCAAACAAAAATTTGAGGATAAGGGTTATGATGCTAGAACTCTTGATGTAGAGATACAGAAAGTTACTGACATTAGTAGGGAAAGCTTAATGATTGAGAAAGCCCGTCAAGAACCCGAGGACACTTACAGATGGTCTATGCTTACATCTTTTTCGGTACAGCATAAACAAATCAAGACCATTATTAATAAACATTGGGACGTACTAAGAAGTGACCCAGTCCTCAGCTCAAAGTTACCTGAGCGGGCGAAAGTACTCTTCAGGGGAGCACCATCCCTACGGAACTATATTGCCCCTAATGTCATTAACCCTCCCTGTCGTCCATCATTTTTTCACAATTTAACAGGTTATTACCCTTGTAAAAAATGTGTAGTATGCCAGTTCAATATAGCTGGGAGATATAAAACAACTGAGTTCACATCAACAACAACTAATAGAACACATACTATAAAATCATTTTGTACCTGCAGTACCCGGTATGTAGTATATCTGATCACTTGCCCATGCGGCAAACAATATGTGGGGAGGACGACAAGGACGTTTGCGATTAGAGTAGGGGAACACATAGCTTTAATAAAGAGCAAGGTTTCTAAACACACAGTCCCCAGACATTATAGGGAACACCATAATAGTGACCCAACAGGGACCCAATTTCTAGCTATTGATAAGTATACACCTCCGTGGAGAGGTGGTGCTATGACTCGTGGTGTTTCCAGGCTAGAAACCTACTGGATATACATGATTCGCTCTTACTCGCCATTCGGCTTAAATATAGAATGGGATATTAATGCCTTCATTGATAATGGCTAGTATGTGCATTGACAATATTTTACTTCAGTGTTTTATTTTATTTTAATTTATTTTGTTTATTTGTCTCAAGTTTTTTATGTAAATGATAGGTTTTTTTACCATTGTTGTTTATGGTGTATTATTATTACTGATTTTGGGACAGAATTCTATCTGCCTTAGATGGTATCAGCATTTATCACAATGCATGTTCGGACATGCGTTGTGCCGGTGCTGTTATATACTGTGTATTAAAAGAAAACTGTTTGAGGTGTTTTTTCTTGTACATATATGGCTGCTCCCATTCCACTCCATATATGAATTTTTTCATTGGGTAATGGGGGTGCTTTTTGGTGCACAGCCTCTTTTGGTTGTGCGGTCCGGCGTATGTTTACATGCGTCCTTCTTGACACCTGGAAGTGATGTATTTTCATCACATCACTTCCTGTTGTCGGATACACCCTGGCCGGAAGTGACGTATTTTTTCTTTACGTCACTTCCGATGTCCGATGCTTTCTGATTGGTGTGACGTGTCTCCTTACACGCCGCCTCTCGCGTCGGACGTGCGTGCAGTGCCGATGCTTCCGGTACGCGGTGCGTTCCAGCACCGCTGGACGAAGGCATTGGTGGTCTTTGTATGACACGCCCACTATGTTAGTATTTCCCTGGAGTGTGGTTGGCTCTGTTGATAGTGGGATATCTATTGGATTTATATCCACGCCCCTTACGAGCTCAATCGTGACCCGGAAATGCTATCAATAATTATTATAGAGGGGAACATATTCCAATTTTTTACATGTGGTTAATTTTCAGTTTGGGCCAACCTAGCTTTCATTTATTGGTTTATTCCATATATGTTTTAGCATGGTTTGCCTGCTGATTTATATTATAACATTATAACGAGGCGTGGAACGCACGCCGGGCGCCATCTTAAACCGGAAATGACACGCGGTGACACAGACAGATGGAATTTTTGCCCAAATTGATTGTTTGCTATAAAAGTGATGATGCTACAGTGTAGTGCTACCCCAGAAGACGTCTGTAGAGGACGAAACGCGTCGGGACTACTGCTGTAGCACTGTTTTTATGGATTAAGCGCTTGATTTCTTTGGTTTCATGTGAGTTCATTACTTTTTATTAAATTTTTTTCTTTTAAACGGATTTACACTATTGTGGCTCCTTATTTTCCTTTGTATGAGTTCAACATTTTGAGCTGGAGTGTACCGATGTGGATTTAACAACTAGTTGGGACAACCACATGAGGAGTCTGACCTGTTACTTCCCTGAAAATTTACATCTACGATCTTGGTTTCTAAATGTATAAGCCTGCATGATCCTTCGAATGTATATTCGTTTGGATCCATAATATCCGGTAAGCCTTTATTTCTAAAGGTGACGGGAATATCACAGGGTGTCTGCATGCTAGTCTCATCTAAGAAGGTGGATGGTGACCCGTATTTCACGTTTGGACTGGATCAATTTTTCATATAGAGACTTTAATTCATTTATAGTTTTTTCGAATTTGTAATTTTATTTTTATGTTTATATATTATTGAGAAATTTCACACTTAAGGTGTCTGGGTTAAATTGTATGATGATGTACTAATTAGATCATTCATCACTCTGTTAAGCGCTACACTTTGATTTGATATTTGTTTACTAGTGATGGCCGAACGGTTCGCCCGGCGGTCGTTTCGCGGCGAATTTCCGACATTCGCGGTCCGCACGTTCGAACGCCTTTTTCCGTCGTTCGCCGCGGCGGACTTACGTGTTTAATGTATACAAGAACTTTAACCTTTGGTGACACGTTTATCATGTGATACAGGACAGCCAATTGAGACATGACAGCACATGGACACTTGTACATTCCCCCTAACCTATAAATACACCCGATCCGGTGGCCATTTTACATTCTTTCTTCTGTTAAGATAGGGACAGGTTCCTGTGTGGAGTAGGGAGAGATAAACCACTAGCTATTTGGTACACAAAAGTTCTTTTCAGGACTGGTATAGGTGTTAGGTGTTGATAGGTTTGCTGTGCTGCTGATTCTTGCAGCAGCCTGAGTGTCTTTTGTTAGTTTAGAGAAAGGGAAAGGACGGTGTATGCTACAGGGACAGCCAGATTAGTCTTTCATCATCATCATCATCATCATCATCATTAGCTGTTACTATCAAGGTCCACAAAAGAGCTGTTCCAGTAACCACTAATCGTTCTCTTTTTTTGCCAATTTGTATAGGGACAGGAAGGAAGCAGTGTTGTCAGGCAGTGAGGGTAATTTTAAAGACTTGCTGTTATTATTAGTTCCACAAAGGTTCTTTTCAGGACTGGTATCAGTGGTACAGTAATAGGCTTGTACATGTATAATATTCTTTCTTCCAAATATAGAAAGGATATTATACTTGACTGCTGCCCTTCTGCTGCAGTCTGCTAAACATTCACAACTCACTTGTTCCACAAAAGTTCTTATAAGGACTGGTAACTTGGTATAGGGTGCTACGGTACATAGGCTTGAGTGCGGTACAGTCTGCTGTTCTGTAAGGACCGCTATCGGTCCACAATAGATAGGGTTGACGTGCACCACTGCTGACCGCTGCCCTATACTGCAGCAGTCCTTCAGCGGTATAGGGACTGACGTACAGTCTGCTAATCACTAACACACAACCTGCTTGTTCCACAAAAGTTCTTATAAGGACTGGTAACTTGGTATAGGGTGCTACGGTACATAGGCTTGAGTGCGGTACAGTCTGCTGTTCTGTAAGGACCGCTATCGGTCCACAATAGATAGGGTTGACGTGCACCACTGCTGACCGCTGCCCTATACTGCAGCAGTCCTTCAGCGGTATAGGGACTGACGTACAGTCTGCTAAACACTAATACACAACCTGCTTGGTCCACAAAAGTTCTTATAAGGACTGGTAACTTGGTATAGGGTGCTACGGTACATAGGCTTGAGTGCGGTACAGTCTGCTGTTCTGTAAGGACCGCTATCGGTCCACAATAGATAGGGTTGACGTGCACCACTGCTGACCGCTGCCCTATACTGCAGCAGTCCTTCAGCGGTATAGGGACTGACGTACAGTCTGCTAAACACTAATACACAACCTGCTTGGTCCACAAAAGTTCTTATAAGGACTGGTAACTTGGTATAGGGTGCTACGGTACATAGGCTTGAGTGCGGTACAGTCTGCTGTTCTGTAAGGACCGCTATCGGTCCACAATAGATAGGGTTGACGTGCACCACTGCTGACCGCTCACCTATACTGCAGCAGTCCTTCAGCGGTATAGGGACTGACGTACAGTCTGCTAATCACTAACACACAACCTGCTTGTTCCACAAAAGTTCTTATAAGGACTGGTAACTTGGTATAGGGTGCTACGGTACATAGGCTTGAGTGCGGTACAGTCTGCTGTTCTGTAAGGACCGCTATCGGTCCACAATAGATAGGGTTGACGTGCACCACTGCTGACCGCTGCCCTATACTGCAGCAGTCCTTCAGCGGTATAGGGACTGACGTACAGTCTGCTAAACACTAACACACAACCTGCTTGGTCCACAAAAGTTCTTATAAGGACTGGTAACTTGGTATAGGGTGCTACGGTACATAGGCTTGAGTGCGGTACAGTCTGCTGTTCTGTAAGGACCGCTATCGGTCCACAATAGATAGGGTTGACGTGCACCACTGCTGACCGCTGCCCTATACTGCAGCAGTCCTTCAGCGGTATAGGGACTGACGTACAGTCTGCTAAACACTAATACACAACCTGCTTGGTCCACAAAAGTTCTTATAAGGACTGGTAACTTGGTATAGGGTGCTACGGTACATAGGCTTGAGTGCGGTACAGTCTGCTGTTCTGTAAGGACCGCTATCGGTCCACAATAGATAGGGTTGACGTGCACCACTGCTGACCGCTCACCTATACTGCAGCAGTCCTTCAGCGGTATAGGGACTGACGTACAGTCTGCTAATCACTAACACACAACCTGCTTGTTCCACAAAAGTTCTTATAAGGACTGGTAACTTGGTATAGGGTGCTACGGTACATAGGCTTGAGTGCGGTACAGTCTGCTGTTCTGTAAGGACCGCTATCGGTCCACAATAGATAGGGTTGACGTGCACCACTGCTGACCGCTGCCCTATACTGCAGCAGTCCTTCAGCGGTATAGGGACTGACGTACAGTCTGCTAAACACTAATACACAACCTGCTTGGTCCACAAAAGTTCTTATAAGGACTGGTAACTTGGTATAGGGTGCTACGGTACATAGGCTTGAGTGCGGTACAGTCTGCTGTTCTGTAAGGACCGCTATCGGTCCACAATAGATAGGGTTGACGTGCACCACTGCTGACCGCTGCCCTATACTGCAGCAGTCCTTCAGCGGTATAGGGACTGACGTACAGTCTGCTAAACACTAATACACAACCTGCTTGGTCCACAAAAGTTCTTATAAGGACTGGTAACTTGGTATAGGGTGCTACGGTACATAGGCTTGAGTGCGGTACAGTCTGCTGTTCTGTAAGGACCGCTATAGGTCCACAATAGATAGGGTTGACGTGCACCACTGCTGACCGCTCACCTATACTGCAGCAGTCCTTCAGCGGTATAGGGACTAAGAGTTTTGTCACAGGGTCATTTAAAAAATGACATGCAGAGGAAGAGGCAGGCCCTTCCGCAGGGGTGGTAGGGGTAGGGCAGGAGCAACAGGCTTGAGCCAAAGTGGGAAGTTGCAGAAGGTGCGTTCAATTACTTTAAAGGATGCACCAGACTTGGTTGAGTGGCTCGCTCAGCCTTACTCTTCTGCACCCTCCTCATCCTCTCGATCTGCACCCTCTTCTTCACTCTCTGCTATGTGCACCCCCAAAGACACTACCACCAACAACACGACCACCACCACCACCACCACATACCTTCCGCTTGAGTCACTGGAATTATTTTCCGATCCATATCAAGAGGACATTTCTGATGCGCAGCCACTCTTGGTATTGGATCAGGAAGAGGAGGTAGCAACAAGCGCTACTCAGCAGTCTGACGCCAGTACCCAGATCAGCCCAAGGAGGAGGTTGGTCCCCGGTGTTGCTGCCTACTCTACTTATAGCGGTGGGGAAGGTGACGTTGATGATGACGTGTCTAGTGATGTCACGTGGGTGCCCACAAGAGAGGAAGAGGAGGGGAGTTCAGAGGGAGATATGGACCAGCAGATAGGGAGGAGAAGCAGCAATGACTTACATTGCACAGCAGGGACAAAGCAGACTGCAAATGTATCAGGAGCGAGTCATCGACCATGTACGGTCACATCTGGCGCTCCCAGGACACCGGCACATGGCTCCGCAGTGTGGGCTTTTTTTAACGTGTCCGCTGCTGACAATAGCGTTGCCATCTGCAATCTTTGCAGTCAACGCGTTAGTCGCGGTAAGCCCAATACTCACCTAGGGACGACCGCCTTAAGAAGGCACATGAGCAGCCATCACCGAGCCCAGTGGGAGCAACGGAACACACAAAGCCACACTGCAGGCTCTCACCGTCCAGCCTCGTCTTCTACTTCTCCTTCTCCTCTCTCCTCACAATTGTCCTCCACTCCACCTTCCATCACGCCAAGCTCACATTTTTCTGCAAAAAGGCAGGCTTCCGTGGGCCTAATGTTTGAGCGTAAAAAAATGATGACGCCGGATAACCCTCTTGCCCAACGGTTGGCGGCTGGCTTGTCAGAACTCATAGCCCGCCAACTACTGCCATATAAACTGGTGGACTCGGAGGCCTTTCGCAAATTTGTGGCCATTGGAACACCACAATGGAAGGTCCCAGGAAGGAAGTATTTCTCAGAGAAGGGCATCCCAGAGCTATATGGCCATGTTCAGCGGCAAGTGAATGTATCTCTGGCACACAGTGTCGGTGCCAAGATACATCTGACCACAGACACGTGGTCTAGCAAACACGGGCAGGGAAGGTATATCAGTTTTACTGCCCACTGGGTGAACCTTCTGACGGCCGTCAAGCATGTAACCCGTGGCACCCGTGTAGATTTGGTTTTACCGCCACGGATTGCATGCAGGCCTGACTCTTCTTCTCCTCCTCCTACTCCATCCTCCTCCCTCTCCTCCTCAGCTGCCTCCTCCTTTTCCGCTGCTAGCGTCTCTTCCACTGCACCGCCCAAGCTCCCCAGAACCTATTCCACATGCCAGGTGAGACGTTGCCATGCCGTGCTGCGTCTGTTGTGCCTGGAAGCAAAGAGCCACACTGGCCCGGCACTCCTTTCAGCTTTGCGTTCACAGGCAGATGAGTGGCTAACACCGCTCAATTTGACAGTTGGTAAAGTGGTGTGTGACAACGGTGCCAATCTGCTTAGCGCATTGAAACAGGGCAAAATCACGCACGTGCCGTGCATGGCACACGTCTTAAACTTGGTCGTGCAGCGATTCCTTGTCAAATACCCTGGGGTCCAGGACATCTTGCGGCAGGCAAGGAAAATCTCGGCCCATTTCAGAAGATCTTACACGGCCATGGCTCGCCTTGCTGACATTCAGCGGCGACACCATCTGCCGGTCAGACGTCTTATTTGCGATTGCCCGACGCGATGGAACTCAACCTTCTATATGCTTGATAGGCTGCTCCAGCAGAAACGTGCAGTTAACGTCTACCTGTATGAACTCTGCGAAAGAAACGGTTCTGGGGAGCTGGGTTTTTTTTCACCGCGCCAGTGGCTGCTCATGCGCGACACATGCAGACTTCTGCGGCCATTTGAGGAGATCACCAAACTGGTCAGTCGCAGCCATGGCGCCATCAGTGACATGGTACCTTATGCCTTCTTTCTGGAGCGTGCATTGCGTCGTGTCATTGATCAGGCTGTGGAGGAGCAGGAGCGGGAAGATGAGGAAGTCGCAATGCTGGATGAATTCCCAGGGGGGGCTACTCTATCTGAGACAAGTCAACAACAGGAGTCTGATGAGGAGTCAGAGGAGGATGGTGCCGGGGCGGATGAGCAGGAGCAAGAAGAGCATGCTTTAAACCTTTCTGGGATCCCTGTTGTGCGAGGATGGGGAGAGGAGAATGAAGAGGACGACATTATCCTGGATGATGAGCAGGAGCCAGGCCACCACACCGCTTCCACTTTAGTGCAAATGGGGGCCTTCATGCTCCAGTGTTTTAATAGGGACCCCCGTATAAAAAGCATGAGGGTCAAGGACCAGTACTGGGTGGCAACGTACTTAGACCCCCGGTACAAACACAAAATGGCGGAAATGTTACCGCCGTCGCAGAGGGCTGTCAGAATGCAGCACTTCCAGGCCTTGCTTCGAGAAATGCTGCATTCTGCTTTTGCGTGCGCTGGCAGAGGAGCAATTCCCACTCCCAGAGAAGGATTTGCGGGTACCAATCCAACAGCGCCTGCAAGAAGAGGCCGGTTTGAAGATGTGTTGGTGACTTCGGATATGAGGTCATTCTTTCAGCCGACCCATCGACAGGTGTCATCCGGATCCAGCATCAGGGAACGCCTAGACCGTCAGGTGTCCGACTACATTGGGTTAACGGCCGATGTGGACGCTCTGAGGAGTGATGAACCCCTAGACTACTGGGTGGGCAGGCTTGACCTCTGGCCAGAGCTTGCCCAATTTGCAATCGAACTGTTGGCTTGCCCCTCATCCAGTGTCCTGTCCGAAAGGACGTTCAGCGCAGCAGGGGGGATTGTGACCGATAAGCGTACTCGCCTAGCTCACCACAGTGTTAACTACCTCACATTTCTAAAAATGAATGAGGCATGGATCTCGGAGGAATTCAACACATGTGATCAGTAGACCATGTATATGTCTATAAACAATTTTTGGAATCAAGCACACAGACCTTCTTAATTCATTTGGCTCACTTCCCTGACCCAAAAAAGCACACCGTACTATATGCCCCTACCCTCCTCTTTGAAGAGGTTGAGCGGTGTCATATTTCTACTGGGGCTGCTTATTATGAGGGGTTCCCACCATCCCTGTGCTGTGCTGACTTCCTCCTGGGTGTTCTTATTATGAGGGGCTCCCACCATCCCTGTGCTGTGCTGACTTCCTCCTGGGGGTTCTTATTATGAGGGGATCACACCATCCCTGTGCTGTGCTGACTTCCTCCTGGGGCTGCTTACGGTGCTGCTGTCAGCGCTGTATGTCACGGAGCTGCTGTCAGCGCTGTATGTCACGGAGCTGCTGTCAGCGCTGTATGTCACGGAGCTGCTGTCAGCGCTGTATGTCACGGAGCTGCTGTCAGCGCTGTATGTCACGGAGCTGCTGTCAGCGCTGTATGTCACGGAGCTGCTGTCAGCGCTGTATGTCACGGAGCTGCTGTCAGCGCTGTATGTCACGGAGCTGCTGTCAGCGCTGTATGTCACGGAGCTGCTGTCAGCGCTGTATGTCACGGAGCTGCTGTCAGCGCTGTATGTCACGGAGCTGCTGTCAGCGCTGTATGTCACGGTGCTGCTGTCAGCGCTGTATGTCACGGAGCTGCTGTCAGCGCTGTATGTCACGGAGCTGCTGTCAGCGCTGTATGTCACGGAGCTGCTGTCAGCGCTGTATGTCACGGAGCTGCTGTCAGCGCTGTATGTCACGGTGCTGCTGTCAGCGCTGTATGTCACGGTGCTGCTGTCAGCGCTGTATGTCACGGAGCTGCTGTCAGCGCTGTATGTCACGGAGCTGCTGTCAGCGCTGTATGTCACGGAGCTGCTGTCAGCGCTGTATGTCACGGAGCTGCTGTCAGCGCTGTATGTCACGGAGCTGCTGTCAGCGCTGTATGTCACGGTGCTGATGTCAGTGCTCTGTATTACGGTGCTGCTGTCAGTGCTCTGTATCTCCTGCACCCTCTTGTTTGCCTACCCTGGTCCCTGACCTTCCCTCTCCTCCATTGCCTTCATTAGCTCCATAGTCCTGAATTGTCAGAACAATTTCCCAAATAAAAAAAAAATGCTTGTAGTTATCGATCCCAAATTCACCTCATACATGTATTATGCTATTGTCCAGGTGGTGGGACTACGTGCTACCCCCTAATAATTACCCCGTGGCCGCAAATTCGACCTAAAGGTTTGCGAAATTCGCCTCCCATTGAAGTCAATGGAGCCCGCGGCGAACGGTCGTTTTCGCGAACGTTTGTGTCCGTTCGCGTTTCGCGTTCGCGAAACGTCCCGTCGGAAGTTCGTCCATCACTATTGTTTACTATTCACTGTTTTATCCTTGTGATTGTGTGAGCAGCTTTTTTCTGTTTTTTGGGATAGCGCAGTGTCACAGGGAACACTTTTTGGGTCCAGGAGTTTGTGAGTATCCAGGTGAAGTTGTAGCTGATGTACTACAGCTTTCTCTATGATCTTAGAAATGGTGTTGAGGCTTGTAATCGGCCTACGGTTGTTTGGATCCTGAGGGTCCAGGTTTGGTTTCTTGAGTAGAGGTTTGACGATGCCTTGTTTGAGGATGCTGGGAACAATCCCTTCGTGGAATGATCGGTTTATGAGGTGGGTTATGGTTGGAGCCACGATGTCGGAGCATTCTTTCAGTAGTTTTGTGGGGATGATGTCAATAGGTGAGGTACTGTCACGCAGTTTATTAATGATGTTTTTTGCGGTGTCTACGGTAATTGGGGATAGTGAAAATTTTGGCGGTTGCGGTATGTTGGTGCAGACATCCTCTTTATGTATTTGCTGGCTGAGGTTGGATGTTTTCTTCTGACAAATTGTTTCCCTGATGGTTTTAACTTTATCGATGAAAAAATCAGACAGTTTGTCACAGTAATCCTGGGATTCGCTTTCTGGGGGTTCTAGGCACATCGGATTCATTGATTGATTAACCAGTTTAAACAGTTCCCGTGGTTGGTTTGCAGCCGTTGAGATTGTATATGAGAAGTGGTCCTTTTTGGCTTTGAAGATTGCTTTCCGATAATTCTCTCAGACCTTTGTAGTTAAATAGGTTTTCCTCGGTGGTATTTCTTCTCCATGTTCTTTCCGCTCTTCTGCGTTCTTGCTTTAGTACGGAGAGGGAGCTATTAAACCTTCCAGCATTTTTCTTCCTGATGAGTGCCCTGCATTTTGGTGCTACCGAGTCTGCTGATTGCAGTAATGCCTTGTTCAGGGAGTTGAGTGTTTCCTCCGTAGAGTGGTTTAAGGTTATTGTAGATATTTTTTTGGACAGAGTGGTTTTGAAGGCTTCGGAGTACAGTTTTTTATGCGATCTGGTCCAGTGCGTTGTTACAGGTTTCCGTTTTGCGTTGGTGATGTTGGTAGTGATTTTGAATTTGATGGCGTGGTGATCCGTCCATGGCAGAGTTATGTTGTCGAGTATGTTGACGTCGATGTTCTGTTTGAAAATGAGGTCCAGGGTGTGTCCTGACCCATGCGTGGGATTCTTTATCAGTTGCTGTAGACCCCAGTTCTTCTAGTTGATTGATGCAGGCAGTCGCGATGGGGTCTTTAGGCTCGTTTGCCCAAAGGTTGAAATCTCCGAGTGCCAGGAAATTTTTGAATTTTAGGGTGTGCATTGCAAAGGATTCCGGGAGGGGTGAAAGAAGATTGGACTTTGGTCCCGGTGGTCTGTAGCACAGTAGAATATGAGTGGTGTCATGGGGTGTTGGTTGAAGATGTAGCGTCAGGGTTTCCATAAAAGGAACTGGGTTCTGAGATGATGGTTTAGTGAGATCCAGGTGACCTTTAAAGATCACTGCTAGGCCTCCTCCTTTTTTCCCTATCCGGTGTTCGGTTAGGATCCGGTAGTTTTCCGGCACCAATTCGGTGAGGATGGTGTTGCAGTCAGAGGTTAACCAGCTTTCGGTGATGAAGAGGCAGTCTACATTGTTCTCGATGATGAAGTCGTGTACTTCCAGTCTATGTTTGACTGCAGACCTGGCGTTAATCAAGGCGCAATCTAATTGTAGTGGTCGAGTAGATGTCTTCCTGTGGTTGGGAGCTGGTTGTCGTCCGGTTTTTAATAGTTGTTCTCTTTGAAGTATTTTTTGTATGGAAGATGGCAATGTGGTGTTGATGTTCCTTAGTCTGTGCAGAACTTCAGCAGAGTATTTGAAGTAGCACATGGTTTGTGGATGCTTTTGATGGTACTATGGGCCTAAGATGATGATCCTGATCAGGGTATTGATCCTGAGGTGGGGCTAGGTATCAGACTTGCCGCCGTGCTTGAGGCTATTAGCACGCAAGTTGATCAGGGGATGCCTATATGGATGCGGAAGGAGTTGTTGTATTCGGTTGCTGGCTGTTCCAGCTACCTTTACTTAAGGTGGAGGTCTCCGCTCAGAAAAGAAGTCTGGCTGTGATCTGGAATAGTCATCCTAGGATAGCGTAAAAAATGGAAAGGAGGCCGGAGGTAGGGGTATGCTAACCTATGGTTGTTCCAGAGGAAGGCGAAAACCCCCCTGACTGTAGCAGCCAAACGCACCAGTGGGGCAAAAATTCCTTCCTGACCCCCGTAGGCGGTCGGACGGAGTCCCTGGAACAATCACTGGGGGGGGGGGGGGAGTGGAGGTGCAAGCTTACCTGGCTGCGGTTGTCCCCTTTAAACACTCTGGTTCCGGTGAATCTGGCTTGCTGTCAGCCTGACATTTCTGGAAAGCTGTCTGGTTGCCCCTTGCAGTGGGATCTTTAAAATGGATGGGAGGATGGATGTAGGATAGAGGTTAGAGACTCCTGTCTTAAACTCCTGGTTGTTAACTCTCCACTTTAGTTCAAAAAATCCACATGCAAGCCACAATCAGGGAGCAAGCTCCTGGGGGAGTTTGTATAACTACCTTTATACACCTGTGAACAATTAACCCCTCCCCTAATTTGGCTATAAGAAAGAGGGGAAAAGAAAAAAAATGCTGTTTAAAAAGTGTCATAAAAAAGGTATTTTAAAAACTGCTAGCAAATGTATCAAATAAAGGAGGGGAGAAAATAAAACACCCCCAAAAACAACACTTGCAAGCAGAAGCAGTCAGATGCCAGCCTGACAGGCTGGGGAGCAGTGTTGGAGGAGACGTGCTCGCAGGGGAAATGGTCTGCGATCGAGAAGCTACTGCCCATAAATATCTTGGAGATCCGGGCAGTTTACATGGCTCTCATAAAGTGGTCTTACAGACTACAGGTTCGGGTTCAGTCCGACAATGCCACAGCAGTGGCTTATGTCAATCACCAGGGCGGTACCAGGAGTCTGGTGGCCCAAAAAGAGGTGAATCGCATACTTGTCTGGGCAGAAAAGCATGTTCCGTGTCTTTCTGCAGTCTTCATTCCAGGAGTGGAAAATTGGCAGGCGGATTTTCTGAGCCGCCAGCAGTTGTGCCCAGGAGAATGGGCTCTGCACCCCGACGTGTTTCGGAACATATGTCACAGGTGGGGTACTCCGGATGTAGATCTGTTTGCATCCAGGTTCAACAGGAAACTGGACAAGTTTGTTTCAAGGACAAGAGATGCACTTGCTCAGGGGTCAGATGCTCTGACAGTTCCCTGGGATCAGTACAATCTGATCTATGCCTTCCCCCCGAGCCCGCTTCTGTCGCGGTTCCTGGGAAGAGTCAAGAGGGAAACAAAGTCGGTCCTTTTGGTGGCCTCGGCTTGGCCCAGGCGACCATGGTACGCGGAGATCATGAAATTGGCAGTAGGCAGGCCATGGATCCTCCCTCTCCAGCCAGATCTGCTCTCACAGGGTCCAATCTACCATCCTGCTTTACGCAGTCTGAATTTGACGGTTTGGCTGCTGAGACCCACATTCTGAGAGACCGTGGCCTTTCGGGGCCAGTCCTTTCTACTCTGGTCAATGCCAGAAAGCCGGCCTCCAGGCTTATTTATTACAAAATCTGGAGGACATATGTTTCCTGGTGTGAACTCAGGAAATTACATCCTAGAAAGTATGTCATTAGCAGGATCTTGGCCTTTCTTCAGTCAGGCCTAGAAATGAATTTGGCCATAAGCACTATAAAAGTGCAGATTTCGGCCCTGTCAGTGTTTTTTCAAAAGCCACTTGCATCGCATTCCCTGGTACGGGCTTTTTTCCAGGGGGCCATGCGGATAAGACCGCCAGTTAAGCCTCCGGTATGCCCATGGGATCTGAATTTGGTTCTCTCGGCTTTGCAGGGGCAACCATTTGAACCTTTGCATCTGGCTTCATTAGTTCTCCTGACTAAAAAATTGGTCTTCTTGGTAGCCATATCTACGGCTAGAAGAGTATCAGAGCTGGCAGCTCTTTCCAGCAAGGAGCCGTATCTAATTATTCATAAGGACCGGGTAGTCCTGCGTCCCAACAGGTCCTTTCTACCTAAGGTGGTTTCGGGTTTCCATTTGAATCAGGATGTAATCCTACCATCCTTTTTTCCGGACCCTCAGTCCACAGAAGACGAATCTTTGCACACTTTGGATGTGGTTAGAGCAATCAGTATTTATCTTCAAGCAACTACTCAGATAAGGAAAACTGATTGCTTATTCATTTTGCCGGAAGGCCCTAGGAAGGGCCAGGCGGCATCGAAATCCACTCTCTCAAGGTGGATTAGACAAGTTATTTCTCAGGCCTATGGTTTAAAGGGGAAGATTCCTCCTTTTCAGGTGAAAGTGCACTCTACTAGGGCTGTTAGTGCTTCTTGGGCAGTGCATCACCAGGCTTCCCTGGCTCGGATCTCTAAGGCTGCAACTTGGTCATCAGTCCACACATTCACCAGATTTTATCAGGTGGATGTCGGAGGGCAAGAGGATATCGCCTTCGGGCGCAGTGTACTGCAGGCTGCAGTTTAGGTCCTCCGGTCCCTGGCGGTCTATAATTATGATCTGTGTCTCCCTCCCCTCAATCTGAGCATTGCTATGGGACATCCCACTAAGTAATGAGCTCCTGTGTCCCGTGATGTATGATCAAGAAAATGGGATTTTTATATACAGCTTACCTGTAAAATCCTTTTCTTGAGAGTACATCACGGGACACAGGGCTCCCGCCCCTCTTGGGTTTTACGTGGTTTCTTATTGCTTTGCTACAAAACTGAGGTGGCTCCCAGATGGGAGGGGTTATATAGGGGAGGAATTCTTAATTGGGGTCAACCAGTGTCCAATCACCAGAGGTGCCTATATAACCCACTATGTAATGAGCTCCTGTGTCCCGTGATGTACTCTCAAGAAAAGGATTTTACAGGTAAGCTGTATATAAAAATCCCATTTTTCTTGCTACACAACTACTATATCCACTTGACCACCGGGGGGGCACTTAAACCCCCTTCCTGCCCAGGCCAATTTTCAGCTTTTCGGTGCTCTCGCACTTTGAATGACAATTACTCAGTCATACAACACTGTACCCATAGGAAATGTTTGTCCTCCCCCCCCCCCCACACATATAGAGCTTTCTTTTGGTGGTATTTAATCACCGCTGGGCTGTTTTGTTTTTTTTTTGTTTTTTTTTTTGCGCTATAAATCAAAAAAGACTGAAAATTCGGTAAAATAAAAAAAAAATTGTTTCTGTTACAATTTCTTGTGGAGTATTGGCAGAGTATTGCAGAGTACTGCATAGCATTGCAAAGTAATGCATAGTATAGCAGAGTATTGCAGATTATTGCATAGTATTTCAGCATATTGCAGAGTATTACATAGTATTACGGAGTATTGCGGAGTATTGCAGAGTAATGCATTGTATTGTATTGCATAGTATTTCAGCGTATTGCATAGCATTGCATAGCATTGCATACTATTGCATACTATTGCAGAGTATTGCAGCGTATTGCAGAGTACTGCATAGCATTGCAGAGTATTGAGGCGTATTGCAGCATATTACATAGTATTGCGGAGTATTGCGGAGTATTGCGGAGTATTGCAGCGTATTGCAGAGTATTGTAGAGTACTGCATAGCATTACATAGTATTGCGGAGTATTGCATAGTATTGCAGCGTATTGCAGCGTATTGCAGTGTTTTGCAGAGTACTGCAGAGTACTGCATAGCATTGCAGAGTATTGCAGCGTATTACATAGTATTGCATAGTATTGCAGAGTACTGCATAGCATTACATAGTAATGCATAGTATTGCGGAGTATTGCGGCGTATTGCATCGTATTGTATTGCAGCGTATTACATAGCATTGCAGCGTATTGCATAGTATTGCGGAGTATTGCAGCATATTACATAGCATTGCAGCGTATTACATAGTATTGCAGCGTACTGCAGCGTACTGCAGAGTATTGCAGCGTACTGCAGAGTATTGCAGCGTACTGCAGAGTATTGCAGCGTACTGCAGAGTATTGCAGCGTACTGCATAGTATTGCAGCGTACTGCATAGTATTGCAGCGTATTGCATAGTATTGCATAGTATTGCAGCGTATTACATATTATTGCAGCATACTGCAGAGTATTGCAGCATACTGCAGAGTATTGCAGCATACTGCAGAGTATTGCAGCGTACTGCAGAGTATTGCTGCGTATTGCAGTGTACTGCAGAGTATTGCACCGTATTGCAGCGTACTGCATAGTATTGCAGCGTATTGCATAGTATTGCAGCGTACTGCATAGTACTGCATAGTATTGCAGCGTATTGCATAGTATTGCAGCGTACTGCATAGTATTGCAGCGTATTGCATAGTATTGCATAGTACTGCAGCGTATTGCATAGTATTGCATAGTATTGCAGCATATTGCATAGTATTGCTGCGTATTGCAGTGTACTGCAGAGTATTGCACCGTATTGCAGCGTACTGCATAGTATTGCAGCGTATTGCATAGTATTGCATAGTATTGCAGCGTATTGCATAGTATTGCATAGTATTGCAGCGTATTGCATAGTATTGCATAGTATTGAATAGTATTGCAGAGTATTGCATAGTAGTGGCAGAATATGGGCACTGAGCAGTGCTGTGGGCTGGATCTGTAGTGCCCACAGTGATGCAAACGATCTCTCCCTCTCTCCTCTCACACTGTACCGATCGGTATAAACGATGCTCTGTCACTTGACGGAGTGATCACGTGGTAAATGGCCGCTATCAGCGTCCATTTACCGCGATCTGTGATGCGCCGGGTCGCCTGGACCCGGCGGTTACGGATGTTCCCGGGTGCGCATCCCAGGGCGCTCGCGGAAGCCCGATTCGGTGAGGCCGTCCAACCAGAATAAGCCGACGGCGCTGTAGCCGTCTTTTTTCGGCTATGGGCCGGGTTTGGCATGTGGTTAAGCACCTCCAAAAAACATTATAGTTTTCAAAAAGCAGAAGAAGAAAAAAAAAAAAAAAAACACAGGGGGAAGAAGGAAAGAAGCCACGGGCGGACCAAGCTGCTTATATCAGGGAAACTATTTATTGCACAATGAAAAAAAATAATAATATCAAGCCAAGCTTAAGGCCAGCTTAAAATGGTGAAATCTCAAGAAACGATGCTGCACAGAATTGTCCATAGGCAATGATTTAAAAGCCTTTACGGGTCATCAATTTAGAGTTAACTGTAAATTATAGTCCTAGAATTATTGCTTTCAGTCTGATGTTCATGGTGATAACTCACATGCGCCATGCCCTGCGTTGTGCGTTTGAATTGTGTTGCAGACAGGGGTGGAAATAGAATAGAAATGAAAGGCAAAACACTTATATTATTATTATTAATAATAATATTATAATAATTATAATAATATTAATTATAATTTATAATTATAGTTAATAATAATTATTATAATTATTATTAACTATAATTATTATAAATTATAATTAATATTATTATAATTATTATATTATTATTATTAATAATAATAATAATAATTATTATTATTAACACACACATATATATATATATATATATATATATATAAATAAAAGACATTATAAATACATTTTTCCCTTTTTCTTTACGTGATCACATTCCCTCTATTCTCAGCTGTATAAGAGCTGGAGGGGTGGGGGGGGGGGAGAAACAGCAGCACACTGGTCTTCCCAGTTAATGGTTGAGCAGGGTGTCGGAACAAGTCTGATCATTGGAAGAGAGCAGACTGGGTTCCCAGCACAGCTTGAAAACTGATCACTCTGTGTGGTCAGTTATTAATCGGAAAGCGGAGGGACTGCCGGGAAACACCAGGGACTTCACACAAAGGAAGCAAAAAAAAAAAAAAAAGAGAACAAGATACATTTCCATACATTTTATTTTTTTATTGAATTTTTATGGTTGAACTAGATGGACTTGTGTCTTTTTTCAACCTGACTAACTAACTATATAACTACGTTTATGGTGGAACAGCAGGCACATATAACATACAATTGGAGGTTGGAGGCCAGATTTTTTTTTTTTTTCCAGTTTCATTTTTAATATTTCATAAATTAACTACAAATTTCATTTGTGTGCTTTTCATTTTTCTTCAGACCAGCGTAGGAAAAAAAAAACCTTCATCAGTTGGCTGTACACTCTGTCCTAATGTGGTGGAGTAATATAAGCACAGCAAGAAGGGGAACACAACCTGACAACGATTGATAGATCACGGAAGACATTGTTGAATGTTTTTCTGGGAAAAAAAAAAAAAGTTATAAAATGATGTCTATAAATACAATTTAGGTAACAGATAATTTAGCTACATTTAATTGTGTTTTAATTGACTAGTACAATTTGAAATAAAAATTTTGAGTTTCACCTTAAAGTGAACCTGAAATGGTTTAGAAATGTCCTGGGTAACAGCAGTGATAAAGTGCAGAACCTTATGGTGCCTCCAGGGGGCCCCGGCCTGGCTGGAGGTGGCAGGCTCCTTCTGGGCATCCCTTTTGCTAGGCAGCAGGTCACTCCATCATCTGCCCGCAGCTACACACCCCTGCCCCTGGCTCCACTGCTCCAATTGGCTATGCTTCTCTAAAACCAGATTTAGGCATCACAAGCCCAAGGGTTCTGGCCTTGTGACAGGATCGGCTAGCTAGCTCCCTTGCTGTCATACCCAGCTTGTTGTGATACTTATCATTTCGATTGCTTGTCGCTGACCACTATCTTACACTCAGACTACTCTTTTGGATTGCCACCTGAAATTGTACTTAGAGTGACTACTTGATTACGCTTGCTCTCTTCCTGCCCTGGCCTCAACACCGTCTATTGGATTATGATTGCTCTCTTCTTGCCCTGGCCTCAACACCGTCTATTGGATTATGATTGCTCTCTTCTTGCCCTGGCCTCAACACCGTCTATTGGATTATGATTGCTCTCTTCTTGCCCTGGCCTCAACACCGTCTATTGGATTATGATTGCTCTCTTCTTGCCCTGGCCTCAACACCGTCTATTGGATTATGATTGCTCTCTTCTTGCCCTGGCCTCAAAACCGTCTATTGGATTATGATTGCTCTCTTCTTGCCCTGGCCTCAACACCGTCTATTGGATTATGATTGCTCTCTTCTTGCCCTGGCCTCAACACCGTCTATTGGATTATGATTGCTCTCTTCTTACCCTGGCCTCAACGGGACACTCTTGTTTTGCTCCTAGAAAACAAAAGTGTCCAGAGAGGAAAACAAAAGTATCCAGTTAGGAAGACACAAGTGTCCCGGGAATAACAATGTATTATTATTGTTAGTAGTAGTATCACGTTTATTTTTTATTAGTACATGAATTATCATTATTAGTAGTAGTACCACATTTATTAGTATTAGAATAATAATCATTATTATTATTATTATTAGCATGAATGAATGAAATACTTGTAAAGCACACAATGTGAACTGAATCGCCTCTAGGCGCTGTGGCGAGCTTTGATCAACTGCTAAAAGAGGAAGGTCTGGAGTTTTTTTCCTAAAAGCCAGGTGATTTTCTTCCAGGCGGATGTTGATTGGTAGAGCATTCCATAGCCGAGGCCCTTGGACAGCGAATCTCCGATCCCCCTTGGATTTATACCGGGCTTTGGGCACGAGGAGAAGGTTTTTGTTGGCTGATCGAAGATTGCGGTTTGGTGTGTAATGATTTATTTTCTCCATTAGGTATTGCGGAGCTTCTCTATGCACGCATTTGTGGGTGAGGCAAAGGGTCTTGAACGTGATCCGATTTTTTACGGTTAGCCAATGTAGACTCCTCAGTGAAGGAGAGATGGATTCCCAGGGTTTTTTTTCCCTGTTATCCGCCTTGCCGCCGTGTTTTGGATCAGTTGTATTTGCGCAAGTTGATATTGTGGTAATCCTATGTAAAGCGAGTTTGCGTAGTCCAGTCGTGAATTAATGATTGTTCCAACTACCACTGCTTTGTCATTCTTTGGGATAAAAGGGATGAGTCTGCAAAGCATGCGCAGCAGATGGTGAGATCCACTGACTACAGATCCTATTTGCGCATCCATTGACATTTGTGCATCTAAAATAACCCCGAGACTCTTCGCTTTGGTCTTTGGGGAGATAGTCTGCCCAAAGACGGTTGGTGGAGACCAGGAGGTTTTGGTTGCGGGCTTATGATTTTGGTGTAAGATAAGAAGCTCTGTCTTTGATTGGTTCAGCTGGAGGGAGTTGGTGGTCATCCAGTCCTCTATTGATTTGAGGCAGTTTTCAAGTTGTTGTTGGTGATCTTTTTTTCCATTGATCCGGAAATAAAGTTGCGTGTCGTCAGCGTAAGAGTGGAAGCAGAGATCTGAGCATCTGATGATTTGAAGGAGTGGGCGAATGTAAATGTTGAAGAGAACGGGTGACAACGGAGAGCCTTGAGGGACTCCGCAGGTGACTGCCCGAGTTTCGGAGAGGAATTTTCCTAGTTTCACTGTCTGTGACCGATTTCCTAGGAAGGACGCGAACCATTGGAGATCTATGTCTTGGACTCCGGCTACTTCTGTGAGGCGGACGAGTAGAGTATTGTGATCTACTGTATCAAACGCTGCACTTAGGTCTAGCAGTACAAGGAGACACGGCTCTCCGTCATCTGCTGCTTCCAGGGGGCGTCATCCCAAATCTTGAGGAGAGCTGTTTCTGTTCCATGACCCGGGCGGAAGCCTGATTGCAGCGGGTCCAGGAGTTTGTGAGTATCCAGGTGGAGTTGTAGCTGATGTACTACAGCTTTCTCCATGATCTTAGAAATGGTGTTGAGACTTGTAATCGGCCTACGGTTGTTTGGATCCTGAGGGTCCAGGTTTGGTTTCTTGAGTAGAGGTTTGACGATGCCTTGTTTGAGGATGCTGGGAACAATCCCTTCGTGGAATGATCGGTTTATGAGGTGGGTTATGGTTGGAGCCACGATGTCGGAGCATTTGTTCAGTAGTTTTGTGGGGATGATGTCAATAGGTGAGGTACTGTCACGCAGTTTATTAATGATGTTTTTTGCGGTGTCTACGGTAATTGCGGATAGTGAAAATTTTGGCGGTTGCGGTATGTTGGTGCAGACATCCTCTTTATGTATTTGCTGGCTGAGGTTGGATGTTTTCTTCTGACAAATTGTTTCCCTGAATGGTTTTGACTTTATCGATGAAAAAATCCGACAGTTTGTCACAGTAATCCTGGGATTCGCTTTCTGGGGGTTCTAGGCACACCGGATTCATTGATTGATTAACCAGTTTAAACAGTTCCCGTGGTTGGTTTGCGGCCGTTGAGATTGTATATGAGAAGTGGTCCTTTTTGGCTTTGAAGATTAGCAGTGTTAGTATTAGTAGTTATATCACATTTATTATTAGTAGTACATCAATTATGCTTATGATGATTATTATTGTTACACCTAACATTAGTAGTAGTACATTAAGTATTATTAGTAGTATTATTATGAGTGGTAGTCATAGTGTCATGCATCACATGAAGTATAAAGCCGCGTACACACGTAGCCGTCTGTCCGACGTACTTAGTCTGGCGGACGTCCGCCAAACTGTCCGTCGGAATTTTCGAAAGGGCTACTTGCCCACACACGGCACTTTTTCAGCGGACTAATACGGCGTACTAAGTCCGCCTTACTAAGTCCGCCGTACTTTAGAAATGAACAGACTTGCCCACACACGCGGAGGAAAGTCCGCTCATTTCGAGCGCGTCTCCAGGTAGGCGGGGCCCGTGAAGGAGACGTCGCTGGCCCCGCCGCCTGGTATGGACTTAAAGGGGAACCCCAACGCCGAAAAAAATCGGCGTGGGGGTCCCCCCCAAGTCCACAACAGACCCTTGTCTGAGCACGCTACCCGGCCAGGAAAGGGGGGCGAGCGAGCGCCCCCCCCCCTCCTTAGCCGTACCAGGCCGCGTGCCCTCAACATGGGGGGTGCCTTGGGGAAGGGGGGGCCGCGTGGCCCCCCACCCCAAAGCACCTTGTCCCCATGTTGATGAGGACAAGGGCCTCTTCCCGACAACCCTGGCCGTTGGTTGTCGGGGTCTGCGGGCGGGGGGCTCATCGGAATCCGGGAGCCCCCTTTAATAAGGGGGCCCCCGGATACCGGCCCCCCACCCTATGTGAATGAGTATGGGGTACAATGTACCCCTACCCATTCACCTGTAAAATAAAAGTACAAAAAAAACACAACACACGAGATAAAATACTTTATTGCACAGCTCCGGGGGTCTTCCGTCTTCTCGCCGGACTCCTCCGCTATCTTCTTGTAGCTCTTTTACTAGTGGAGGAGTCCGGCTTTCTTCCTCGCCGCCGGCCTCTTCTCCCGACTTCGGGGGTCTTGTCCCCCTCTTCGGTTCTTCTGCCGGGCCACCGCGCCTTCTTATAGCTCTTTTACAGGCGGTGGCCCGGTCTTCTGTCGCCGCCACCGCCTTCCGTTCTTCTTCTTCTTCTCCTTATTCTCCTGGAGATGTTGACTCAACGCTCTCTCCGGCCACAATGCCAGGGACGCGCTGCGCAGCCACTTATATAGGGACAAGGGGCGTTGTCACATGGCTTTATGTCACATGGGTTGGTGTCACATGGTGACCCTGCCCCCTTACGATGTCACAGTCCCCATGTGACATCAACCCATGTGACCAACCCATGTGACATAAAGCCATGTGACACCGCCCCTTGTCCCTATATAAGTGGCCGCGCAGCGCGTCCCTGGCATTGTGGCCGGAGAGAGCGTCGAGTCAACATCTCTCAGGAGAAGAAGGAGAAGAAGAAGAAGAAGAAGAAGAAGAAGAAGAACGGAAGGCGGCAGCGGCGACAGAAGACCGGGCCACCGCCTGTAAAAGAGCTATAAGAAGGCGCGGTGGCCCGGCAGAAGAACCGAAGAGGGGGACAAGACCCCCGAAGTCGGAAGAAGGGCGACGGCGAGGAAGAAAGCCGGACTCCTCCGCTAGCGAAAGAGCTACAAGAAGATAGCGGAGGAGTCCGGCGAGAAGACCCCCGAAGACGGAAGACCCCCGGAGCTGTGCAATAAAGTATTTTATCTCGTGTGTTGTGTTTTTTTTTGTACTTTTTTTTTTACAGGTGAATGGGTAGGGGTACATTGTACCCCATACTCATTCACATAGGGTTGGGGACCGGTATTCGGGGGCCCCCTTATTAAAGGGGGCTCCCGGATTCTGATAAGCCCCCCGCCCGCAGACCCACCGACAACCAACGGCCAGGGTTGTCGGGAAGAGGCCCTTGTCCTCATCAACATGGGGACAAGGTGCTTTGGGGTGGGGGGGCCTCGCGACCCCCCCTTCCCCAAGGCACCCCCCATGTTGAGGGCACGTGGCCTGGTACGGCTCAGGAGGGGGGGCCAGCGACGTCTCCGACGATTTTTTTCGGCGTTGGGGTTCCCCTTTAAGTCCATACCAGGCGGCGGGGCCAGCAACGTCTCCTTCGCGGGCCCCGCCTACCTGGAGACCCGCTCGAAATGAGCGGACTTTTCTCCGGGCGGGAAAAGTCCGCTCATTTCAAAAGTACGGCGGACTTGCATACACACGGCCGGATTGTCCGCCGAAATGCGAGTACGACGTGCAAATTTTTGTGCAAACCGAAATTCTAAGTCCGCCGTACTGTCGGGTCAAAAAAGTATGCCGGAGGCTACACACGGGGGGATTGTTTGGCAGACTTGAGTTTGCCGGACTTTTCCACCGGATTGTTTGATCGTGTGTACGCGGCATAAGTAGTACAATAATTAATAATAGTATTATTATTATTATTATTATTATTATTATTATTATTACATGTATTATTACTATTAATATTATTAATTATTATTATTATTATTATTTCTAGTAGTAGCAGTAGTCATAGTAGTAGTTGTAGTATTTATTAGTATAATATTAATAATACTATTAATAAAAATACATATTATTTGTAGTTGTTGTTATCTCACATTTATTATTAGTATTACATCAATTATGATTGTTTTTGTTATTACTACACTTATTAGTAGTAGCACATTAAGTATTATTAGTAGTATTATTATAAGCAGTAGTAATAATATCATGTTGTATTACATGTATTATTATCAGTAGTTGTATTTATTATTATTAACAGTGTGGTTATTTTTTTTATTTTTTTTTTTGCACAAAGCAGTTTGTATATAATATATATATCTTTTTTTTTTTCTGTGTTCACTAGAGAAGGCGACTGCTATAAAGAGGTAATTACCCAGGCAGTTGCTTAACAGTTTTTTTTTTTCATCTTTTCCTCACTAACTTCTGCAATCTCTAATATCACCACAAGGTGGAGGCACATATTTCCTTATTCACAACACTTTCTTCCAGAACAGATTACAGTTTGATTATTGTTACATTTACATATTTAGTTTAAAAAAAAAAAAAAGAGAATAATGGAAACAACAAGAAAAAAAAAAAAAAAAAAAAAAAAAAAATATATATATATATATATATATATATATATATATATATATATATACAATAATAATAATAGTGATAATAATAATAATAATAATAATAATAATGTGTTTTTAAACTTTTCCTACTAAAAAATTACTTTAAATATACTTTGCCAGGTCTGTATGGAAACATTCACTCTCTGTGCGGTTAATTGATTTTATCTCATCAATATTATTGCTGTGACTGCAAAATCACTCCTCTGTATTAGGTTTGCTTTATCAGATATCTGTTTTTTTATGTTGTTGTTTTTTTTTGCTGTGTATTATGTTAATTTTTATGTTGGTTTCTGTGTTGGTTTTTATTCTGGGTTTTATGCTGGTTTTTGTGTTGGTTTTTATGCTAGTTTATGTGCTCCTTTTTTATGCTGGTTTTTATGCTGGTTTTGTGCTGGTTTTTGTGCTGGTTTTATGCTAGTTTTTATACTGGTTTTTGTGCTGGGTTTTATGTTAGTTTTTATACTGGATTTTGTGCTGGGTTTTATGCTAGTTTTGTGCTTGTTTTTATGCTGGGTTTTATGCTGGTTTTGTGCTGGTTTTTATGCTGGTTTTTGTGTTGGTTTTATGTTGGTTTTATGTTGGTTTCATGCTGGTTTTTATGCTGGGTTTTATGCTGGTTTTATGCTGGTTTTGTGCTGGGTTTTATGCTAGTTTTTATACTGGTTTTTGTGCTGAGTTTTATGCTCGTTTTTGTACTGGTTTTTATACTAGTTTTGTGCTTGTTTTTATGCTGGGTTTTATGCTGGTTTTGTGCTGGTTTTTATGCTAGTTGTTATGCTGGTTTCTGTGTTGGTTTTATGTTGGTTTTATGCTGGGTTTTGTGCTGGGTTTTGTGCTGGGTTTTGTGATAGTTTGTGTACTGGTTTTTATACTAGTTTTTGTGCTAGTTTTTATGCTAGTTTGTGATGGGTTTTATGCTGGTTTTGTGCTTGTTTTTATGCTGGTTTTTGTGCTTGTTTTTATGCTGGGTTTTATGCTGGTTTTGTGTTGGTTTTTTATGCTGGTTTTATGCTGGTTTTGTGCTGGATTTTATGCTAGTTTTTATACTGGATTTTGTGCTGGTTTTTATGCTGGTTTCTGTGTTGGTTTTATGTTGGTTTTATGCTGGGTTTTGTGCTGGGTTTTGTGCTAGTTTGTGTACTGGTTTTTATACTAGTTTTTGTGCTAGGTTTTATGCTAGTTTGTGATGGGTTTTATGCTGGTTTTGTGCTTGTTTTTATGCTGGGTTTTATGCTGGTTTTGTGTTGGTTTTTTATGCTGGTTTTATGCTAGTTTTTATACTGGTTTTTGTGCTGGGTTTTATGCTAGTTTTTATACTGGATTTTGTGCTGGGTTTTATGCTAGTTTTTGTACTGGTTTTTATACTAGTTTTTGTGCTAGTTTTTATGCTAGTTTGTGATGGGTTTTATGCTGGTTTTGTGCTGGTTTTTATACTGGTTTTTGTGCTTGTTTTTATGCTGGTTTTATGCTGGTTTTGTGCTGGGTTTTAGGCTAGTTGTTATGCTGGTTTCTGTGTTGGTTTTATGCTGGGTTTTGTGCTGGGTTTTGTGCTGGGTTTTGTGCTAGTTTGTGTACTGGTTTTTATACTAGTTTTTGTGCTAGTTTTTATGCTAGTTTGTGATGGGTTTTATGCTGGTTTTTGTGCTTGTTTTTATGCTGGGTTTTATGCTATTTTTGTGCTGTTTTTTATGCTGGTTTTTGTGCTGGTTTTTATGCTTTTTTTTGCTGGTTTTTATTCTTTTTTTTGCTGTTTTTTTATGATTTTTTTATGCTTTACGTTTCCTTGGCTAAAATATGTAACAGAAGCTGACAAACCACTTATAGCTTTTTTTACTATAGAATAAAATTCTAAAGAAATGTAATGTAACTGATGATGAAAATAACCAAATGACTAAATGTTGTGTATGTAAACCACAGCGTGGAATAAGAAAACCAAAGGAAACCTGTCAGGAGAACTACACGCAACCTGCCATTGATAACTTCATACAGCGTATCTAAACCAAAAAACAAAAATGTAATTCATTGCAACTTACCAGTTCTTAGATGTGATGGCTGCGTTAGTTTTCTTTTTTCAGGATTTTCTTTTCACCTGGTGACCCTGATAGTAACACACTTCCTGTCCTAGAGTGTGCTTGACCAGGTAGTACATTAACATAATAAGGAATGTTTTTGTAGGGATTTTAAAGGTGCCAGGAATAGAACAAAAGGGTACTTTATGATAACAATTCTCACATTTTATTAATACATAATTTAAAAGTTTGACACATTAAAATTAGACTAATTGTCTTTTACGTGGCCATAAATGGTGTATTCACAATTAGTGGTCTTGTGGTATCTGTTTGCTGACATGTTTTTCCACTTGGGGCTTCTTCAGGTGCCTTGAAAACCACTGTTAGTACAGTTACCAGTAAACCTCTAGGTATCACCAAAAAGTGCGACCTACCAGGAGTAGAAAGCAAGTGGCTTAGACCAAACATTTGGGCAGCCTGCAGGATATAAACGTATCCAACAGCTTATCCTTGTTAGACTTAAGCCACTGGTAAAAAAAAATCCAGGCGCCCGCTGCTAAATCCATATTAGCAACTTAGTGTCTTGGCGTATCCCTTGTGGCCACACAGTGTCCTTCTTCCTTCCTGCTCCTGGCAGGTGGCACTTTTTGATGATATCTGGAAGTTTACTGGTAACTGTACTAACAGTGGTTTTCAAGTCCCCTGAAGAAGCCCCATGTGGTGAAACATGTCGGGAACAGATACCACAACATCACTATCTGTGAAGACACCATTTTTAGGACTCAAGAAATTAGATTATGCTATGAGTACATCAGGATCGATCAATTTTCAGATACTGTATACACCAGTGACGGTGAATCTCGGCACCCCAGATGTTTTGGAACTACATTTCCCATGATGCTCATGCATTCATGCAGTGTAGTTGAGCATCATGGGAAATGTAGTTCCAAAACATTTGGGGTGCCAAGGTTTCGCCGGTGTACCGACATATTCGACGAACTATCGCAGTTTGCTGCGGAAGTGACGTTCTGTCGCCGCCATCTTGCTGCACCCCAACACTCCTCCATAGTAATGCCCTGTACACACGGCTGGAAATTGCAATGGAAAAGGTCCGATCGGATTATATTGTTGGAAAATTTGATCGCGTTTGGGCTCTATCGGACTTTTTCTGTTGGAAATTCGGACGGAAAAGATTTTGAGAGCAGGATCTCAAATTTTATGACAAAAAAAAATAAATCCGATCGAACTTTTTTTCGATCGTTTGTAGAGAATTCCGATCGGACAGAGTGCCACGCATGCTCAGATCAAATTACAAGACCAAAGCTATTGGCTACTAGCCGCAACGTAGTCCCGTCATAAGGAACGAATGTCATCATGTTCCGAACCATCGGATTTTCCGACAACTATGTCTGACCGTGTGTATGCAACACCAGTTTAGGACAAAATCCGCCGGAAAAATTTTGTGGTCGGAATGTCCGACCATGTGTACAAGAAGGGGGAAAGCGGACATGTTGTTACACCCCCCCCCGGAGTTTTGCATTTTACACTAAGGAGGGGGAAAACGGACATGTTGTTACACCCAAACCGTGTGTACAAGAAGGGGGAAAGCGGACATCTTGTTACACCCACCGGAGTTTTGCATTTTACACGTATTTATAACAGTAAAGTGAGTTTATATAGTGAAATTCAGGACTTACAACTCCGTCTGACTACTTAGATCTTGAATTTTAAAAGAAACGGCAACCCCGTTTCACAGGTTTGATAATCTAACAGAAGTTCGCTGCTTTTAAAATTCAATATCTAAGCAGTCAGACGGAGTTGTTATTCCTGTATTTCACTATATAAACTCGCTTTGCTGTTATAGATACGTGTAAAATGCAAAACTCAGGTGAGTGTAACAACATGTCCGTTTTCCCCCTCCTTAGTGTAAAATACAAAACTCCGGTGGGTGTAACAAGATGTCCGCTTTCCCCCTTCTTGTACACACGGTCTGGGTGTAACAACATGTCCGTTTTCCCCCTCCTTAGTGTAAAATGCAAAACTCCGGTGGGTGTAACAAGATGTCCGCTTTCCCCCTTCTTGTACACACGGGTCAGACATTCCGACCACAAAATTTTTCCAGCGGATTTTGTCCTAAACTGGTGTTGCATACACACGGTCGGATAAAGTTGTCGGAAAATCCAATGGTTCGGAACGGGATGACGTTCATTCGTTATGACAGGACTACTACGTTGAGGCTAGTAGCCAATAGCTTTGGTCTTGTAATTTGATGTGAGCATGCGTGGCAGTTTGTCCGATCGGAATTCTCTACAAATGATCGGAAAAAGTTTGATCGGATTTTTTTGGTCATAAAATTTGAGATCCTGCTCTCAAATCTTTTCTGTCTGAATTTCCGACAGAAAAAGTCCGATAGAGCCCCCACACGATCGGATTTTCTGACAATATAATCTGATCGGACCTTTTCCGTCTGAATTTCCGGCCGTGTGTACAAGGCATTACTATGGAGGAGTGTGGGGGTGCAGTAAGATAGCGGCGACAGAACGTCACTTCCGTAGCAAACTGCGATGGGTCTCCGAATATGTCGTTGCACCGGCACTGATATATCCCATAGTTTTGAGGGTTCTATAACTTTAATACAGACTAAATAAAATATACTGATTGGGGTTTTTTTCTTCACCAAAGATATGTAGCAGAATACATATCGGCCTAAATTTACGAAGAATGATTATTTATTTGCAAAATTTTATAAGGGAAACAAAGAAAAACACGTTTTTTTTTTTTATTTATTTATTTTTTTTTCAAAGTTCAGTCTTTTTTTTGTTTGTTTATTTAGTAAAAAATAGAAAATACATGTTGTTTGGGTACAGTGTTTGGATGACTGAGTAATTGTCATTCAAAGTGTGACAGCGCTGAAAATTGGCCTGGGGGGTGGGTGAAAGTGCCCGGCACTGAGGTGCTTAACCATTAGTAATACAATACATGCTGTATACATTTTCTGTAAGAACAAATTTTGGGTCCAGAATGGATACTAATTGACAAAAATGAAAAAATAACTAATTTAAAAAGTGGTCAGGAACGCCTTATGTTTCTTAAGATAAATAAGACGGTGTCGGCAGACGAAAGCGTGCGCTCTTATCTTTCCTTGTGACATTCTGCGTGCCAGGAACGGGTGAGATTTTCACACTTCCCCTTATTGGACGGTGGCCACAATCTAAAACCAGCAACTCCTGCAATCTTCTCAGACGCATGGGGCATCCTCTTCATTTCAAAGCGTTCACACTCACTTATCTAGATTTTTCTCCTATGATATTTGACTCACGCAATGGTCCATATATAGTCTATGTGTAGGCAAGTTGCCAATTGCAGAAGTATTCATGTAAGTCAATATTTGACGTTTGCAATCATTCAGCTTAGATTCAGTTTGGCCGTCGGTCTGTTTTAAGAAGCTGTGTGTGTTATATCTACTTTATCTATCTATCTATCTATCTATCTATCTATCTATCTATCTATCTATCTGTGACAGACCTAGCTGGGACCAAGGCTCTTGGAGGGGACAGAATGCGAGCCTCTTGCCTTGTGATTATGGGACCTCGCATTTGGGGGAATGGTGCTCTTTGTGAGCTGTATGCCTGGGGACCCCTGAGGTGGTGTTACTTGGATTCAGGTCCGTGCCCCCCTGAAGACACACAGACTCTGGATATGTAAATGCCATGTTAGCAATAGACTGAATCACACTATTGGGACACAAACTCTTATGCCGCGTACACACGACCGGACTTTTCGACATCAAAGGTCCGACGGAATGATTCTGGCGGACCATTCGATCGTGTGTGGGCTGCAGCGGACTTTTGATTTGCAAAAATCCATCAGACTTTAGAAATGGAACATGTTTCAAATTTTTCCGCCGAAACTCCGCCGGACCCAGTTCCTACCAAGAAATCCGCTCGTGTGTATGCTAGTCCGACGGACAAAAACCGACGTGAGGGCAGCTATTGGCTATGGGCTATGAACTTCCTTATTCTAGTCCGGTCGTACGTCATCACGTTCGAATCCGTTGGACTTTGGTGTGATTGTGTGTGGCCAAGTCCGTTCATTCGGAAAGTCCGTCAGAACTCTGTCAGAACTCTGTCAGAACTCCGCCGAAAGTCCGTCGGACCTAGTCCCTCGAAAAGTCCGGTCGTGTGTATGCGGCATTAGATGCCAATATCATCACCTCCAGCCACCTGTCTGTGTCTTGTATAATGTAAATGAGTCTAGTCTGGCTTGAAACATATTCTAAAGAGTAAAACAGAGGGGGGGGTTTGGGACTTTAAATGAAGCACAACATGGTGCTTCCATCCCGGTAGTTATGACCTTATGGCATTTATAATTTTTCAAAATCATTTTCTCCTTTTCTATTTACTTATTTATTTGACTTTGATCTTATATCGTTTTGATTATATTATCTTACTCATTATGTTCAGGCCTTATGTGCAGTATATATGTATATGAAATAAATTATATTCTTTATGATTCTAGATTAATGTCTTCAATTAAATATTTAAATATCATTCATTTACAGTTTGTCTTTACTATACAATTGCTTCATCTAAAAGTCCCAAACCCCCTTTACAGTTTTTATATTCTAAAGAGTATTTCACCTATTGTTGTTTGTGCTAATTAACCTGCAATTGAAATGTTAGTGAGCTAGGAGCCAAAAAGTCTTATCCCTCAGTCAACTAGTCTGAGTGTTGATTTAGATAATTAGCTCATGCTAATTAGGTTAGGTTTTAGTCTTCTACTGTATTTATAAATACTTGGCATTTTGGTTCTAATAAATCAGTCCATGTTGAGCAGTTAAGCAAGTTTTGGGCTTGTAAGCGGTTGGAATATCTTATTGGAGTCAGATTGGAGGAAGCGGGATATACTGAAGGAAGCACTCAATCGGAGTGTTGGATCGGTTCTGTCACACTATCTATCTACACTATATTGCCCAAAGCATTGGGACGCCGGCCTGTACACATACATGAACTTTAATGCCTTGTACATACGGTCGGACATTCGACCACAAAATCCGTCTGATTTTTTCCGACAGATTTTGTCCGAAACTGGTGTTGCATACACACGGTCGGATCAAAGTTGCCGGAAAATCCGATCGTTCGTAACGTGATGATGTTCGTTCGTTACGACGGGACTACGTTTAGGCTGGTAGCCAATAGCTTTGGTCTCGTAATTTGATCGGAGCATGCGTGGCACTTTGTCCGATCGGTATTCTCTACAAGCAATCAGAAAAAGTCCGATCTGATTTTTTTTTTGTCGGATCCTGCTCTCAATTTTTTTCCGACGGAAAAAGTCCGATAAAAGTCCGATAGAGCCCACACACACGATCGGATTTTCCGACTATATAATCCGATCGGACCTTTTCCGTCAGAATTTCCGACCGTGTGTACAGGGCATAATGCCATCCCAGTCTTAGCCCTTGTACACACGGTCGACATTCCGATGGACAATGTCCGATCGGACCGTGTTGTCGGATAATCCGACCGTGTGTGTGCTCCATTGGACTGTTTCCGTCGGAGTATCCGATGGACCAAGTTTTCCAGCTGGGCTATAAAATTTTCCGACAATATGATCTGATCGGACTTTGTCCGATCATATGTAGAGAATTCCGATCGGACAAGGTGCCACGCATGCTCAGATCTAATTCCTAGACCAAAGCTATTGGCTACTAGCCTGGACGTAGTCCCGTCCTAACGAAATAACGTCACCACGTTAAGTATGATCGGATTTTCTGACAACTTTGTTCGACTGTGTGTATGCAACAGTTTCAGACAAAATCCGTGGGACAAAATCCGACCGTGTGTACAAGGGCTTAGACCGTAGGGTTCATTATTGAGTTGGCCCACCCTTTGCAGCTATAACAGCTTCAACTCTTCTGGGAAGGCTGTCCACAAGGTTTAGTAGTGTGTCTATGGGAATGGTTGACCATTCTTCCCGAAGCGCATTCATGAGGTCAGGCACTAATGTTGGATGAGAAGACCTGGCTCCGAGTCTCCGCTCGAATTCATCCCAAAGGTATTCTATCGGGTTGAGGTCAAGAAGCCAGCCAAGTTCATCTATCCCAAACTCGCTCATCCATGTCTTTATAAATCTTGCTTTGTGCACCCGTTTGCAGTCGTGTTGGAACAGGAAGGGGCCGTCCCCAAACTGTTCCCACAAAGTTGGGAGCATGCAATTGCTTTAAACAGGAGGGTGGTGCTTGAAATCATTGTTCTTCTTCATGGTTAACCATGATTACTTGCAAGAAAACATGTGCAGTCATCATTGCTTTGCAATAAAAGGGAAGGATATTGCTGCTACTAAGATTGCACCTAAATCAATCTTCAAGTAGAGAGGTTCAATTGTTTTGAAGAAGGCTTCAGGGTGCCCACGAAAGTCCAGCAAGCACAAAAGACCATCTCCTACAGTCTATTCAGCTGTGGGATCAGATTACCACCTGTGCAGGTGGCCCTCCAGCTGCTGCCAAACTACAAGTCCCATGAGGCATTGCAAGGCTGACAGTTACAAGCATGAATCCCACAGGGGGGATATGATCAACATGTACAAATACATAAGGGGTCCATATAGTGAACTTGGTGTTGAGTTATTCACTTTACGGTCATCACAGAGGACAAGGGGGCACTCTCTAGAGGAAAGTAGATTTCATCTCCAAATACAAAAAGGTTTCTTCACAGTAAGAGCTGTGAAAATGTGGAATAGACTCCCTGCAGTGGTGGTTCTGGCCAGCTCAGTAGATTGCTTTGAGAAAGGCCTGGATTCTTTCCTAAATGTACATAATATAACTGGGTACTGACATTTATAGGTAAAGTTGATCCGGGGAAAATCTGATTGCCTCTTGGGGGAACAGAAAGGATTTTTTCCCCTGCTGTAGCAAATTGAATCATGCTTTTCACCTTCCTCTGGATCAACTGTGGGTATAGGATTGGGTATATGGGATTGTATGATATTATTTTTTATTTATTTATTTTTATGGTGGAACTAGATGGACTTTTGTATTTTTTCAACCTGACTAACTACCGTATTTATGTGTGTATAACACACACACTTTTTCACCCTTAAATAGGGGGGAAATCGTGTGTGCGTGTTATATGTTGATATAGGCTGCCTCAGAGGGGAAGGAGGGAATGAGCGCGGCCGAAACAGAGAGCCGCAATCTCCTGTGTACTCGGCTCTGCTCGGCTCGCAGTCACACCCTGTCCCGCCCTCTGGACAGCTCCTATCATTGAGGTCCCGGCATTGGACCACTGTTATGTCCATCATAGGGGCTGAGCTAAAGGGCGGGACTGGTCGGGACTGGGCGTGACTGCGAGCCGAGCCAGGTACACAGGAGATCCGGCTCTGTCTATCCCAGCATAGATAAGGCTACAGATGGGCACGAATCAGCCTGCAATTAGGGACAAGGCTGCAGATGGGCATTGATTAAGCTGCAATGATGAGCAAGGCTGCAGATGGGCACTGTTCTGGTTGCAATTATGGGCAAGGCTGCAGATGGGCACTGATCAGGCTGCAATTATGGGCAAGGCTGTAGCTGGGCACTGATTAGGCAGTAATGATGAGCAAGGCTGCAGATGGGCACCGATCAGGCTGCAATTATGGGCAAGGCTGTAGCTGGGCACTGATTAAGCTGTAATGATGAACAAGATTGCAGATGGGCACTGATTAATAATAAGCCCTGCTGCAGATAGGCACTGTTCAGGTTGCAATGATGGGCAAGGCTGCAGATGGGCACTGATCAGGCTGCAATTATGGGCAAGGCTGTACCTGGGCACTGATTAGGCTGTAATGATGAGCAAGGCATCAGATGAGCACTGATTAGGCTATAATGATGAGCAAGGCTGCAGATGGGCACTGATTAGGCTGCAATGATGGGCAAGGCTGTAATGATGGGCAATGGCAAGGCTGCAGATGGGCACTGACCTTTATTTTGCTTCAAAATTCTTTATTTAAAATGTATTTTTCTTTCCTAAAACTTCTTAAAATGAAGGTGCGTGTTATATGCTGATACATACGGTATGTAACTATGTAAGGTGGCAACAGGGCATATAGAACAAGGCCAAATCTGGTACAGCATTATTTTAGAAAAGGTCTTGCAGAACACAGTCTCGGTATTATAAAAGACACTTTAGAAGGCTTACGATGCCCAACAACATCCTGATAAAGGAGGTGACTGAAGGCGGTATGGAAGCAAAGGCACCTGAAAGGTAAAAGAAGTTCCTAGCTGGCAGCTCAGTTGTGCGATCCCTGCTCGGTCCATTCTCCACTGGAACCTCGCTTTATGCTATAAGCAGGGCTTTTCTTCAGCAGGAATGTGGGGGAACGCAGCTCCGGTACCTTCAGCACTGAATGTATGTAATGGCAAGGGGTGCTGGGGTCTGCTTAATAGACATGTGCAGACTAGAATATTTCGTTTCGTTTTTTCGTTTTCGTCCGTAAATTTTATTTATTTAGTTACTCCCGAAATTCGTTTTTATTTATTTCGTTTTTCGTGCAAAAATTGCATTCGTCCGAAAATCCACATGAATTACGATCGAATCTGTCTTGGAAGGCTTATGGTATCTGTCGAATGGATAAAGAAGATTCGATGGAGCTGCTAAACTATATTGCCTATAGGCGGAGCATTCGATTGCCGAAATGTACGATTGCAGTGTCGTATAGTTGCGACGATCCCGTCGAATATTATTATAGACGTGCAACGATCCCGTCGAATATTATTAGACGTGCAACGATCCCGTCGAATATTATTAGACGTGCAACGATCCCGTCGAATATTATCTATTTTTTTTTTAATTTACTTCCCCCACCCAATTCCAGTATCGTTTCTCTCTGTCGACTCTGTTCTCTCTATGTCGAATATTTACTCTCTGTCGAAGCTTTTCTATATAATAGGACTAATAGAGGTAAACGAAACTTAGGCACATTCGACCACAGGTTCAATAGACATATGGAGTCACGTCGAATCTCCTATTCTATATCGAACGGTCACTTCGAATCTCCTATTCTAAATCGAACTGTTGTAACAACGAAAACGAAAAAAAGCATTTATTTATGTCGGATCTTTCGTTTTTCGGAATCTGCACTTTCGTTATCGTTTGTCAAAACGAAAACGAAAATACCTGAAATTCGGACGAAAATGCATTCGGACGAAAACGAATGCACATGTCTACTGCTTAAGGGTCTTAGTTGCTGGGGAGGGGTGGGGGTGGGGGGTCCTATGTTTCTGGGTGGTCAGTTGTTGCTGGGAGGGATCTGTTGTTGAGGGAGGTGTCTATTGATGCTGGCTGCTGGGAGATCTGTTGTAGGTCTATAGTTATTGCGAGGTGGGTAGACGGTGGAACCATGGAACGGTGCCCGGTAGGGATGAGCTTCGCGTTTGAGTGGAACATTGCCTGTTCATCGAACAATGAACAATTTGGGGTGTTCGCGGCAAATTCAAAAAGCCGGAACACCTTATACAAGTCTATGGGAGAAATCTAAAGTGCTAATTTTAAAGGCTAATATGCAAGTTACTGTCCTAAAAAGTGTTTGGGGACCCGGGTCCTGCCCCAGGGGACATGGATCAATGCACAAAAAAGTTTTAAAAACGGACGTTTTTTCGGGAGCAGGGATTTTAATAATGATTAAAGTGAAACAATAAAAGTGTAATATTCCTTTAAATTTCATACCTGGGGGGTGTCTATAGTATGCCTGTGAAGGGGCGCATGTTTCCCATGCTTAGAACTGTCCCTACAAAAAGTATAATTTCTGCAGGAAAAAAAGTCTTTTAAAGTCACTTGCGGCTATAATGAATTGTCGGCTCCCTGTAATACAGCGAACACTCAATGAGTGTTCTCTGTGTATTATGGGAGCCGACAATTCATTCATTGATAAAATTTTTTTTAAAAAAAGCGTGGGGTTCCCCTA
This sequence comes from Lithobates pipiens, assembly GCF_037356315.1. Classification (NCBI taxonomy): domain Eukaryota; kingdom Metazoa; phylum Chordata; class Amphibia; order Anura; family Ranidae; genus Lithobates; species Lithobates pipiens. The sequence goes on along the minus strand of NW_027507791.1, from coordinate 40,230,724 downwards.
AATATCCATTCTAGACCCTTCAGGTCTGGTATGGATATTAAGGGGAACCCCGCGTCAAATAAAAAAAAAATTGACGTGGGGGTCCCCCTTAAAATCCATGCCAGACCCTTTATCCAAGCACGCAACCTGGCAGGCCACAGGAAAAGAGGGGGGGACGAGAGAGCGGCCCGCCCTCCCTCCTGAACCGTACCAGGCCACATGCCCTCAACTTTGGGAGGATGCTTTGGGGGTCTGTGACCCCTCAAGAGTATGAATGCTTTTAATCCTAAAAATCCACGTGTTACATCAATAGACCGCGATACAACAGGACTATAGGCGCATGGTTCAACCGGTTGGCTGATTTTTCATTCAGACATCCTCTGTGAAAAATGACAGCGTGTATCCACATCTAAAAAAACGATTTGTTTTCTTTCCAAAATCTACACCAGAACAAAAGATTGATAGGAGGAGACACAAACAGGAAAACAGTAGGGCTGTTACTGATTCAATTTTTCGTGTCCTATTAATCGATTTTTTCAAATCGATTAATCGACTAATTTCGATTAATTATACAGATGCAGATCCAACTACTTTTAGCTGATCTCCTTGCATTGCAGCTCTGCATTAGTCAGTGGTAAATGTGGTATACACTATATACAATCACCCGACACTAGTTAGTTTCCACAATCCATGACTTAACTTCACAGTTCACACAAATACGTTTTAAATTCAAACTGTAGCACTGACGTAAGTCATTTTTTCCCACAGTAGCGTGACAATCCCTCCACCTCCGGTCTAACTAATCACTTTCACCTTATGGCATGGACCCCTGTGCAAACAGGTGGTCATGCAAGCGGGTATCAAAAGGGTTAACGCGGACCATAAACTTCTCTCACGTCTCCTTAGATCTCAGCAAGGACGCCGGGTCATGGGTAGAAAGAAAAGATCTAAGTGCTCACCGCTTAAGTATAAGATTTTATTTTTTTTGTTCGAACACAAACTACTTACCCAAAGATGATAAAAACACAGCATGTAAAGCCGACAATCGCGTTAGTTCTGTAGGGCAGCAGCGGGTGGCGTCATGCGTAGCTCCTCCCCCGTACTCGTTACGTTCAATCAGAACTTCAACGTCACCGGACTCCTCCCCCCTTCCCTTCGTTAGCAGACGGAGGCACTTGGGGAAGGGGGAGGAGTCCGGTGACGTAGATGCCCGTGACGTCACCGGATCTCCGACGGAACTCCCTGAAGCGAGAGAGGTGAGTACCGATCAAAAGAATTTTGATCGATCAAAAAAATGAACTATTAATCGAGGAATTCATCTTTCCACAGCCCTAGAAAACAGCAATCACTCCTGCCATCCGAATGTGCCCCATCAGCAGTTATAACTGACATCGTACTAACATCTAATAATAAAACCAACACACCATCCAGAAAATTTATTGAATGTCACATTGACTATTTTTTTTTTTTTTTTTGGCACTTAATATCAAATTCTGCATTTTCTTGCCATTTTCTTGCTACAAAGTTACTTTCAGCACCACCAATTCTTTTTTATATTTTCTGAAAAGCAGAGACCCTGGACAATAAAGTGACAGTAGTTACAATTTTTTTTTTATTCCACATCATAGTTATCAAACACAGGAAAAAATACACTAAAAATATTTTATTGCAAGCAAGTAACCAGTTTTTTTTTTTGTAAAATATAAAAGATTGCGTTGAGTAAATAGATACCAAACATGTCAAGCCTTAAAATTATGATATCTCAAAAAACGACGCTACACAAAATTGTTCATAGGCTTGAATTGTGTTGTGTACAGGGGTGAAAACAGAATAGAAATAGAAAGGAAAGGCAAAACACTTTTGTATATAAATAAAATTAGGGCTGCTACTGATTAAAATTTTCGTGTTCGATTAATCAATTTTTTTTTTAAATCAATTAATCAATAAACTAATTTTGATTAATTATAACGCACATACAGATCCAACTACGATTTAGCACCGTTGTTATGGCAACGGCCGAAGCCAGACATAGCGAGGCATGGCTAGGACGTCACGCGTCATAATCTCAGCCTCACCGTGGCCATAATTGCAGCCTCACCGTGCCCATAATGCAGTCTCACCGTGCCCATAATCACAGCCTCACTATGCCTATAATGGCAGCCTCACTGTGCCCATAATCACAGCCTCACCATGCCTATAATGGCAGCCTCACTGTGCCCATAATCGCAGTGCCTCACCGTGCCTATAATGACAGCCTCACCATGCCCATAATTCAGCCTCACCATGCCCATAATGCAGCCTCACCCTGCCCAAAATGCTGTCTCACCGTGCCCATAATCGCAGCCTCACCATGCCTATAATGGCAACTTCACCATGCCCATAATGCAGTCTCACCGTGCCCATAATGCTGTCTCACCGTGCCCATAATTGCAGCCTTACTGTGCCCATAATGCAGTCTCACCGTGCCCATAATGCAGTCATCTCTGTGCCCATAATCGCAGCTTCACCGTTCCCATAATGCAGCCTCACCGTGCCCATAATGCAGTCTCACCTTGCCCATAATGTTGTCTCACCATGCCCATAATCGCAGCCTTACCATGCCCATAATTCTGTCTCACCGTGCCCATAATCGCAGTTTCACCATGCCCATAATGCAGCCTCACCGAGCCCGTAATGCAGTCTCACCATGCCCATAATGCAGTCTCACCATGCCCATAATGGAGCCTCACCGTGCCCATACTGCAATCTCACCGTGCCCATAATGCAGCCTCACCGTGCCCATACTGCAATCTCACCGTGCCCATAATGCGGTCTCACCGTGCTCATAATGCAGCCTCACCGTGCCCATAATTGCAGCCTCACCGTGCCCATACTGCAGCCTCACCGTGTCCATAATGCAGTCTCACCATGCCCATAATCGCAGCCTCACTGTAGTCAGTGCCTGGATTACACAGTCTGTGGGCATCTCCCGCTGTGTGTCTCCGAGCTGAGTGTGAAAACTTTCGCCACGCTGTGTGAGAAAAGTCCTGCCCTCCTCCTAGATCAGCTTGTGTGATAGACAGAACACTGCGTCTATCACAAGAGATGATCTAGGAGGAGGGCGGGACTTTTCTCACAGCGCGGCCAAAGTTTTCACACTCAGCTCGGAGACACACAGCGGGAGATGCCAGCAGACTGTGTATGGCGTATAGTGGAGGAGGAGGATGAGGGAGCGGAGCGTTGCGCTGCAGCCACAGCTTGGCCCAAAGCGGCCCCAGGGAAGGCAGCCTACCGGTAGAGCTACTAATGCTCAAGGCGGAAGAAAATGTGCATGTGCAGGCACAATCCCGCAAGTGGCCATCGTGCCAGGCACATGAATGTGCGCATGCGCATGAATATTAGTGTACACGCATGCGCCAATGTGCACGCGCGTGCACCAATAGACGTTGCTGCCAAGTGCTATAAATAATGCTTTTCTGTACCAGTGTTCCTGAAACCTGATCTTGTTATTTCTGTGTCTGACCCAGCTTGTCTCTGACTCCATTGAACCCTGGCCTGAATCATCTGCTACTTGTCTTTTGCTCATCTGCCTGAACTCACGATGCCAATCTCTGCCTGTACCCTGGCTATTCTTGGCCTGCCGCCTATGCCTGCATCTGATCATCCGTTAGCAACCCGGCTTGTCTGACCTGTGTCTCTGCTGCCTGGTCCCTACTGCCACCAGCCTAGAAATCTGTTGGCCTGCCAAAGCCTGCCGTTTAACCTTGTGGTCCACCCTGGTGACACATCCACCCCCACGGAAGACGATCCAGGCACCCATACACCACCACGCTCTTGCGGGCCCTGTTACAACATGGGTGGTCCCCGAGCCGGGGGTTGTACGAGAGGCCTTCCCTCTGAACGTCAGGCTCAACCGTAAGGTACGTGAAAGATCATTGGAGGTGAGCAGGCAGGGTTCCCAGCACAGCTAGACAACTGATCACGCTGTGTGGTCAGTTATTAATAGGAAAGCAGAGGCACTGGCAGAGACAGCAGGATTTTCACACAGAGGAAGCAAAACAAAGAGAACAAGATACATTTCCATACATGTATATGGTGGTACAGCAGGCACATATAACATACAACTGGAGGTTGGAGGCCAGGTTTGTTTTAGCCAGTAACATCAAGAAATTAAATATTGCTCTAGTAAGGTATGTATGGTCATGACAATGTTTTTTCAAGCTTAATTTTTTTATATTTTAAAATAAGTAACTATAACTTCATTTGTGTGTTTTTTTTTTATTGTTTTTTTCAGACCATCTTGGAAAAACCTTCATCAGTTGGCTCTACACTCTGTCCTAATGTGGTAGAGTAATATAAGGACAAGAAGAAGGAGAACACAACCTGACAACGCCAGATAGATCACAGAAGACATTGTTGAATTTTTTTCTGGAAAAACAAAAACAAAAAAAGTTATAAAATAATGTCTATAAATACAATTTATGTAACAGATAATTAAGCTACATTTACTTGTGTTTTAATTAATTAGTACAATTGGAAACGTAAAATTAGATTTTCACCTTAAAGTAAACCCCAAAACGTATCAGCAGTGCTAAAGTGCAGAACCTTATGGTGCCTCAAGGGGGCCTGGCCTAGGTGGAGGTGGCAGGTTCCTGCTGGGTGTCCTTGTTGCTAGGCAGCGGGTCACTCCATCTGCCAGCAGCCGCACGCCCCTGCCTCTGGCTACACTTCTCCAATTGTCTATGCTTCTCTAGAACCAGATTTAGGCCTCGCAAGCCCAAGGGTCCTGGGCTTGTGATAGCAACAGCTACCTAGCTCCCTGCCTGTCATGCCCAGCTTGATGTGCTACTTGTTGTTTCAATTGCTTCTTGCTGACCACTATCTTACACCCAGACTACTCTTTTGGATTGCTATCTCAATTTGACCTCGGAGTAACTACTGGATTACGCTTGCTCGCTGCCTGCCCTGACCTAGGAACTGTCCAGTGGATCACACTTGCTCAATTCCTGCCCTGACCTCAGAACTGTTTACTGGATTATGCTTGCTTTCTATCTGCCCTGACCTTGGTGCTGTCTATTGGATCATGCTTGGTTGTCCCCTTACCTTGACTTTGGAGCTGTCTACTGGATTATGCTTGCTTAATACCTGCCCTGACGTTGGGGCTGTCTATTGGATCATGCTTGGTTGCCCCCTTAACTTAACTTTGGAGCTGTCTACTGGAGTATGCTTGCTTGCGCCCTTCCCTGACCTTGAAACTGTCTACTGGACCATGCTTGCTTGCTCCCTGCCTGACCTTGGAGCTGTCTAGTGGATTACACTTGCTCACTTCAATCCCTAATCTCAAAACTGTTTATTGGATTACAGTTGCTCTCTTGAGGCCCTAACCTTGGAACTGTATATTGGATTACACTTGCTCATTTCCTGCCCGGACCTCGGAAACTGTATATTGGATTACACTTGCTCATTTCCTGCCCGGACCTCGGAAACTGTCTATTGGATTACACTTGCTCATTTCCTGCCCGGACCTCGGAAACTGTCTATTGGATTACACTTGCTCATTTCCTGCCCGGACCTCAGAACTGTCTATTGGATTACACTTGCTCATTTCCTGCCTGGACCTCGGAAACTGTCTATTGGATTACAATTGCTCATTTCCTGCCCGGACCTCGGAAACTGTCTATTGGATTACACTTGCTCATTTCCTGCCCGGACCTCAGAGATTGTCTATTGGATTACACTTGCTCATTTCCTGCCCTGACCTTGGAAACTGTCTATTGGATTACACTTGCTCATTTCCTGCCCGGACCTCGGAAACTTTCTATTGGATTACACTTGCTCATTTCCTGCCCTGACTTTGGAACTGTCTTTTGGATTACACTTGCTCATTTCCTGCCCTGACCTCAGAACTGTCTATTGGATTACACTTGCTCATTTCCTGCCCGGACCTCGGAAACTGTCTATTGGAGTATGCTTGCTTGCGCCCTTCCCTGACCTTGAAACTGTCTACTGGACCATGCTTGCTTGCTCCCTGCCTGACCTTGGAGCTGTCTAGTGGATTACACTTGCTCACTTCAATCCCTAATCTCAAAACTGTTTATTGGATTACACTTGCTCTCTTGAGGCCCTAACCTTGGAACTGTATATTGGATTACACTTGCTCATTTCCTGCAGGACCTCGGAAACTGTATATTGGATTACACTTGCTCATTTCCTGCCCGGACCTCGGAAACTGTCTATTGGATTACACTTGCTCATTTCCTGCCTGGACCTCGGAAACTGTCTATTGGATTACACTTGCTCATTTCCTGCCCGGACCTCGGAAACTGTCTATTGGATTACACTTGCTCATTTCCTGCCCGGACCTCAGAGATTGTCTATTGGATTACACTTGCTCATTTCCTGCCCGGACCTCGGAAACTGTATATTGGATTACACTTGCTCTTTTCCTACCCTGACTTTGGAACTGTCTTTTGGATTACACTTGCTCATTTCCTGCCCTGACCTCAGAACTGTCTATTGGATTACACTTGCTCATTTCCTGCCCGGACCTCGGAAACTGTCTATTGGATTACACTTGCTCATTTCCTGCCTGGACCTCTGAACTGTCTATTGGATTAAGCTTGCTTGCTTCCTGCCCTGACCTTTGAACGCTCTATTATAACACAGTTGTTCACTTCCTGCCTTCAGAACTGTCTATTGGATTATACTAGGTCACTACCTGCCCTGACCTCAGAACTGTCTACTGCATTATGCTTGTTCACTACCTGCCCCAACCTCGGCACTACCTACACTTGCTTGCTTCCTGCCCTGACCTCAGAAATATCTACTGGATTATGCTTGCTGCTGCCTATCCTGACCCAGTACTTTACTAGGACAACTAACCATAGTCATCCTCTGCCAGACCAGCCTAATGACTACAGGTACCTTTCCTTGTCTCATTCGCGTATTCCTGGTTCCATCTGGCCTGAAACATCTGCCATGTGCCCTAAGACCTGTAAGCAACCAGGTAACGGTAGGCCTGCTTGTCTTAGGGGAAGAGGAAGGGGGTGATAAAGGCAAAAGAAACTCTTGGTGACTCTAATTCCTGAACTAGTCATCGGGCTGTTTGCCTATATACCTATTGCAGCCTATCCTGTTTATCAATGTCAATGATCTCAACAGCACCAAATGCTCTGCTCATTATTTTGATAAGTATCCTTCCACAAATGGAAATTTTGACGTGTTCCTGAAAAGCAGAAGTCATTTATTACAGTTCCCCATTTTCCTTTGTTTTCTCTTTTTCCCCTCTTATTTAGAAACATACAAAGTTCCTGTTTTCATTTAAGCAACGCTCAAGAAAATTCTGCAAGAAAATGTGCAAGAAAAGTAAACCTCAGACATGAAATATGAACAAAGCATAACTCTCTATAGCAGGGGTGTCCAAACTTTTTTCAAATAGGGCCAGATTTGATGAAGTGAACATGCTTGGGGGCCGATCATTTTGTCTGACATTCTTTAAACCCCATTCTTTAAACCATTAAAAAGTCTAAGTGTGTTCCTCTGAGTACTAATACAGGCCCAACAAGAATTCTCTTGCCTTTGTGCTGTGTGGTGAATAGATGAGCTGGGGTGTGTTATTTGGATATACTGTATTTAATCGGCTTATACCGCACACCTTCATTTTGAAAAGGAAGTCTCAGGAAAAAAAAATCTTACATTTTAAATAAAGACCTGTGAAGCAAAATAAGGGTCAGTGCCCATCTGCAGCCCCCAGAGTATTGCCATGAATGCAGCCCCCACCGTATTGCCATGAATGCAGCCCCCACCGTATTGCCATGAATGCAGCCTCCAGAGTTTTGCCATGAATGCAGCCCCCACCGTATTACCATGAATGCAGCCTCCAGAGTTTTGCCATGAATGCAGCCCCCACCGTATTGCCATGAATGCAGCCCCCACCATGTTGCCATGAATGCAACCCCCAGAGTATTGCCATGAATGCAGCCCCCAGAGTATTGCCATGAATGCAGCCCCCACCATATTGCCATGAATGCAGCCCCCACGTATTGCCATGAATGCAGCCCCCACGTATTGCCATGAATGCAGCCCCCACCATATTGCCATGAATGCAGCCCCCACCGTATTGCCATGAATGCAGCCCCCAGAGTATTGCCATGAATGCAACCCCCACCGTATTGCCATGAATGCAGCCCCCACCGTATTGCCATGAATGCAGCCCCCCCATATAGCCATGAATGCAGCCCCCACCGTATTGTCATGAATGCAGCCCCCAGAGTATTGCCATGAATGCAGCCCACACATTGCCATGGATGCAGCCCACACATTGTCATGAATGCAGCCCACACATTGTCATGAATGCAGCCCCTCCCGTATTGCCATGAATGCAGCCCACACATTGCCATGAATGCAGCCTTCACTGTATTGCCATGAATGCAGCCCCCAGAGTATTGCCATGAATGCAGCCCCCACCACATTACCATGAATGCAGCCCACACACATTGCCATGAATGCAGCCCACGCATTGCCATGGATGCAGCCCACGCATTGCCATGGATGCAACCCACACATGGCCATGGATGCAGCCCACGCATTGCCATGGATGCAGCCCACGCATTGCCATGGATGCAGCCCACACATTGCCATAAATGCAGCCCACACATTGCCATGAATGCAGCCCACACATTGCCATGGATGCAGCCCACACATTGGCATGAATGCAGCCCACACATTGCCATGAATGCAGCCCACACATTGGCATGAATGCAGCCCACCCATTGCCATGAATGCAGCCCACACATTGCCATGAATGCAGCCCACACATTGCCATCACTGCAGCCTGATTCATGTCCTCTGCAGCCTTGGAGGAGACAGGGAGAGGGGTGGGATGAGCGCCGACAGACATACAGGAGAAACTCCTGTTTCTATCGACAGCCCCTTTAATTGAAAGTCACGCCTCCTGTGATGGACAAAACAGTTGTCCAATGGCAGCGCAGGAGACGGGACTTCCTTTTACACAGGACGCTGTGTAAACAGGAAATACTCCTGTATCCATGGCACTCATCCCGCCCCCTCCATGGCAGCCAGCATATCTATCTTTTGTGGCCCCGGCACTCGGGGATTCGTTGGGGGCCACAAAAGATATATATGTGCAAAAAAATCTTACATTTTAAATAAAGACCTGTGAAGCAAAATGGGTCAGTGCCCATCTGCAGCCCCCACCGTATTGCCATGAATGCAACCCCCAGAGTATTTCCATGAATGCAGCCCCCAGAGTATTGCCATGAATGCAGCCCCCACATATTGCCATGAATGCAGCCCCCAGAGTATTGCCATGAATGCAGCCCCCAGAGTATTGCCATGAATGCAGCCCACACATTGCCATGAATGCAGCCCACACATTGCCATGAATGCAGACTCACCATTCCCATCACTGCAGCCTGATTCATGTCCTCTGCAGCCTTGGAGGAGACAGGGAGGGGGGTGGGATGAGCGCCGACAGACATATAGGAGAAACTCCTGTTTCTATCGACGGCCCCTTTAATTGAAAGTCCCGCCTCCTGTGATGGACAAAACAGTTGTCCAATGGCAGCGCAGGAGACGGGACTTCCTTTTACACAGGACGCTGTGTAAACAGGAAATACTCCTGTATCCACGGCACTCATCCCACCCCCTCCATGGCAGCCAGCATATCTATCTTTTGTGGCCCCCGACACTCGGGGATTCGTTGGGGGCCACAAAAGATATATATGTCAACATTACCAGGCGGGCCGTCCGAAACCGGAACGCGGGCCGCGATTGGCCCGCGGGCCGGACTTTGGATGTGCCTGCTCTATAGTGTGTACTTGTCTCAGTCCAGAGCACTAAGTGTCATTTCTGTCTGTTGCCTCCTTCCTCTGCTATCAGCATGAGTCACTTTTGACAAGTTGGGTTGACCCCAACTGAAAAAGGGTGACAGGGATGGGATCTCAAGCATGCAGCCTGTGACTGATAGCCTCTGTTCTTTTCCTGTGTGCTGAAGCGAAGGCCCCCTACTTTTCAGAACTGAGAGATCTTGTGTAAATTCTGCATTTTGAATAGATGTAGAGTAGAGAAGACTGCAGATAAACAGGTACAGTTTATGTATGAGGGTTGGTTTTATCTCTGTGTATTACTTGAGACCAGTCTGGGCCTATGGAAGTGTTTACAACCACTTTAATGAAATCTTTGAAAGGAGTGAAAATACTTTTGGAAATTACAATAGCGTGTAGATCATATAAGAATTTAGTGATTGAGTTTACATTTACTTTAAATCAATGAAGTTTATTTAATAAAGGCAAATAGGCTGTTCACTAAGAAAAGTGAATTTTCATATTACAAGGGAATTTTCCCTTAGCTTTGTGAATGAGGTGAAGCTTTGATTACTACCATTATTCAATCATCATGTTTTTTTTTTAATTTGAATGTTGTTGGGTACTTTTTGCAAGGTGAGCAAATCCCTTAGGACTTGGTTACACTTGCAGTTGAAGGGCGGTACCCCCCACCCCCAATCTCGTGCACCTTAAGCTGCAAAGAAGTTAACAGATGGGGGGTGTATGCTGGCTGCTGGGACCCAGGGACACACACATGCGGTTGCCAAAGGCCAGTCTTATTAAGTACTAGCAGTTTTAGACAGCATTCCTCCCCCGGTACTGAGTCCACGGCAGAACTTTGTTTTTTCGGTCCTTGAACGTCCCCTATGGTCACCTTTAGCACATGGTTCTCTGGACGCAGATAGACACCTGTGACCCTTTAGTGATTTGACCAATATTTCAGGAGACCAAGAAGGCTTGTACCTCTAGTTGGACAGCATCCCCTGAAGAAGTCTGATATATGGGTGAAACATGTTGGGAACTCCATCTTATAATGCTGTATCTATAAAATCTTGTTCATCTGTACTCGCCAATTGTTGTGTTTTAACTATTTTTTTTTTTCTAAAAATAAAATCTTGTTTATCTGTACTCGCCAATTGTTGTGTTTTAACAATTTTTAATTTTTTATAAAATAAAAAAAATTCTTATATATTATTGTTATTGTTTTTCAGATTAATTTTCACCTGAAAAATCCCGATCCCTCCTTCTACATTTAACAATTAAACCCCCCTGTCACATTCAGTGGGCAGTCCCACAAATATTTCAGGTGATCAAGAATGCTTGAACCTCTAGTTGGACGCCATCCCTGAAGAAGTCTGATATATGGGTGAAACATGTTGGCAACTCCATCTTATAAAGCTGTATCCATAAAATCTTGTTGATCTGTACTCGCCAATTGTTGTGTCTTAACAATTTTTTATTTATTCTAAAATAAAAAAATTCTTATATATTAAAGTTGTTACTACTTTTCAAATTAATGCGCACCTGAAAAATCCCAATCCCTCCTTCTACATTTAACAATTAAACCCCCCCTGTCACATTCAGTGGGCAGTGCCACCCATCGAACCCAAACCCATTTAGGTAAATGGAGCCGTACTGCAATGCACATGGTTTCAGTGCGATGGTGTAGACCAGGCATCTGCAATTAGCGGACCTCCAGCTGTTGCAAAACTACAAGTCCCATCATGCCTCTGCCTTTGGGTGTCATGCTTGTGGCTGTCAGAGTCTTGCTATGCCTCATGGGATTTGTAGTTCTGCAACAGCTGGAGGTCCGCTAATTGCATATCCCTGGTGTAGACTTTTAGGGGTGGCGATGAGTTGGCATAATGCCCTAAGGATCCATACTGCTGATAAGCCTTTAACACCTTTGTTAAGACAGAGAGGGTTGAAATCTACTCTACAGCAGCTCCGAGAACTCCAGCAACATTATGATTAAGCTCCTTGCCCAGTGAAACGCGTCGGGTTGTGTTCATCTTTGATGGAGTGGTTGTTTCATTGGACTGATGTGATGCATTTCTGAATGAGTGTTCCTCTTTCTATTCCTGGAGTTGTTGTAGGGTTAATCTGATGGCCTTCAAGAACCTGCTCTATGTTATTGGTAAGAGTCAGGGGATAGGAACCTTGATCAGATCAAGTATCTTCTGTCTATTAGAGTGCAAATCTAGTACCACCAATGAGATATCTTCCTGCACAGTACAGACAAGGGTAAATTATGGCAAACACAACTCCCCATCCCAGTCATAGCAAAGTTAGAATTGTTTCCTTCCTGGATGTTCCATTAAAAGAGCATTTGAAAAAAGCAAGTTACAATTTGTATGCTATGTGACTCATGGGGACATGTAGCAAATGTACAGTAAATAAGGTCTTATCCCAATTTGGCTGCAACAGTGGAAGACAAAAAAAAGTTACACGTCTTAAACTTACTTTGTAGCTTCACTTCAAAAAGCTGTGTGCAGTAGTGGACCCAGTTACTGGTAAAAAGCTCTGCTCTGAAGACCCGTTCATCGTTGGCGGTTACTCGAGACAACCGTAAAGATCCGTCACTCGTGGCAGAAAGTCTCCCGTAGTAGAAATAATTCTGACGATCTATCTGACCCGGCCTAGTGATTGCTAGGTGATCGATGTTATTAATATCCCAAACAATAGATGCTACTCCTGAACGACTGGGAGCTTGTAGAGTAACAGTGTCGCCAAGGCGGTGAAATAATTGTCTTGTGCCACTACATGTTTCTACAGGCTCTATTAAAAGACCACAAAAAAGTTGAGTTGAACCATTTTGCCACTCAGGCCACTTCTACATGTAAAAAACATAATAATTTTGTAAGAAAATTACTCAGAACCCCAAAACTATATATATATATATATATATATATATATATATATATATATATATATATATATATATATATCTATATATTTGTATATATATATATATATTGTTTAGCAGAGGCCCTAGGGAAAAAAACATAAAACATACAAGACTATGTTATTAGGTCAACGATCTACCAGAGCACCCAGATCCTCCTCCATCTATCATCATATTATAAGTAAACATTCTGAAAAATTACTAAAGAGTCTCAGCCTCACCCAAGCCTCACAGTTTTTAGGGTACATATTATCTTTGCTAGTTACAGAAAGATAATTTTTGTTCATGCAAAGACACTATTTCCCCCCATCCTCCATTCCATTCTTCTCCAGCCAAATACTTGCACTAAGGCCCGGTTCACACTGGTGAGATGTACAGTACGCTCCGACTTTAAGAGCACATGTCGCTTGACGTGTATAAAGCAATGATTCCCTATGAGAGCCGTCTTAACTAGTTTTCGAAATGCGTCGGCCTGTTTTGGAAAAGGTTCCCGCACTACTTTGTTCTGAAGGAGAAGGGATCTCAGCGCTCCAGGAGCACACATGCAGGCTGTAAACTGTTCTCTTCGGCTAGGAAGCCACAGGTGCTGGCTATTACCACTAGCAACAGATGAAAAACGAGCTATGGACTGCCAAACTCTTCAGAAAACCTCCAACTTTGAGATAGTCTGGCCTGTCCTTTGGATAGTTGAGATGGATAGTTGGATAGTTAAGATGGTGATCCGACTTGGATGCGACTTCAATGATATTCAATGGGCTAAAATCAGACCAAAGTCAGAACAAAGTAGTAACAGACAAAAAAAACAAGCTCTGGACTGCCGCACTCTTCAGAAAACCACTTTCTTTTATTGGAAAATCACATCACAGCTCAACAAACACAGCGAACAAGGAAAAATTGCTAACGTTCCGCACAAGCTGCAGCGCTTAATATGATATGAAACGTCAGCAATTTTTCCTTGTTCGCGGTGTTTGTTGAGCTATGATGTGATTTTCCAATAAAAGAAAGTGGTTTTCTGAAGAGTGTGACAGTCCAGAGCTTGTTTTTTCGTCTGTTACTACAGTGGTGTGAAAAAGTGTTTGCCCCCTTCCTCATTTCCTGTTCCTTTGCATGTTTGTCACACTTAAGTGTTTCGGAACATCAAACCAATTTAAACAATAGTCAAGGACAACACAAGTAAACACAAAATGCAATTTGTAAATGAAGGTGTTTATTATTAAAGGTGAAAAAAAATCCAAACCATCATGGCCCTGTGTGAAAAAGTGATTGCCCCCCTTGTTAAAACATACTATAACTGTGGTTGTCCACTCCTGAGTTCAATTTCTCTAGCCACACCCAGGCCTGATTATTGCCACACCTGTTCACAATCAAGGCATCACTTAAATAGGAGCTGCTTGACACAGTAAGGTCCACCAGAAGATCCTTAAAAGCTACACATCATGCCGAGACCCAAAAAAATTCAGGAACAATTGAGAAAGAAAGTAATTGAGATCTATCAGTCTGGAAAGGGTTATAAAGCCATTTCCAAAGCTTTGGGAATCCAGCGAACCACAGTGAGAGCCATTATCCACAAATGGCGAAGACATGGAACAGTGGTGAACCTTCCCAGGAGTGGCCAGCCGCCCAAAATTACCCCAAGAGCGCAGCGACGACTCATCCAAGAGGTCACAAAAGACCCCATAACAACCTCCAAGGAACTGCAGGCCTCACTTGCCTCATTTAAGGTCAGCGTTCATGCCTCCACCATCAGGAAAAGACTGGGCAAAAATGGCCTGCATGGCAGAGTTCCAAGGAGAAAACCACTGCTGAGCAAAAAGAACATCAAAGCCTGTCTCAATTTCTCCACAACACATCTTGATGATCCCCAAGACTTTTGGGACAACATTCTGTGGACCGATGAGACAAAAGTGGAACTCTTTGGAAGGTGTGTGTCCAAGTATATCTGGCGTAGAAGGAACACTGCATTTCATAAAAAGAACATTATACCAACAGTAAAATATGGTGGTGGTAGTGTGATGGTCTGGGGCTGTTTTGCTGCTTCAGGACCTGGAAGACTTGCCGTGATAAAAGGAACTATGAATTCTGCTGTCTACCAAGAGATCCTGAAGGAGAATGTCCGACCATCTGTTCGTGTACTCAAGCTGAAACGAACTTGGGTTCTGCAGCAGGACAATGATCCTAAACACACCAGCAAGTCCACCACCGAATGGCTGAAGAAAAACAAAATGAAGACTTTGGAGTGGCTTAGCCAAAGTCCTGACCTGAATCCTTTTGAGATGTTGTGGTATGACCTTAAAAAGGCCGTTCATGCTCGAAAACCCTCTAATGTAACTGAATTAGGACAATTCTGCAAAGATGAGTGGGCCAAAATTCCTCCAGGACGCTGTAAAAGCCTCATTGCACATTATCGCAAACGCTTGGTTGCAGTTGTTGCTGCTAAGGGTGACCCAACCAGTTATTAGGTTTAGGGGGCAATCACTTTTTCACACAGGGCCATGATGGTTTGGATTTTTTTTCACCTTTAATAATAAACACCTTCATTTACAAATTGCATTTTGTGTTTACTTGTGTTGTACTTGACTATTGTTTAAATTGGTTTGATGTTCCGAAACACTTAAGTGTGACAAACATGCAAAGGAACAGGAAATGAGGAAGGGGGCAAACACTTTTTCACACCACTGTACTTTGTTCTGACTTTGGTCTGATTTCAGCCCATTGAATATCATTGAAGTCGCATCCAAGTCGGATCACCATCTTAACTATCCAACTATCCATCTCAACTATCCAAAGGACAGGCCGGACTATCTCAAAGTTGGATAAAAATCGTATCCCGTTCATTAAAGTTGGATGGATGTCGGACCGAAGTCACAGGGCAAAGTCAGTTTGATAGTCGTACGACCAGTGGGAACCGGGCCTAAGGCTTGATTTCAAGTGGTTGTGAAGGACTGTTTCAAGAATGTAATTAAAAGTAACACAATTTATAATGCCTGGTACTGAATATTTTACTTACCTGCAATGCTTGGAGATAACCCATTATTACCTGTAGATTAGAATGATATGAATAGTCATTATTGCAAGTAATCCTTTGCAGCAAACTGTTTGTGTTTTATCTGAAAGAGTCCAATATGTTGGCAAAATATTTTTGATGCAGTTACTGGGCTGGTTAAATTATTTGTGGAAAGGTTGTGAAGGGATTGTAGGTTCTGGTGCTCCCATGTCCCCTATATCGTGGAAAAATCCACCATACTCTTTTGCGTTAATAAGCGCCCATTTCGTCCAATGGTATAATCCATCTTACCTACGCTAATACACGCCCTTTCAGTATAATGCATCTGGGATCTTAATCCATGTCTCCCCCATTTCCCCAGTAAACAGACATAATCACCATCTTAGCTCCATCACTCCTTCATCTGCCTCTCCTGGGCAGAGGCTCTTGGCTTTTATTCACACGCACACACACAGGAAGTCACAAACAGGAAGTCCTGGCTCCAACAGCCAATCGCTTCCTCCACAGGATATGACCTCACAGGATATGACTGTCAACATAGGAAATCCTTCCAACGGGATTGGTTATACAACAAACCAATGAATAATGACTAGGGGAGTCTTACGGGTGTGTATGGGCAGGTACAGTGTGTGTTTTACCAGGAAGCCATGCTCTTAAACTAAACAAAGGAAGCCGCATGGCTAACAAACATGAATGCTGTTCCCGGCCATAACAACTCAAAGACTCCCGTTTTTACCGTTTTTCGTGAATACTTATTCTGCATTGTTCGGAGAACAACGCATACCCGGACTATACTACCGTCTGCTGTGGATGTTCATCAGGCATACAGGGGTGACATGAGCGCACATCCGCTAAACCGATAATGTGTTTGCAGTGTGAACACATCCCCCCCAGACGATCGTTCTGTGCATCGCCCTTTGCTGGCGGACATATCCCCGCTCTTCAAACACTTCTCTACATCCCCAAGGAGCTTTTCACTACCAAACAGATCTCCACCAGCGTCAGTCCGCCCCAGTCAGCTCTTTAGAGTGGGTTGCAGGAGAACTAAGGGAGACATTATGACCATACATATTAAAATACGTCTTCATAAAATTTCCACAACACCTATGTGATATTGATGAGAAAATCACCAGAGGCTGGAGAAAACAAGACCAGCACTCGACTCAGCCACCTGGATTGTACTGGCTATAGAAGCCTGGATATTGAAGGCACCTAAGCTACAGAGGCATGACTATAAAAGGTAGGTGCACCTGGGGCGTGGCTAGCCGGCGGAGCGGATGGACGCTCAGTGAAGAGCTCCTCGCACACACGGGCCAAAAGGGGGAGATTATCCGGTTTACAAGCCTCGTTCCCTGGCGAAATTCACCTCAGGAGGAGCGGGCAAGCCTGGAGATGCCTCAGCGCAAAAGAAAAAGCGGTGGAAAACCGAATAAGCTGCCAGACTACTTCCTTACACAGCGGAGGCAGACGGAGCAAGATGGCGGCGGTGCACGAGGTGGAAAAGAGCATGGCGCTTACACAGCGTCCAACAGACAGGTACCAACTCCGAACCTCCCAGACCATCCACACCGCTACTCAGGGAAAATCACTAGCACTCCCCCGTTGTCGGGGGTGACTAGCCCTGCCAAAAGCAAGCCGAGGCTGGATAGTGGTGACAGAGAGGAGGCTGAAGCAAGTTTGGATTCCTCTCTGGAAGACACCAGAGAGCTGCAGGATTCCCTGTCAGAATTCCCCACAGCGAATGCCCCTATTCTGGACACAACATTGAAAGACATGCTGGTGTCACTGCGCTCCACGATCCATGCTGACATTCAGACTCTCACTAGGAACTTTAAATCAGAATTATCCTCAGTGTCGCAGAGAGTGGCTCATGTTGAATCTAAAATGGGTGAATTTGCTACAACTTTCAATGACCTGGTGGATGCCCATAATGACAGGGATGAAGAAATGATGCTCATGAAACTGAAATTAGCAAATTTGGAGGATAGGTCTAGGAGGAATAATATTAGAATTCGTGGCATTCCTGAATCCGTTAAACCTCCAGACCTGAAACATCACTTTTTACAGATTGCTAAAACAATCCTCCCAGAGGCACCGCTGGAAGACTAAGGCCGCGTACACACGCGCGGACTGTTCGCCCAACCTTGTCCGCTGAACAGTGTTTGGGCGGACAGTCCGCTCGTGTGTGGGGCTTCAGCGGACAGTTTCAGCGGACAGTTGGCCGAACAAGGTCTTACGGAAATTCCGAAAAACTGTCCGCTGAAACAAGGTTTCAGCGGACTGTTCGCTCGTGTGTAGGCTTGTTCGGCCAACTAAGTCTCGCGCATGCTCAGAAAGGATTTCCACGTCGGAAGGTTGCATTGC
Source organism: Lithobates pipiens (assembly GCF_037356315.1). Classification (NCBI taxonomy): domain Eukaryota; kingdom Metazoa; phylum Chordata; class Amphibia; order Anura; family Ranidae; genus Lithobates; species Lithobates pipiens. The sequence goes on along the minus strand of NW_027507791.1, from coordinate 40,212,648 downwards.
AGTGTATAGGACGTCGTATTTTTCGTCCCGTCGTACGTGCCGTTCACGTCATCGCGCACGGTTTCAGCAAACTGTTCGTCCGTCGTGTGTGGCCATGTCCGTCCATGCTAAGTTTGAGCGGACTGTTCGCTCAAACTGTTGGACGGACAAAGTTGGGCCAACAGTCCGCGCGTGTGTACGCGGCCTTACTTGTGGACCGCATCCATAGACTTCCCAAACCTAAACATGTGGCTGCCCATCTTCCGAGGTATACCATCGTCCGTATCCATTTCTACCACATCAAGGATCAGTTTATGGCAGCAACAAGACGCAGAGAATCCCTACCAGAAGATTTGCAGGATTTATCCTTCTTTGCTGATCTGTCGGCGTTTACGATGCAACAACGCAGGCAACTATCCACCATCACGAAAGCGTTACATAACCATCGCATTCTTTATAGGTGGATCTACCCTGCTCGCTTACAAATTGTTCGTGAGGACACTACTCATACCATCTCTACCTTGAAAGAAGGTCTGCGGCTCCTAAAGGACTGGCAAATCCTAGAACCAGAACGCGCGGACGAATCAGATTAAGGATGAGTATGCTTATTGCCAAGTGTTCAAGAAAAGGACACGAGCTCAATAGTTTCTAAGTTCTTTTTTATATTCTCCCCCTGATGGCCCGACCGCCATGTAGCCGTTTCAGTTGTTCTACATTTATTTTGTTAGATTTCTATTTCTGTTTGCAGAATTTACTGCCTTTTGAGTCCCCTGTAAGTTGAGCGGTAAATCTTACTGCACTGGTCTGCAAGTAGTTCGCTCACGTACGTGGCGAATTCCTTCCATTGACCGATCTACGCTGCACCATTTTGTGGTCAGTTAATAAGTTTATAATCTCTATTGCACTCTTATCTGTGTGGTATTGTACACGAGCCATAATTACAGTGTCCTAACCTTCTCTCGGGTGCTCATACGGACTCAGTTTTTTATTTTTTTTCTGTTTAAAAGGTCCTCTTGAGTAGGGAAATAAGTCGTAATAAATTTTACTAGTTTGACTAAAAGAAGGTGATTCTCCTTCGACACCATGCCTTTTCGCATCTCATCACTCAATGTTAAAGGCCTTAATAGCCCTTTCAAACGTCAGTTGGCATGGAAAGAAGCTAAACGCTTACATAGCGATGTCATTTGCTTTTAAGAAACCCACTTTGCTACCCACAAAGCACCTGCATTCCAAAACCGGCAATTCCCCCATGTCTTTCTAGCGAATTTCTCTAAAAAGAAAAGAGGGGTGGCTATCGCTATTAAGAATACAGTCCAATTTAAACTTATAGAGGTTCTCTTAGATGACTTAGGCCGTTATGTTGTGCTAGTATGTGAAATCAATAATATGACAATAACTCTGGTTAATGTGTATGCACCGAATGTCAAACAACTCTCTTTCTTGAACAAACTATGGAAAAAGGTGTCTGCAGTTAAACAGGGGAGGGTGGTGTGGTGCGGAGATTTTAATGTGGTTCCTGGGGGGGAGATGGATCTCTCCAGTACTGGTAAACGTCAAAAAAAAAGGGTATCTCTGGGGAGCTTCATCTCTCGCTCAGAGCTTTTTGATGTATGGAGGTGTCAACACGCATCTGAAAAAGATTTTACTTTTTATTCAAATGTTCATCATAGTTACTCACGTATTGATATGTTCTTAGTGAATAAATTTACCTTACAGCAAATCTCCAAATCGGAGATTCACTGCATCACATGGTCTGACCATGCACCGATTTCGGTTGATGTGGGGGATACCCGATTGGAAACAAGGGCCAATAGATGGAGAAACGATATCTATACGTTATCTCAACCAGAGCATAGGAAATATATTGAGGAGGAACTTGTAGCATTCTTTGACCGAAATGTACCCTCAGTGAGTGATCCCTTCGTTATATGGAACTCCCATAAAGCCTTCATAAGAGGTTTGCTTATTCAGTTAAACTGTAGGGTCAGGAAACAACGAACGGAAAAATTAGACAACTTGTTGAAAAAAATAAGTCAGTTGGAATCTGAAAACAAACGACAAACCACCCAATCCCTTAGGGAACAATTGTTTTTAACTAGACAGGAATTAAGATCCCTATTGGTAGCACAACATGACCGCCATTACCGATCTCTTAAAGCCCAGAACTATGGTTTTGGTAATAAGGCTAGTAAACTATTGGCCCAGCAAGTAAAGGACAAGGCAATTCGCCAAAAACTGCCCTACCTCTTACATCCCAGTACTAAAGAGAAACACACAAATCCACAAGAAATAGCTGACTTGTTTAGTGAGTATTATAAGACACTGTACAACTTACACTCAGATAAGGAAACGCACCAACCCACCGAGTCCTCCATAACGACATTTTTGGATTCGATTAATCTACCTAAATTATCCAATGATGACCTGGAGCAGCTAAATACACCCTTCACGTTATCGGAAATAGAGAAAGCTATAGCCAACCTTCCACGTAATAAGGCCCCAGGCCCCGACGGGTATTCGTCGGAATATTACCAACTTTTTAGTTCCAACCTGGTTCCACATCTGTCCCGAGTGTTTGATGCCGCGACTGCAGCGGCATCCTTCCCTCCAGAAATGCTCACAGCGACGATCGTTACTCTTCCAAAACCGGGCAAAGACCCTAACATACCGCAGAACTTTCGTCCGATATCTTTACTGAATGTGGACGTAAAACTCCACGCGAAATTGCTAGCAAATAGATTGACCAAAGTTCTTCCCAAATTGATTAACCATGATCAAGTTGGGTTTGTTATGGGACGTCAGACTACAGATGCTACCAGGCGCATGATCAATCTCATACATATGGTGGAGTGCAGGGGGGAGCCTTCTCTGCTTCTTTCACTAGATGCAGAGAAGGCTTTCGATAGAATTCACTGGGGTTATCTGCGTGGAGTACTCTCCAAATTTGGGATAGAGGGTACGATACGTGACGCTATACTTGCCCTTTATTCACATCCTTCAGCCCATGTGTATACTGAGGGTTTATACTCTAAGCCCTTTGACATAACGAATGGGACCAGGCATGGGTGCCCCCTGTCCCCAATTATTTTCGCCCTCGTGATGGAGCCCCTGGCGGAGAGATTGAGGGAGGACTATCTGATAGAAGGCATACGGGTGAGTGGGCAACAGTACAAGATATCGCTGTTTGCAGATGACGTCATACTGTCCCTAACTAACCCCTCGGTCTCTCTGCCGGCGGCCCATTCGGCACTCCTGGAATTTAGCAAAATCTCTTTTTATAAAATCAATACTTCCAAATCCCTTATTTTAGGAATGAACATCAGTCCACCACTAACAAAATACCTTAAACATACCTTCCCATACGTATGGGCTAACACCTCAATTAAATACTTAGGCGTGAACCTTACATACCCCACTGATAAATTATATAAAGAGAACTATGCTCCCCTAATTTCATCTCTACAACAAGATATTAGTAAGCTACAGAAATTTTATCTGTCCTGGTCAGGCCGGATTGCGGCATACAAAATGTTCATTTTACCCAAACTAACCTACCTTTTCAGAGCCCTACCGATCCCCCTTCCGCGTTCCTTCCTCACTACCCTACAGAAACAGTTGCTGAATTTTGTGTGGGATGGGAAAAAATCTAGGTGTTCCCCAAACATGCAACATAGACATAAATCAACGGGGGGCATGGGCATTCCAGTATTGCGAGATTACTACACAGCATTTCTTCTAGATCAATTGAGATATTGGTTTCTAGACTTAGACGTCAAACCGTGGTGTACATTGGAAAGGTCCTGGATGAGGGATTCCCCTCCCTTGGCTCTGCTTATGGCAGCTTGCGTTACTAAAAGGAACAACATCCCCAAACATCCTATTATCCAAGCTTCAATCGAAGCATGGAAAGAAATAATATCTGAAGGGAACGAATTCTACCCATCGCAAAAAATACCAATACCTTTAGGCATAGCTAAATGGAATATACCTAATATTAACTTATCTCAATGGGCACTGCATGAAGTGGTAAACTGGACAGATATAACTGCGGAGGGCAAAATACTCTCATTTAGTAAGATACAGGAGAAGTTTCATCTTCCCAGCTCGGAATTTCTAACATATACACAGTTAGCCTCTTATTTTCAGACATTTCAAGTAGTAAGGTTGCCAGTTACTGAGAAAATATGGCTTCATTTACGATCCAACTCAACCAAACCTAAAGGTGTCTCAGTGATATACCAATCCTTGCACTCTAAAGACGCCTTCTCCAAACCCACGCAATTATTAAATTGGGAAAAGGAAATAGGTCAGGAATTCACTGACCTCCAGTGGACAACGGCTATTAAACATATGGGCATGTATTCCAAGTGCTCGAATTATGACGATTTAATGCGGAAAATATGGCTAAGATGGTATTACACACCATACCTTACTGCTAAGTTTGCTGATGGCGCCTCAAACGTTTGCTGGAGAGGATGTGGGAATGTGGGGACATTGCTACATAATCTATGGGCCTGCCCAATTGTACATCCCTTTTGGGCAGCGGTATTTGATTTGATTTCAAGGATTACTATGCAAAGAGCCCCACTCCGGAAAGAACAGGCCATTTTGGGTTTAAATTTAAACGACTTCCAACCAAAGTTTTGTTCAGTGATCATGCATACGTTCTTAGCGGCTAGATCACTGATCATGAGTAACTGGAAAACACCAGAACCCCCATCCATTATCAATGTCAAAGCTAAACTTGACTCCGTAATGACCTATGAGCAAATCTTGGCATATAGGGATGGCAATATACAAAAATTTGATAGGAATTGGCTCCCATGGAAACTGTATTGCAATAGAGTCTAAGGCTTATACATACTCTCAAATCAGAGTTTAAACAATTAAACAGGATGACTGTTTTATATATGACCTATAAGATTGTTTTCTTTCTTATGTTCTTGAAAGTGACTTTTTACTTGTTTATTACCAATGGATATGATTGTCATTATTTCCAGACCATTATTGATTGGAGGTGATATGCATATGTTCATTGTAATCATATTTCAATTGTTCATTTTAAGATGATTTCCTACTATATGTACCACCACTGTTTTTTCTCAATAAAAAGATTTATTAAAAAAAAAAAAAAAAAAAAAAAAAAGGTAGGTGCACCTACCCACCTTGTGGGTCTGTAGCCTATTAGTTTTAATGAGACACAGACAGATGTACTGTAAGATGGATTAATACTGCTTTTCCAAGCATTATTATCAGATCTGGTAATATAGCTTAAAATGTATTTTAACCTAAATATTACAAAAACATCATATTTTTTCCTTCCCCATAGGTATTTACGGTAGCTTAGTCAGCTTACGCCCTCGTTTCTTGGGTCAGTGTAGTGCCTGTAATCTATTTGTTAGCCTGACATGCCCCCAGCCAGCAGAGTCTCTCACTGATAATATAAGGAGGAACATCACGGCACTGACCGCCATGCAGCAGAACGTTGTAAAGGGAGTGGTTGCGGTTATTTGACCGCTGAAATGTGTTATTTTTTAAGATACTTGGCAGGCTTTAAAAATACTGTTCCAGCTTTCCCTCCTTAATGCTGTTTAACCTTAACTCTAAAATATTTCCTACTCTCATGCCTACCAATCTATCCTTCTTATATTCCCCAATCCATCTTACGAGGTGGGACGAGAACAATCCCTTCTATCCTACTATTCTGCCCCATCCCCCTTATTATCAAGCCCCCCCCCCCCCCATACGCCTGAACCCACATTTTCCTTAACTACTGGATATATATATATATTTACCCCCAACCTGACCTATAGCACCCCTACTCCCCTTGTTTAAGCATATCCTTACCTTCTCACGGTGGTCCCCTACATCTACGGGAAGATAATGCCTTCTATATGCTTGGCCTTACAATTGATCCTGATGCCTTCACTGCTCTACAGCTCCCATGTACTGACCTTGGACATTACGTGCAGCTTCCTACTTGCCCAAGGTATTATTTAGGCTGTTATTTGTTTCTCTCACTTGAATGCATATGCATATACCACCAATGTACAACAGTACTAATATAATACATCAATAAAACATTCTTGATTAACAATAATGTGTCCAATTGTGTAAACAATGTAATTTTGTAGATATATGAAATAAATGTAAAGCCATTGACTTTTTTTTTAACTTACCGGTAATCCTCAGATCATATAACTGAGCACAGATGTATTTCATTTCACTGGTAAATAATTCAGCTCGGTAAATCCGAATGTCATTAGAAGACAAAGATCTGATAATTAATGACCCATCCTTTAAGCTGGAACCTAGTCTCCCGGTATAGTCAGAGCCATGATCTCCCATCTCCAGTGGTTGGCCTGGTTTTGTGGTGGCAATAACAAACTTTTGATATTCCCAGGTGGCAGAAGTGAGAGGGATATTATTCAGGTCCAGTTGTAGAACCACGTCTTCACCCTCCTCAACAGAAATACTTTTCATGGGACCACAGGCCTTTGATAAGGAAGAACCTACATTAAAAAGAATCATTTGTTGAATATTGTCAATGTGGAACTTTACCTTCTTTACAAAATATTATTCCTCACCCCCCTCCTGTAAAAAAAAAAAAAAAATGGTGGACTTGTCCAACTATACATGCACTTTGGGTCAAGATATTCAGACTTCTCGCGGCAGTCATGGGGACAGGGCTCCCTTCCATTGATGGAATGGTCATTCTATCCCCGGGAATAGAATCTGTTCGGGTAGAATCAAGAGTTATAGTGATGCATATCCTTCTAAGTGCTAGACTGTCCATTATGAGACACTGGAAGGATATCAAGCCACCCTCGCTCTCAGAGATAATTGAAACAACTAATGTCCATGCTACCTATGAACTGATGTATGCATCTACACAAGGTAATTACCAAAAAATGCACTCTAAAGGCTAGAATGGTACAACAGAAACAATCAGGAAAATGTCAAGCACTAATTTGTTTCCCATCAAAACCTTCAGCCTAGAGACTGTGTATAGTGACCACTCTCCTAAATCTCTTCCCCCTTCCCACCCTCTTGACTCACTCCCCATCTCTCTCCTTCTTTCTTTCTACTCCCAACCTTCAGTTTAATCGAGTTGACAGCAGCTCCAAGAACTCCAGTAACATTATGATTAAGCTCCTTGCCAAGTGAAATGCGTTGGGTTGTGTTCATCTTTGATCGAGTGGTTGTTTATTGGACTGATGAATAACTGGATGTAATGCATTTCTGAGTGAGTGGTTCTCTTTCTATTCCTGGAGTTGTAGGGTTAATCTGATGACTCAAGAACCTCAAGGGATAGGAACCTATCTTCTGTCTATTAGAGTTCAAATCTAGTACCACCAATCAGATATCTTCCTGCACAGTACAGACAAGGGTAAATTAGGGCAAACACAACTCCCCATCCCAGTCATAGCAAAGTTAGAATTGTTTCCTTCCTGGAAGTTCCATTAAAGAGTATTTGAAAAAGGCAAGCTACAATTTGTATGCTATGTGAATCATGGGGACATGTAGCAAATGTACAGTAAATAAGGTCTTATCCCAATTTGGCTGCAACAGTGGAAGACAAAAAAGTTACACGTCTTAAACTTACTTTGTAGCTTCACTTCAAAAAGCTGTGTGCAGTAGTGGACCCAGTAATTGGTAAAAAGCTCTGCCCTGAAGACCTGTTCATCGTTGGCGGTTACCCGAGACAACCGTAAAGATCCGTCACTCGTGGCAGAAAGTCTCCCGTAGTAGAAATAATTCGGACGCTCTATCTGGCCCGGCCTAGTGATTGCTAGGTGATCGATGTTATTAATATCCCAAACAATAGATGCTACTCCTGAACGACTGGGAGCTTGTAGAGTAACAGTGTCGCCAAGGCGGTGAAATAATTGTCTTGTGCCACTACATGTTTCTACAGGCTCTATTAAAAGACCACAAAAAAGTTGAGTTGAACCATTTTGCCACTCAGGCCAATTCTGACACTTCTACATGTAAAAAACATAATACTTTTTGTAAGAAAATTACTCAGAACCCAAAAACTATATATATATATATATATATATATATATATATATATATATATATATGTATATATATATATATATATATGTATATATATATATATATATATATATATATATATATATATATATATATATATATGTATATATATATATATTGTTTAGCAGAGGCCCTAGGGAAAAAAAACATAAAACATACAAGACTATGTTATTAGGTCAACGATCTACCAGAGCACCCAGATCCTCCTCCATCTATCATCATATTATAAGTAAACATTCTGAAAAATTACTAAAGAGTCTCAGCCTCACCCAAGCCTCACAGTTTTTAGGGTACATATTATCTTTGCTAGTTACAGAAAGATAATTTTTGTTCATGCAAAGACACTATTTCCCCCCATCCTCCATTCCATTCTTCTCCAGCCAAATACTTGCACTAAGGCCCGGTTCACACTGGTGAGACGTACAGTACGCTCCGACTTTAAGAGCACATGTCGCTTGACGTGTATAAAGCAATGATTCCCTATGAGAGCCGTCTTAACTAGTTTTCGAAATGCGTCGGTTCCCGCACTACTTTGTTCTGAAGGAGAAGGGATCTCAGCGCTCCAGGAGCACACATGCAGGCTGTAAACTGTTCTCTTCGGCTAGGAAGCCACAGGTGCTGGCTATTACCACTAGCAACAGATGAAAAACGAGCTATGGACTGCCAAACTCTTCAGAAAACCTCCAACTTTGAGATAGTCTGGCCTGTCCTTTGGATAGTTGAGATGGATAGTTGGATAGTTAAGATGGTGATCCGACTTGGATGCGACCTCAATGATATTCAATGGGCTAAAATCAGACCAAAGTCAGAACATAGTAGTAACAGACAAAAAAAACAAGCTCTGGACTGCCGCACTCTTCAGAAAACCTCTTTCTTTTATTGGAAAATCACATCACAGCTCAACAAACACAGCGAACAAGGAAAAATTGCTGACGTTCCGCACTAGCTGCAGCGCTTAATATGATATGAAACGTCAGCAATTTTTCCTTGTTCGCTGTGTTTGTTGAGCTATGATGTGATTTTCCAATAAAAGAAAGTGGTTTTCTGAAGAGTGCGACAGTCCAGAGCTTGTTTTTTCGTCTGTTACTACTTTGTTCTGACTTTGGTCTGATTTCAGCCCATTGAATATCATTGAAGTCGCATCCAAGTCGGATCACCATCTTAACTATCCAACTATCCATCTCAACTATCCAAAGGACAGGCCGGACTATCTCAAAGTTGGATAAAAATCGTATCCCGTTCATTAAAGTTGGATGGATGTCGGACCGAAGTCACAGGGCAAAGTCAGTTTGATAGTCGTACGACCAGTGGGAACCGGGCCTAAGGCTTGATTTCAAGTGGTTGTGAAGGACTGTTTCAAGAATGTAATTAAAAGTAACACAATTTATAATGCCTGGTACTGAATATTTTACTTACCTGCAATGCTTGGAGATAACCCATTATTACCTGTAGATTAGAATGATATGAATAGTCATTATTGCAAGTAATCCTTTGCAGAAAACTGTTTGTGTTTTATCTGAAAGAGTCCAATATGTTGGCAAAATATTTTTGATGCAGTTACTGGGCTGGTTAAATTATTTGTGGAAAGGTTGTGAAGGGATTGTAGGTTCTGGTGCTCCCATGTCCCCTATATCGTGGAAAAACCCACCATACTCTTTTGCGTTAATAAGCGCCCATTTCGTCCAATGGTATAATCCATCTTACCTACGCTAATACACGCCCTTTCAGTATAATGCATCTGGGATCTTAATCCATGTCTCCCCCATTTCCCCAGTAAACAGACATAATCACCATCTTAGCTCCATCACTCCTTCATCTGCCTCTCCTGGGCAGAGGCTCTTGGCTTTTATTCACACGCACACACACACAGGAAGTCACAAACAGGAAGTCCTGGCTCCAACAGCCAATCGCTTCCTCCACAGGATATGACCTCACAGGATATGACTGTCAACATAGGAAATCCTTCCAACGGGATTGGTTATACAAAAAACCAATGAATAATGACTAGGGGAGTCTTACGGGTGTGTATGGGCAGGTACAGTGTGTGTTTTACCAGGAAGCCATGCTCTTAAACTAAACAGAGGAAGCCGCATGGCTAACAAACATGAATGCTGTTCCCGGCCATAACAACTCAAAGACTCCCGTTTTTACCGTTTTTCGTGAATACTTATTCTGCATTGTTCGGAGAACAACGCATACCCGGACTATACTACCGTCTGCTGTGGATGTTCATCAGGCATACAGGGGTGACATGAGCGCACATCCGCTAAACCGATAATGTGTTTGCAGTGTGAACACATCCCCCCCAGACGATCGTTCTGTGCATCGCCCTTTGCTGGTGGACATATCCCCGCTCTTCAAACACTTCTCTACATCCCCAAGGAGCTTTTCACTACCAAACAGATCTCCACCAGCGTCAGTCCGCCCCAGTCAGCTCTTTAGAGTGGGTTGCAGGTTAACTAAGGGAGACACTATGACGATACATATTAAAATACGTCTTCATAAAATTTCCACAACACCTATGTGATATTGATGAGAAAATCACCAGAGGCTGGAGAAAACAAGACCAGCACTCGACTCAGCCACCTGGATTGTACTGGCTATAGAAGCCTGGATATTGAAGGCACCTAAGCTACAGAGGCATGACTATAAAAGGTAGGTGCACCTACCCACCTTGTGGGTCTGTAGCCTATTCGTTTTAATGAGACACAGACAGATGTACTGTAAGATGGATTAATACTGCTTTTCCAAGCATTATTATCAGATCTGGTAATATAGCTTAAAATGTATTTTAACCTAAATATTACAAAAACATCATATTTTTTCCTTTCCCATAGGTATTTACGGTAGCTTAGTCAGCTTACGCCCTCGTTTCTTGGGTCAGTGTAGTGCCTGTAATCTATTTGTTAGCCTGACATGCCCCCAGCCAGCAGAGTCTCTCACTGATAATATAAGGAGGAACATCACGGCACTGACCGCCATGCAGCAGAACGTTGTAAAGGGAGTGGTTGCGGTTATTTGACCGCTGAAAAGTGTTATTTTTTAAGATACTTGGCAGGCTTTAAAAATACTGTTCCAGCTTTCCCTCCTTAATGCTGTTTAACCTTAACTCTAAAATATTTCCTACTCTCATGCCTACCAATCTATCCTTCTTATATTCCCCAATCCATCTTACGAGGTGGGATGAGAACAATCCCTTCTATCCTACTATTCTGCCCCCCCCCCCCCCCCATATGCCTGAACCCACATTTTCCTTAACTACTGGATATATATATATATTTACCCCCAACCTGACCTATAGCACCCCTACTCCCCTTGTTTAAGCATATCCTTACCTTCTCATGGTGGTCCCCTACATCTACGGGAAGATAATGCCTTCTATCTGCTTGGCCTTACAATTGATCCTGATGCCTTCACTGCTCTACAGCTCCCATGTACTGACCTTGGACATTACGTGCAGCTTCCTACTTGCCCAAGGTATTATTTAGGCTGTTATTTGTTTCTCTCACTTGAATGCATATGCATATACCACCAATGTACAACAGTACTAATATAATACATCAATAAAACATTCTTGATTAACAATAATGTGTCCAATTGTGTAAACAATGTAATTTTGTAGATATATGAAATAAATGTAAAGCCATTGACTTTTTTTTTAACTTACCGGTAATCCTCAGATCATATAACTGAGCACAGATGTATTTCATTTCACTGGTAAATAATTCAGCTCGGTAAATCCGAATGTCATTAGAAGACAAAGATCTGATAATTAATGACCCATCCTTTAAGCTGGAACCTAGTCTCCCGGTATAGTCAGAGCCATGATCTCCCATCTCCAGTGGTTGGCCTGGTTTTGTGGTGGCAATAACAAACTTTTGATATTCCCAGGTGGCAGAAGTGAGAGGGATATTATTCAGGTCCAGTTGTAGAACCACGTCTTCACCCTCCTCAACAGAAAGACTTTTCATGGGACCACAGGCCTTTGATAAGGAAGAACCTACATTAAAAAGAATCATTTGTTGAATGTTGTCAATGTGGAACTTTACCTTCTTTACAAAATATTATTCCTCACCCCCCTCCTGTAAAAAAAAAAAATGGTGGACTTGTCCAACTATACATGCACTTTGGGTCAAGATATTCAGACTTCTCGCGGCAGTCATGGGGACAGGGCTCCCTTCCATTGATGGAATGGTCATTCTATCCCCGGGAATAGAATCTGTTCGAGTAGAATCAAGAGTTATAGTGATGCATATCCTTCTAAGTGCTAGACTGTCCATTATGAGACACTGGAAGGATATCAAGCCACCCTCGCTCTCAGAAATAATTGAAACAATTAATGTCCATGCTACCTATGAACTGATGTATGCATCTACACAAGGTAATTACCAAAAAATGCACTCTAAAGGCTAGAATGGTACAACAGAAACAATCAGGAAAATGTCAAGCACTAATTTGTTTCCCATCAAAACCTTCAGCCTAGAGACTGTGTATAGTGACCACTCTCCTAAATCTCTTCCCCCTTCCCACCCTCTTGACTCACTCCCCATCTCTCTCCTTCTTTCTTTCTACTCCCAACCTTCAGTTTAATCGAGTTGACAGCAGCTCCAAGAACTCCAGTAACATTATGATTAAGCTCCTTGCCAAGTGAAATGCGTTGGGTTGTGTTCATCTTTGATCGAGTGGTTGTTTCATTGGACTGATGAATAACTGGATGTAATGCATTTCTGAGTGAGTGGTTCTCTTTCTATTCCTGGAGTTGTAGGGTTAATCCGATGACTCAACAACCTCAAGGGATAGGAACCTATCTTCTGTCTATTAGAGTTCAAATCTAGTACCACCAATCATATATCTTCCTGCACAGTACAGACAAGGGTAAATTAGGGCAAACACAACTCCCCATCCCAGTCATAGCAAAGTTAGAATTGTTTCCTTCCTGGAAGATCCATTAAAGAGCATTTGAAAAAGGCAAGCTACAATTTGTATGCTATGTGAATCATGGGGACATGTAGCAAATGTACAGTAAATAAGGTCTTATCCCAATTTGGCTGCAACAGTGGAAGACAAAAAAGTTACACGTCTTAAACTTACTTTGTAGCTTCACTTCAAAAAGCTGTGTGCAGTAGTGGACCCAGTAATTGGTAAAAAGCTCTGATCTGAAGACCTGTTCATCGTTGGCGGTTACCCGAGACAACCGTAAAGATCCGTCACTCGTGGCAGAAAGTCTCCCGTAGTAGAAATAATTCGGACGCTCTATCTGGCCCGGCCTAGTGATTGCTAGGTGATCGATGTTATTAATATCCCAAACAATAGATGCTACTCCTGAACGACTGGGAGCTTGTAGAGTAACAGTGTCGCCAAGGCGGTGAAATAATTGTCTTGTGCCACTACATGTTTCTACAGGCTCTATTAAAAGACCAAAAAAAAGTTGAGTTTAACCATTTGCCACAATTCTGACACTTCTCTCCTACATGTAAAAAAAAACATATTTTTTTTGCAAGAAAATTACTCAGAAACCCAAACATTATATATATATATATATATATATATATATATATATATATATATATATATATATATATATATATATATATATATATATATATATATATATATATATATATATATATATATATATATATATATATATATATATATATATATATATATATATATATATATTTTTTTTGTTTAGCATAGACCCTAGGGAAAAAATGTGGTGGTGATTTAAAAAAACTATTTCATGAATAAAAAAAAACACAACAACACATATTTACCCAAATTTTTTTGTACAGTGTAAAAGATGATATTGCACAGAGTAAATAGATACCTAACATGCCACACTTTAAAATTACGCACGCTCGTGGAATGGCGTCAAACTTCAGTACTTAAAAATCTCCATAGGCGACACGAGTCCTGATAGATCACTTCAAGCCTTTTGCGGGTATAGCTATTTAAACATTAAAAATACAAGGCTATGTTATTAGGTCAATGATCTACCAGAGCACCCAGATCCTCCTCCATCTATCATCATATTATAAGTAAACATTCTGAAAAATGACTAAAGAACCTTATGCCCCATACCAGGGCCGGCGCTCCCACTAGGTGAACTAGGTAGCCGCCTAGGGCGCACACTGCCGCCTAGGGGTGCAACCACAGCCGCTGGGTCCCCTCAGGTAGATCGGATTCCCCCTTGGCGGGTGGTGGCTGGTGCGGTGCGGAATGTAACCAGAGGTGGTTCTATCTGGCGGCCGCAGAGTCGCTGAGCGGGGAGAATATGCAGGCAGATCCCCCCCATTCCCCTGAGCCAAAGGCGACCATGCCGATGCTACAGCTCTCTGCCCGCCCCGCCTTCTTCTCTTGATGATGTGCAGCCATTGGAGGAGCAGGGCGGGTGGCATTGTGCACAGAGAGAGACAGCCAGGATGGATCCACCTAGACCCGGACTGGCAATAGAACACTCACTGGGCCGAGGCCGCCGGGCCACTTGTCCTGGAGCTGGAGGATCCTAAGCAAAGCTGCTCCTGCAGCTCGCCCTGCTTAATCAGCCTCTCTGCGGCCGCCGGAGCCCGGGGGTGGAACCGAATGATCAGCTGATCTGAACGGGGAGGAGCTGGAGGAGGTTCCCCATGCAGGATCCTGGGACTGGTGATGACGACCGATGCCCGCTGCCTGACATGTGGAGTGAGCTGGAAGGAAGTGCCCCAAGGTAAGAACTTGTCAGGTGGTGGGGGAAGCGCTGGGGATGAGCGCCCCAAGTCAGACCTTATCACTGGTGTGTGTGACTCCCTCCACCTTGCTGCACCCACCTCCTGGCTCATCACCCCTTCTGACTCCATCCCTCCACCTGGCTGCACCCACTCCTGTCCACCTGGCTGCACCCACCCCCTGTCCCCCTGGCTCATCCCTCCACCTGGCTGCACCCCCTCCTGTCAACCTGGCTGCACCCACCTCCTGTCCACCTGGCTCATCCCTCCACCTGGCTGCACCCACCTCCTGTCCACCTGGCTCATCCCTCCACCTGGCTGCACCCACCTCCTGTCCACCTGGCTGCACCCACCTCCTGTCCACCTGGCTCATTCCTCCACCTGGCTGCACCCCCCTCCTGTCCACCTGGCTCATCCCTCCACCTGGCTGCACCCTCCTCCTGTCCACCTGGCTCATCCCTCCACCTGGCTGCACCCTCCTCCTGTCCACCTAACTCCATCCCTCCACCTGGCTGCACCCCCCCTCCTGTCCACCTGGTTTATCCCTCCACCTGGCTGCACCCCCTCCTGTCCACCTGGCTGCACCCTCTCCTGTCCATCTGGCTCATCCCTCCACCTGGCTGCACACCCCCCTCCTGTCCACCTGGCTCATCCCTCCACCTGGCTGCACCCCCTCCTGTCCACCTGGCTGCACCCCCTCCTGTCCACCTGGCTCATCCCTCCACCTGGCTGCACCCCCCCCTCCTGTCCACCTGGCTCATCCCTCCACCTGGCTGCACCCCCTCCTGTCCCACCTGACTCCATCCCTCTACCTGGCTGCTAGGGATGAGCTTCGAGTTCGAGTCGAACTCATGTTCTACTCGAACATTGCCTGTTCACCTGTTCAGCGAACAGTGAACAATTTGGGCTGTTCGCAGCAAATTCGAAAAGCCGGAACACCCTATACAAGTCTATGGAAGAAATCTAAAGTGCTAATTTTAAAGGGTAATATGCAGGTTACTGTCCTAAAAAGGGTTTGGGGACCTGGGTCCTGCCCCAGGGGACATGGATCAACGCAAAAAAAAGTTTTAAAAACGGCCGTTTTTTCAGGAGCAGTGATTTTAATAATGATTAAAGTGAAACAATAAAAGTGTAATATTCCTTTAAATTTCATAGCTGGGGGGTATCTATAGTATGCCTGTGAAGGGGCGCATGTTTCTGGTGCTTAGAACTGTCCCTGCACAAAGTGTCATTTGTGCAGGAAAAAAAGTCTCAATGACACTCAATGACTGTTCTCTGCATTAGCCGACAATTCATTCATTCATTGATAAAAAAAAAAAAGCGTGGGGGTTCCCCTAAATTTAATTACCGGGCCCTTCAGGTCTGACATGGATATTAAGGGGAACCCCGTGTCAAATCTGAAAAAAAAATTGATGTGGGGGTCCCCCTAAATATCCATAACCAGACCCTTCAGGTCTGATATGGATATTAAGGGGAACCCCGCATCAAATTTAAAAAAAAATTGACGTGGGGGTCCCCCTAAAAATCCATATCTGACCCTTTATCCGAGCACGCAACCTGGCAGGCTGCAGGAAAAGAGGGGGGACGAGAGAGCGGCCCCCCCTCCCTCCTGAACCGTACCAGGCCACATACCCTCAACATTGGGAGGATGCTTTGGGGGTCTGTGACCCCTCAAAGCACCTTGTCCCCATGTTGATAAGGACAAGGGCCTCATCCTCACAACCCTGGCCGTTGGTTGTGAGGGTCTGCGGGCAGGGGGCTTATCAGAATCTGGAAGCCCCCTTTAACAAGGGGACCCCAAGATCCCGCCCCCCCCTTGTTTGAAATGGTAAGGGGGTACAAAAGTACCCCTACCATTTCACAAAGAAAGTGTCAAAATGGTTAAATAAGACAAACACACTTTTAAAAAATTCCTTTATTAAAAATAAAAAAAATAAAAAAAAGATTCCAGCGGTGCTAATCCACTCTTGCTATCCAGCGACGGGTCTCCGGGGTCCAGCGATGGATGATCATATCCAGCGACGGGGGATCTCTCAGTCCAGCGCTGTCCATACATCCTTCTTCTGTCTCCACTCCGGAGACACTGCAGAGAGCCCAGCGCTGACATTTCTTATATTAGGAGGGCGGGGCCACCCGTCACCTGACCCCGCCCCTCTGACGCTGGAGAGGGAAGCCAGGGGTTCCCCAGTGACGTGTGGGTGACCCCGCCCCCTCTGATGTAACGGAAACCTGCGTTACATCAGAGGGGGAGGGGTCACCCACACGTCACTGGGGAACCCCTGGCTTCTCTCTCCAGCGTCAGAGGGGCGGGGTCAGGTGACGGGTGGCCCCGCCCCTCCTAATATAAGAAACGTCAGCGCTGGGCTCTCTGCAGTGTCTTCGGAGTGGAGACAGAAGAAGGATGTATGGACAGCGCTGGACTGAGAGATCCCCCGTCGCTGGATATGATCATCCATCGCTGGACCCCGGAGACCCGTCGCTGGATAGCAAGAGTGGATTAGCACCGCTGGAATCTTTTTTTATTTTTTTTATTTTTAATAAAGGAATTTTTCAAAAGTGTGTTTGTCTTATTTAACCATTTTGACACTTTCTTTGTGAAATGGTCCTTACCATTTCAAACAGGGGGGGGGGCGGGATCTGGGGGTCCCCTTGTTAAAGGGGGCTTCCAGATTCTGATAAGCCCCCCGCCCGCAGTCCCTCACAACCAACGGCCAGGGTTGCGAGGATGAGGCCCTTGTCCTCATCAACATGGGGACAAGGTGCTTTGAGGGGTCACAGACTCCCAAAGCATCCTCCCAATGTTGAGGGTATGTGGCCTGGTACGGTTCAGGAGGGAGGGGGGGCCGCTCTCTTGTCCCCCCCTCTTTTCCTGCGGCCTGCCAGGTTGCGTGCTCGGATACAGGGTCTGATATGGATTTTTAGGGGGACCCCACGTCAATTTTTTTTTAAATTTGATGCGGGGTTCCCCTTAATATCCATATCAGACCTGAAGTGTCTGGTTATGGATATTTAGGGGGACCCCCACGTCAATTTTTTTTTTAAATTTGACACGGGGTTCCCCTTAATATCCATGTCAGACCTGAAGGGCCTGGTAATTGAATTTAGGGGAACCCCCACGCTTTTTTTTGTTTTTTTTTTTATCAATGAATGAATGAATTGTCGGCTAATGCAGAGAACACTCATTAAGTGTTCTCTGTATTACGGGACCCGACAATAGCCGCAAGTGATTTTAAAAGACTTTTTTTCCTGCACAAATGACACTTTGTGCAGGGACAGTTCTAAGCAGCAGAAACATGCGCCCCTTCACAGGCATACTATAGATACCCCCCAGCTACGAAATTTAAAGGAATATTACACTTTTATTGTTTCACGTTAATCATTATTAAATCACTGCTCCTGAAAAAAAACGGCCGTTTTTAAAACTTTTTTTTGCATTGATCCATGTCCCCTGGGGCAGGACCCAGGTCCCCAAACACTTTTTAGGACAGTAACCTGCATATTACCCTTTAAAATGAGCACTTTAGATTGTGAACGTTCGAGTCCCATAGACTTTAATAGGGTTCTAAAGTTCACATGAAGTTTAGGTCTGTTCGCAGGTTCTGGTGCGAACCAAACAGGGGGGTGTTCGGCTCATCCCTACTGGCTGCACCCCCTCCTGTCCACCTGGCTCATCCTTCCACCTGACTTCATCCCTCCACCTGGCAGCACCCCTCCTCCTGTCCACCTGGCTGCACCCCCCTCCTGTCCACCTGGCTCATCCCTCCACCAGGAGTTCTGGTGCTAAAACTATTGAATTCATTTTAGAATTTTTTTTTGGGGGGGGGGGGGGGCGCAAGTAGCTGGTTTCGCTTAGGGCACAAAATAGTCTAGCACCGGCCCTGCCCCATACACACAATCGGAAATTCCACCAGCAAAAGTCCAATGAGAGCTTTTGGTTGGAAAATTCCGACCGTCTGTATGCTCCATCGGACTTTTGCTGGTGGAATTTCGACCAGCAAAAGATTGAGAGCAGGTTCTCAATTTTTTCTGTCGGAAAAAGATCGGATCGGAAATTCCCATCGTTTGTACAAATTCCAAATGCGCAAAATTCCTACGCACGCTCGGAAGCATTGAACTTAATTTTCTCGGCTCGTCGTAGTGTTGTACGTCACCGCGTTCTTGGCGGTCAAAAGTTAAGAGAACTTTTGTGTGACCGTGTGTATGCAAGCCAAGCTTGAGCGGAATTCCGTCGGAAAAGCCATCCATGTTTTTTTCCGACAGAAAATACACTTGTGTATACGGGGCATTAGCCTCACCCAACCTGAAAGTTCAATTTCACAGTTTTTAGGGTACACATTATCTTTGCTAGGTACAGAAAGATCATTTTTGTTCATGCAAAGACACTATTTCTAGACTTGTGCACAACGGAAAATTTCGTTTAGTTTCGGTTCGTTGTCATTCGTAAAATACATCATTTCGTTCTGTTATATTCGTTATGTTACGTTAATACGTTTTCGGATAATTCGTTATTATTCGTAGAGTGTCGAATTCATTCGTTCGTATTCATTGAAATTCGCTATTTATGTATGTATAGACATTCGTGATAATGATTCGTAGTTTGGAAAGTCGTTTGTTTATTGAATCTTTTAACACACACACTTCTCCTCGTCTCAAATACAATACAACACCCTTCTAACTCAATTCTCAGAAATGCACTTTGCCAGTAATCCAACCTCCGACACAAAATTAATTAGCTGATTGGACTATAATGCCCCGTACACACGAGAGGGATTAAGTCTGACAGACCTCCAAAGGAGTTCCGCCGGAGTTCCGACGGAGTTCTGGTGGACTTTTCGACCGAACGGACTTGACCACACACCATCACACCAAACTCCGACGGAGTCGAACGTGATGACGTACGACTGGATTCGACGTAGGAAGTTCATAGACAGTAGCCAATAGCTGCCCTAGCGTCGGTTTTAGTCCGTCGGAGTAGCACACACACGAGCGAATTTTTCGAAGGGGAGGAGTTCCGTCGGGAAAATTTGAAGCATTCTTCATTTCTAAAGTCCGTCAGACTTTAGCGAAGCTAAAGTCCGTTGCAGCCCACACACGATCGGATAGTCTGACGGACTCAGTCCGTCGGAGTTTGGATGTCGAAAAGTCCGCTCGTGTGTACGGGGCATAAGATTTACTTTGAGCTGACCTTGTTTTTTTTTTTTCTCGTTCAAAAATTTTTATTTTATGTTAAAATAAATTACATGTACAGAATATAAGACAAATTATTGGATACCAGAAATAAAAAGTAGACATATTGAAGTACGAATGATACAAAGCAAAGAAGAATTTCAAGATATTCTCGTGGGAATGACAATAAATGGTCTTTATATATTTTAGAATTTGAAAACATTCTTATAGCTGAGTTTTAAACATTTTAATCCCAAGAAAATATAAATATGTCTAAAAGAAAATATATGATTTTAAAGTTTTGACCATAACTTCTAAAGTATGTTTATAGTAAGTATTATATAGTAAGGGAAGAACATAAAAGGTATATAGGAGGGGAAGGGGAGGGAATAATTCTCCGGAGGAGGTTTTATATATCATCTAATGTTGTAATTCTATAAAAATCTTTATCACCATAACAATAAGACTCGGTTGTCAATATTATCTGACGTATAATATTTAATCCAGGGTTTCCATATGATATCAAACTTTGTCATCTGGTTTTTATCTATAGCGTCCATTTTAGCATGGATGAAAGATTGATTCATTCTACGTTTGGTTTCTGCAATATTCACCACATCTGTTTTCCACGCATTGGCTATAGTCTGCTTTGCGGCTATCAGGAGCGTAAGAACTAATTTGAACTGTTTCTGATTCAGAAAGGCTGGTTTTAAATTAAGGAGAGCTATAATTGGGTCTGGAAAAATTGGACGATCAAAAAATTTTGTAATTATCAGAAAGATCTTTTTCCAAAATTATTGTACAATTGAGCAATGCCACCAGGTATGTATATA
Organism: Lithobates pipiens; assembly: GCF_037356315.1. Classification (NCBI taxonomy): domain Eukaryota; kingdom Metazoa; phylum Chordata; class Amphibia; order Anura; family Ranidae; genus Lithobates; species Lithobates pipiens. The sequence goes on along the minus strand of NW_027507791.1, from coordinate 40,191,902 downwards.
GGTACCTTTTTCTGGACAGCCACGAAAGCAGAGGCCAGTGTTGTCTGTTGAGAATTTGGCGATTCTCGCAGGAACCAAATACCAGCGTGTGAGAACTTTATATGATGATTCAGACTCCAATATATTTATAGAGGAAGATTTTGTGAAAGACCATATGTTGGACCAAGACCTAGAATCGATCGTACAATCCAAATCTTTTTCCCACTTGGCCACATATTTATGTATAACAGTATTAGAATTAGATATCAATTGTGTATACAATGATGTAATACGACCTTTAGCATGTGGTTCCTTGAGACAAAATCTTTCAAATTGAGAAATATTATGTAAGTTTACATTTAATTTGAGAAGAGGAGTATAAAAATCTTTGATTTGGAGATATCTGAATATTTCTGATTGTGGAAGCTTATATAATTCACATAGATCTGTAAAAGATTTTATTGATGTAGTTGAAGTTAAATTATATAGACAAGTGATACCAGCCTTAGACCAAGCTTTAAAGGTTTTGGGATATTTCCAGGCTGGGTAAAAAGTCGGATTCTTGTGGAAAGATAATAGCGGATTTTGTGGAGATTGCAGACCATGTGAATTTCTATACCTATCCCATATAGATAGAGAGTGCTTAGAAATGGGGTTATTTATAGACTTACGATCTGCAGGTTGTAACCATAATATATTGTTTATAGGAAGAGGATCACAGTCTACAGCTTCAATGAGGACCCTTAAAGGAATCTCTGTAGAAGAGTGATATTTTGTTAATTGAGATAATTGAGCTGCCTTATAATATATGTTAAAATCTGGGAATCCCAAACCACCCAAAGCTTTGGGTAGAACGAGTCTTTTATTGTGAAGTCTGGGTTTTATTTTCCCCCAAGTAAATTTCGTTACTTTTTGTTGAATCAGCCTAAGAAAATATGCAGGAATATGAATCGGGAGAGTTCTGAATAAATATAAAAATTTCGGAAGAACAGACATTTTTATGATATTGATTTTCCGAAACCATGATATCGGCATTGATGACCAATTAGATAACGACCTTGTAATATTTTTTAATAGAGCTGGGTAATTAGCTGCAAATAAATCGGAGGGGTTAGGAGTAAACCTTACACCCAGATATGGGAGGCTATGATCTACCCACTTAAAGGGTAGTGAATTTTGTAAAGATTGTTTATCTTTTTCGACAAGTGAAATGTTTAATGCTGAAGATATTTGAATATTGACCTTAAGGCCCGAAATAAATGAGAATTCTTGTAGTACAACCATAAGATTTGGGGCCGAAACATGTGGAGAAGATAGAAAAAGGAGAATATCGTCAGCGAATAAACCGAGCTTATGATGAAAGCCACCCATTTCAATACCTGTTATAGTGGGTTCCATCCTAATTCTTTGTGCTAAAGGTTCAATGAGTAAAGCAAATAATAATGGCGAAAGTGGACATCCTTGACGAGTCCCCCTCAGTATATTAAACTCGTCCGATTTGTACCCTGCATATCTGATATAAGCTTTGGGATCTTGATACAAACTAGAGATCCATCGTAGAAAATGAGGGCCGAATCCCCATTTGGAAAGGGTATAGTTCATATATGACCAAGATACTGTGTCAAAAGCTTTCATAATATCTAAAGAAAGAAAACAAGCGGGAATACGTCTTTTTTTAGCGGCATGTGACAGGAGTGTTGCACGTCTAATATTATCTCCTGCTTGACGTAATGGAATGAAGCCCACTTGATCACGATGTATAAGATTGCCTATAATAGTATTTAATCTGTTAGCTAGAATTTTGGCTAAAATTTTTATGTCCAAATTTAATAACGAAATAGGGCGATAATTAGACCATATTGAATCGTCTGTGTGGGGTTTAGGGAGCATACAGATAATTGCAGTTAGGGTTTCTCTCCTAAAAGAATGACCTTCCAGAAGGGAATTAAAAGTGTTTGTCAAGACTGGAGATAGGGTGTCTACAAACGTTTTGTAATACAGCGCAGAAAAAACCATCAGGACCTGGCCTTTTATTTAGTTTCAGATTTTTGATAACTTCAGATACCTCTATAATTGACACTGGTTCCTCCATCATTTCCATTTGTGTTTTAGATAGTGTCGGTAGAGATATATGAGAGAAAAAATAATTTGCTCTAGAAGGGTCCAACTCATTATTAGAAGAGTACCGTATATACTCGAGTATAGGCCGACCCGAATATAAGCCGAGGCCCCCAATTTACCCCCAAAAAACTGGAAAACTTATTGACTCGTGTATAAGCCGAGGGTGAGACATGGCTGTCCATCCCTGTGTGTCCGTCCATCCCTGTGTGTGTGTCCGTCCATCCCTGTGTGTGTGTCCGTCCATCCATCCCTGTGTGTGTATCCATCCATCCATCCATCCCTGTGTGTGTGTGTGTGTGTGTGTGTGTGTGTGTGTCCATCCCTGTGTGTGTGTCCGTGCAGCCTTGTGTGTGTGTCCAGCCTACCTGTGTCCCGAGCCTCCGTCCCGAGCCGCCGTCATCCCGAGCCTCCGTCGACCCGTGCCTCCTCCGTCCCGTGTCGTGCCGATGGATCGCCGCTCCAGGATCGCCGCTCTTCTCGGCGGCCATTCTACATTTCAAAAGCCGCGCCTCCGCCTCCGCCTGTGATAGGCGGAACACTCAATTTCCCAGCAGCCTGTGTTCCGCCTATCACGGACATCCTCTCATCCTCGTCCGTAGTACGAGGATGAGCGGATGTCCGTGATAGGCGGAACACTGACTGCTGGGAAATTCAGTGTTCCGCCTATCACAGGCGGAGGCGGAGACGGAGGCGCGGCTTTTGAATTTTAGAATGTCCGCCGTCTGTCTGCTCGATACGCTGATCGAGCAGTCAGACAGCGGTGACTCGAGTATAAGCCGAGGGGGCACTTTCAGCCTCAAAAAAGAGGCTGAAAATCTCGGCTTATACTCGAGTATATACGGTATACATTTTTTAATTGTGTTTTGAATGTTTGTAATATTTTTAAAGGATTATTTGTGTATACCCCCCTAGAGATTTTCAGACGTATCGGTTTCGTTGGGTTCTGGCAGGATTTTAATGCCCTGGCTAATAGTGTGTGAGGTTTATTCGCATTGATATAGAAATTGTGTTGTGATCTCTTGATGGTTTTATCCGCTGCTTCAGTAAGGAATAGATCAAATTCCAATTTAGCTTTGTCAAGATTTATTTTAGATAAAGAAGAAGGGTTATTTTGGAATGCTGTGTGACATTTATTGAAATTTGTTTCTAAAGTCTGACAAAGGATTTTCCGCTCTCTGCTGAATATGTTTGCTTGCTGTAGACATATGCCACGGAGAACAGGTTTGTGTGCTTCCCATAATGTAGTCGGAGAGACGTCAGGTGTGGAGTTATATTTTATATAATCTTTGAGCGCAATTTCAATATTATTTTTATGAGCTGGATTTTTGAGTAGGAAATCTCTTAATATCCATGTTGGATCTTTTTTTTGGGGGAATTATAGAGGCAACAGTAATGTAGCCTGCACTATGATCGGACCATGGGATGGGAATAATTTTTGTAGATATTATTTCTGTAATGTAAGAATGAGCGATGAGGGAACGAGGAATGTGTGTATTGTCTCTTGGTTGGATTCAATTCTCTCCAAGTATCTACTAGGTTATGTTTTGTAATTAGTTTTGATAAGAGTTGTTTGTCTGCTGTATGTGACTGTGGGATTGGTGATTTATCCAAAAATGGGAATATGGTCTGATTAGAATCTCCACATAGAATTGTAGTACCTATTTTGTGGTGTTCTATAGTTTGAAATAAATGAGAAAGAAAAGAAATAGGATTTTTGTTAGGAGCGTAGTATGATGTAATAGTGATAGCGGTATCAAGTAGGTGTCCTTTAAGAATCAAGTAACGACCTTCTGGATCCTTGATTTCCTTCATTAGTGAAAATGGTGTATTGCGATGGAAAGCTATAAGCACGCCTCGTTTTTTTAGAGGAGACCGAAGCTGTGTATACTTGGGGGTAGTCTTTACTGAAAAATTTGGGAGTGGACTGTGACGCAAAGTGAGTCTCTTGGAGGCAAACTATATGTGCTTTCTTGGATGAAAATGTGCGGAAGGCTTTAGTGCGTTTGTGTGGAACGTTTAGTCCCTGAGTATTTAATGATATGATGTTTAATGGGGCCATGGAGTTGGGAAAAGTAAATATGTGTTGGTGTTTATGTTAGAACGTGTGTCATATAAGAAATTATTTGTCTTCAGAGTATAGGGGTGGAGGGAAAGGAGATAATGACTGAAAAAGAAAATACAATTAATATACAATATTGAAATATATCTTAACATATCTATGTTCCTAATGTGCCGTTGGGAGGAGAAAATCTCTCCCTCCAAGGGTACATGAGCCACTGTCAACTGCCCGGTGTGCACCGAGCTGCTGAGGGTAGCAAGAGAGGGTGCAAGGAACTTCCCTGCAGGACACCAAGAGCCAATCCTATAATTTCATTTTTCAAGCAAAAAATAAAAATGTAAGATTAAGGCAACCTCAGAGACAAAGAAGAGAAGAGAGAGAAAAAAAAGTTATAATAAGGTGCCTAAATTATTAGGAACATTTCTTAAATAAGATTATGATAAAAATATTGATTGGAAGTCAGAGAAAAAACTCGGCAGTAGCCATTCTGTTGAAAAGGCAAGATAGTAGCCTCAGTACAAGTGTTTATCAGTCCATAGTGTCAGCCAGATCTGGAGGTGGAGATTGTATGCGACTTCTTTTCTGTGGATTGTAGTCTTCTTCTCTTCTGGAAGCAGAGGAGGGAGTATCAGCATATGAGGATGATTTTTGGCGAGTGTCCGCAGCATCTCTTGATGTGTTTATCATCCCAAGTTTCTGTAAAGTAGTTTGCAGGTCCTTAGCTGTTCGGCACATATATTTGCGACTTTGGAAAGTAAAACGCACTGAGAAAGGAAAGCCCCATTGGTAGATTATGTCATTTCGCTGTTATATTTGCAGTAGTGGTTTCAGGGTTCTTCTTTTGTTGACTGTAATCTGTGAGAGGTCTGTGAATAATTGATATTTATGACCCTGGAAAATTAGGGGATCTTTATTTCTAGCTGTATTTAGCAGTAGTTCCTTAGTGCGGTAGAAATGCAATTTTGCGATAATGTCACGGGGAGGACCATCTGTTTTCTTTGGTGCTAGGGCTCTATGAACCCGGTCCATTTCAAGACGCTCTAGTGGCATAGCTGGTTGTAATTCTTGAAAAAGTGCAAATCAGTCACAGATTCGGATATTCCTCTAATACGTATATTGGAGCGTCTTGCACGATTTTCGAAATCCTCCAATTTGGATTGTAATATGTAATTTTCCTCTTTAAGAAAATCAATTTCTGAGGCAATATTAGATGTATAATTTTCCAGATCGTCTGCTCTAATTTCCAGTGCTGATGTACGCTGACCAAGTATTCTAATTTCTTTGGTAAGGCTTGTGGTGATGATATCTGCAGTGGTTTTTAGTGATTTTTGAAGCAGATTTTCTATTTGTTTCAGCGTTACAGGAGGGGATACGTCTTTTTGTGTGGAAAGTTCTAAATTCTCCAGAACTGACATATTTTTCTCAGTTATTTGGTTAGAGAGACTATGTGCTTTTAATGAGAGAACATCTTTATGTAAAGCAGCAGAAGGGGCTGTCTGTTTGTTCTCCTCACTGTGTCTCCCCTCAGAGGGGGAGGGTTTCAGTGCCATACTGCTGTATGTGTGAGGCGGTGCTTTCTTGTTAATTTTCTGCCTCATGAGTCTCCTCTGACCCCCCCAAATGTCACCAATGTAAGGTAGGGATATTTATCTACCGTTTGGTATGATATATATGCGGAGGGTCAAGTTACCTCCGCCGTTATATGGCTCCGTTGTCCTGCTGAGAATGGAGCTCTAAGCCAGCATTACCTCTCGGCTAGGCTCCGCCTTCTCCCTCGAGCTGACCTTTTGTTTCATTAGATCTTTAAAGAATTACCTAATTCATTTGAATTCATTCGTTATATTTCTTTCGTATTCGTTGTTATTCGTTATTTTTTTATTCGGACATTCGGATGCAAAATTCGGCCGAATTTCGATTCGTTACTAAATGAATTGCACAAGCCTAACTATTTCCTACCATCCTCCATTCCATTCTTCTCCAGCCAAATATTTGTACTAAACCAGTGTATGTCTCACACTGGTGAGACATTCCGTACATCACAACTTTGAGAGCACATGTCGCATGACATGTATAAATCAATGGTTCCCTATGAGAGCCATCTTAACTTCGTCGGTCCGATTTGGAAAAGGTTCCCACACTACTGGTCTGACTTTGGTCTGATTTCAGCCCACTGAATGTCATTGAAGTCGCATCCAAGTCGGATCACCATCTTAACTATCCAACTATCTGTGACAGACCTAGCCGGGACACAGGCTTTTTGAGAGGACTGAGTGCGAGCCTCTTGCCGATCGATTATGGGCCCTGGATTTTAAGGGGCACAGGGTGAATGAGAACCCCACTATAATCTGTGCTAGTCAGATTCAATGCTGTATATATGTATATATGATGTGTGTTGTCTCATGCTGTTGGGACACAAACTGTCAGATGCTTGTAAGGACATTCCAAACGTTGTTATTTGTGCTAATTAACCCTTTGTTTATATTTATAGTAATGTTTATTGAATTGTGAGCTAGGAGCCAAAAAGTCTTATCCCTTCAGTCAAACTAGTCTGAGTGTTGATTAGATAATTAGCTCATGCTAATTAGGTTAGGTTTTAGTCACCCCACTGTATTTATATTTTGTGTGAGATCTCAAAAAAAGGTCATTCCTGATGTCCTCCAAGGCTGGTGTCGTCTAGTGCTTGGGGGTTCCTATAGCCAGATCCATTGGACTTGTGTTCCAGGACTTAGGTAGCGGTATATAGACGGAAGCACTCAATCGGAGTGTGGGATCGGTTCTGTCACACTATCCATCTCAACTATCCAAAGGACAAGCCGGATTATTTCAAAGTTAGATCAAAATCGTATCCCATTCATTAAAGTGGGATGGAAGTCTGATCGATGTCGGGCCGAAGTTGCAGGGCAAAGTCAGATCGACAGTGGTACGACCAGTGGGAACCGGGCCTAAAGCCCCGTACACACAATCGGACTTTCCGACAACAAAACCGTGGAATTTTGTTTGAAGGATGTTGGCTCCAACTTGTCTTGCATACACACAGTCACACAAATGTTGGCCAACAATTACGAACGTAGTGACGTACAAGACGTATGTGATATCTCCATAATGAACGCTAGTTTTACAAGACCGAGAGCTTCAGACTCGTTCTTGATTGCGATCATGCGCGTTTGTACTTTGGAATTTTGTCCGATGGACATGTGTACACACGATCGGAAAGTCCGACAACACACATTTGTTGGCGGAAAATTTGAGGACATGCTAGGCAACATTTGTTGGCAGAAAGTCCGACAACAATTGTCCGGTGGAGCGTACACACGGTCGGACTTACGGCCAACAAGCTCACATACAACATTTCCAGTCGGAAAATCCGATCCTGTGTACGCTTTATTTGAAGTGGTTGTAAAGGACTGTTTCAAGAATGTAATTAAAAGTAACACAATTTATAATGCCTGGTATTACTGAATATTTTACTTACCTGCAATGCTTGGAGATACCCCATTATTACCTGTAGATTAGAATGATATGAATAGTCATTATTGCAAGTAATCCTTTGCAGCAAATTGTTTGTGTTTTATCTGAAAGAGTCCAATATGTTGGCAAAATATTTTTGATGCAGTTATTGGGCTGGTTAAATGATTTGTGGAAGGATTGTGAAGGGATTGCGGGTGCTGGTGCCCCCATGTCCCCTATGTGATATCCATGAGAAAATCACCAGACGCTGGAGGAAACAAGACCAGCACTTGACTCTACCACTTGGATTGTGCTGGCTATAGAAGCCTGGATATTGAAGGCACCTAAGCTACAGAGGCATAAATATATAGGTAGGTGCACCTACCCGCCTTGTGGGTCTGTAGCCTATTCGTTTTAACGAGACACAGACAGGTGTACTGTAAGTTGGATTAATACGACTTTTCCAAGCATTATTATCAGATCTGGTAATATAACTTAAAGTGTATTTTAACCTAAATATTAAAAACATCATATTTTTTTTCTTCCCCATAGGTATCTACGGTAGCTTAGTCAGCTTACGCCCTCGTTTCTTGGGTCAGTGTGGTGCCTGTAATCTCTTTGTTAGCCTGACATGCCCCCAGCCAGCAGAGTCTCTCACTGCCAATATTAGGAGGAACATCACGGCACTGACCGCCATGCAGCAGAACGTTGTAAAGGGAGTGGTTGCGGTTATTTGACCGCTGAAAGTGTTATGTTTAAGATACTTGGCAGGCTTTAAAAATACTGTTCCAGCTTTCCCTCCTAATGCTGTTTAACCTTAACTCTAAAATATTTCCTACCCTCATGCCTACCAATCTATCCTTCTTATATTCCCCAATCCATCCTACGAGGTGGGACTAGAACAATCCCTTCTCTCCTACTATTCTGCCCCTATCCTCCTTATTATCAAGCACCCCCCCCCCCCATATGCCTGAACCCACATTTCCCATGACTTTCCTTCCCTACTGTATATCAATATCCCCCCAACCTTTCCTATAGCACCCCTACTACCCTTGTTTAAGCATATCCTTACCTTCTCATAGTGGTCCCCTACATCTACGGGAAGATAATACCTTCTATCTACTTGGCCTTACAATTGATCCTGATGCCTTTACTGCTCTACAGCTCACATGTACTGACCTTGGACATTACGTGGAGCTTCCTACTTGCCTAAGGTATTATTTAAGCTGTTACTTGTTTCTCTCACTTGAATGCATATGCATATACCACCAATGTACAACAGTACTAATATAATAAATCAATAAAACATTCTTGATTAACAATAATGTGTCCAATTGTGTAAGCAACGTAATTTTGCAGATATATGAAGTAAATGTAAAGCCATTGACTTTTTTTTTTTAACTTACCGGTAATCCTCAGATCATATAACTGAGCACAGATGTATTTCATTTCACTGGTAAATAATTCAGCTCGGTAAATCCGAATGTCATTAGAAGACAAAGATCTGATAATTAATGACCCATCGTTTAAGTTGGAACCTAGTCTCCCGGTATAGTCAGAGCCATGATCTCCCATCTCCAGTGGTTGGCCTGGTTTTGTGGTGGCAATAACAAACTTTTGATATCCCCAGGTGGCAGAAGTGAGAGGGATATTATTCAGGTCCAGTTGTAGAACCACGTCTTCGCCCTCCTCAACAGAAAGACTTTTCATGGGGCCACAGGGCTTTGATAAGGAAGCACCTACATTAAAAAGAATCATTTGTTGAAGTGTTGTCAATCTGGACCTTCACCTTCTTTACAGAATATTATACCTTACCCCCTTCCTGTAAAAAAAAAAAAAAAAAAAAGTAGTGGACTTGTCCAACTATACATGCACTTTGGGCCAAGATATTTAGACTTTTCGCGGCAGTCATGGGGACAGGGCTCCTTACCACTGCTGGAATGGCCGTTCTATCCACGGGAATAGATTCCATTTGTATGGAATCAAGACGTATAATGACACATATCCTTCTAAGTGCTAGACTGTCCATTATGAGACTCTGGAAGGATATCAACCCACCCTCGCTCTCAGAGATAATAGAAACAACTAATGTCCAAGCTACCTATGAGTCAGTGTCGGCCCGTCCATAGGGGGCGCCTGGGTGGCGAATCCTCTCCCCCCCCCCTCCAGGCAGTCACAAAAAAAAGTAAAAAAAAAAAAAACAATTTTTTTTTTAAAGCTGACCCTTTCAAATAAAAAAATACAAAAAAAGGTCCTTAAGTGCACTGTGTTCAGACGTTGTTACGACACCAGACACAGTGCACCTATGGGAAGAACCACTTCTATGCAGTCACAGGATTGCAGATGTGGCGCTTCATTTGTGGGCGATCGTAGTATATATTACTAAGGCCGGGCGGTTTGATTGACATCTGAGTTTGATGTCATTTTCTGTTTTCTCTCTCCAATTGCGCCCAGTAGAGAAGAAACAGGAAGTATGAGAGGAGCGGACCTCTCCACCGCCTGTGTTGTCCTCTCCAGTGGTGTGGAGACACCGCTGGAGAGGACAACACACAGCAAGGTAAGTGACGGGGGAGGGGGGTTTAATGTGACACAGGCAGGCTGCTGCAATTGATGGTGACACATGCTGCTGCAATTGATGGTGACACATGCTGCTGCAATTGGTGGTGAAACATGCTGCTGCAATTGGTGGTGAAACATGCTGCTGCAATTGATGGTGACACATGCTGCTGCAATTGGTGGTGAAACATGCTGCTGCAATTTGGTGGTGACACACGCTGCTGCAATTTGGTGACACATGCTGCTGCAATTTGGTGGTGACTCATGCATTTGCTTTTGGTGGTGACACATGCTGCTGCAATTGGTGGTGACACATGCTTCTGCAATTGATGGTGACACATGCTTCTGCAATTGATGGTGACACATGCTGCTGCAATTTGGTGGTGACACATGCTGCTGTAATTGATGGTGGCACAGGCTGCTGCATTTTATGTGATGCAGGCTACATGTAAGGAGGGACTCCGCTGGGGGCACCTGATGTAAGGACGGACTCCGCTGGGGACATCTGATGGCATCTGGTGGCAGGCAACATGGCTAGTGACATGCTCAGGGCTCCCACTGATTCTGTATTATGGTGAGTTGAATGATTTCATTTTATATTACAGTGTAATAATAGAAATAATGCGCTTCAATCATCCTGACACCATAACAACCATGGTGCTGGGATGATTGAAGTGCTAACACCAGGTGTTTGGAATATCTTTATCTGCTGGTTGTTAAACTTTCTAGAATACATATATTTCTATTGTTGTGTAGCATCTGGGCCTGCTGTCCCTCCATCCCTCTCTCCCTCTACCTCCATCGCTTGTTCATCTCAGACATTATCCACACCACCTTAGAGCCTTGCCCACTATTAAGCTGAAACCACACTCATTTTCATCAAGTGGGAGGGGTCAAAAAGGAAGGACAGGGTCTGGCGCCCCCATCCTAAAACTTCCCCAGCCACCACTGATAACAACACCTACCTAGTTTCCTTCCTGTCATGCCCAGCTTGATGTGCTACTTGTCGTTTCAATTGCTTCTTGCTGACCACTATCTTACACCCAGACCACTCTTTTGGATTGCCATCACAATTTGACCTCGGAGCAACTACTGGATTATGCTTGCTCGCTGCCTGCCCTGACCTCGGAACTGTCCACTGGATCACACTCGTTCCCTACCCACCATGACTTCAGAACTGCTTAGTGTATTACGTTTGATCCCTTTCTGCCCTGACCTCAGAACTGTTTACTGGATAACGCTTGCTTTCTATCTGCCCTGACCTTGGAGCTGTCTATTGGATCATGCTTGGTTGTCTGCTTACCTTGGCTTTGGAGCTGTCTACTGGATAAAAATTGGTTGCCCCCTTACCTTGACTTTGGAGCTGTCTACTGGATTATGCTTGCTTGATACCTGCCCTGACCTTGGTACTGTCTATTGCATTATACTTGCTTGCTCCCTTTCCTGACCTTGAAACTGTCTACTGGACCATTCTTTCTTGCTCCCTGCCCTGAACTTGGAGCTGTCTAGTGGATTATACTTGCTCACTTCCAACCATGACCTAAAAACTTTTTATTGGATTACACTTGCTCTCTTGAGGCCCTAACATTGGAACTGTTTATTGGATTATGCTTGATCGCTTCCATCCTTGACCTTGGAACTGTCTTTTGGATTACACTTGCTCATTTCCTGTCCTGACCTCGGAACTGTCTATTGGATTACACTTGCTCATTTCCTTCTCTGACCTCGGAACTGTCTATTGGATTAAGCTTGCTCACTTCCTGCCCCAATCTTTGAACAGTCTACTGTAACACAATTGCTCACTTCCTGCCCTGACCTTTGAACACTCTACTATAAAACAATTGCTCACTTCCTGCCCTGACCTCATAACTGTGTATTGGATTATACTAGCTCACTACTTGCCCTGACCTCAGAACTAGAGATGGCCGAACGGTTCGCCCGGCGGTCGTTTCGCGGCGAATTTCGGCTGTTCGTGGTCCGCCCAATCGGCGGACTATTGCCGCCATTCGCCCGGCGGACTTCCATGTTTACTGTGTAAAAGAACTTTGATCTATGATGACACATCCATCATGGGGTACAGGACAGCCAATTGAGACATTACAGCACATGGACACTTGGACATTCCCCCTAACTTATAAATAGACCCGATCCGGCGGCCATTTTACATTCTTTCATATGTCACTATAGGGAGAGGTTGCTCTGTGGAGCAGGGAGAGACTGCAGTGACCCAAATCGCTAGCTATTTGGTCCACAAAAGTTCTTTTCAGGACTGGTATAGGTGTTAGGTGTAGTTCAGGATATAGGTTTGAGGCACTGCTGTGCTACTGATTGTTGCAGCAGCCTGAGTGTCTTTTGTCAGTGTAGAGAAAGGGACAGGACGCTGTGTGCTGCAGGGACAGTCAGTTTAATCATTAGCTGTTACTATTAGGTCCACAAAAGTGCTATTCAAGTTATTGTTCCAGCAGCCTCTGTTTTGTCAGTTTAAATAGGGACAGGCAGGAAGCTGTGTGTGAGGCAGTGAGGGATAGTCAGTTTAATCATTAGCTGTTACTATTAGGTCCACAAAGGTTCTTTTCAGGACTGGTATGGTAATAGGCTTGTACACGTATAATATTCTTTCTTCCAAATATAGAAAGAATACTATACTTGACTGCTGCCCTTCTGCTGCAGTAGTCCTTTATCAGTATAGGGACTGAGGTACAGTTTGCTAATCATTCACAACCTACTAGTTCCACAAAGGTCCTTATAAGGACTGGTAAGGTCTAGGGTACTACAGTATATAGGGTTGAGTGAGGTACAGTCTGCTAATCCTTAAGGACTGGTATATCACGGTGCTGGTGTCAGTGCTTTATGTCACGCTGCTGATGTCAGTGCTCTCTATCACGGTGCTGGTGTCAGTGCTCTATATCATGGTGCTGGTGCTGGTGATCATCTCCTGCACCCTCTTCTTTGCCTACCCTGACCTTCCCTCGCCTCCATTGTCTCAAGAGTCCTGAATTGTCAGAATTCCACATATAATAAAAGAATGCTTGTAGTTGTCAATCCCAGATTCACCTCATACATGTGTTATGTCATTGGCCATGTGGTGGGACTATGTGTGCACAGCTAGTAATTATTTTGTGGCTGCAAATATGACCTGTAGGTTTGTAAAGTTCACCATGCCTGTACTGACTTCCTCCTGGGGCTGCTTATTATGAGGGGCTCCCACCATCCCTGTGCTATGCTGACTTCCTCCTGGGGCTGCTTATTATGAGGGGCTCCCACCATCCCTGTGCTGTGCTGACTTCCTCCTGGGGCTGCTTATTATGAGGGGCTCCCACCATCCCTGTGCTGTGCTGACTTCCTCCTGGGGTTGTACCTCTGCTGTGCATATTATGAGGGGCTCCCACCATCTTTGTGCTATGCTCATTATGAGGGGCTCCCACCATCCCTGTGCTATGCTCATTATGAGGCGCTCCCACCATCCATGTGCTGTGCTGACTTCCTCCTGGGGCTGTACCTCTCCTGTGCATATTATGAAGGGCTCCCACCATCCCTGTGCTATGCTCATTATGAGGGGCTCCCACCATCCCTGTGCTATGCTGACTTCCTCCTGGGGCTGCTTATGGTGCAGGTGTCAGTGCTGTATATCACAGTGCTGGTGTCAGTGCTTTATGTCACGCTGCTGATGTCAGTGCTCTCTATCACGGTGCTGGTGTTAGATCACTCTATCACGGTGCAGGTGTCAATGCTGTATGTCACGCTGCTGATGTCAGTGCTCTCTATCATGGTGCTGGTGTCAGTGCTGTATATCACGGTGCTGGTGTCAGTGCTTTATGTCACGCTGCTGATGTCAGTGCTCTCTATTACGGTGCTGGTGTCAGATCACTCTATCATGGTGCAGGTGTCAATGCTGTATGTCACGCTGCTGATGTCAGTGCTCTCTATCACGGTGCTGGTGTCAGTGCTGTATATCACGGTGCTGGTGTCATTGCTGTATGTCACGCTGCTGGTGATCATCTCCTGCACCCTCTTCTTTGCCTACCCTGACCTTCCCTCTCATCCATTGCCTTCATGCGCTCCACAGTCCTGAATTGTCACAATTTCACATATAAAAAAAGAATGCTTGTAGTTGTCGATCCCAGATTCACCTCATACATGTGTTATGTCATTGGCCATGTGGTGGGACTATGTTTGCACAGCTAGTAATTATTTTGTGGCTGCAAATTTGACCTGTAGGTTTGCAAAGTTCACCTCCCATTGAAGTCAATGGGGCCCGCCGCGAACGTTACGGTTCGCAAACTATCGGCCGCGTTCGCGGTCCGCGTTCGCGGTCCGCGTTCGCGAAACGTCCCGTCGGAAGTTTGTCCATCACTACTCAGAACTGTCTACTGCATTATGCTTGTTCACAACCTGCCCCAACCTCAGCACTACCTACTGGATTACACTTGCTTGCTTCTTGCCCTGACCTCAGAAATATCTACTGGATTATGCTTGCCACTGCCTATCCCGACCCAGTACTTTACCAGGACAACTAACCATAGTCATCATCGGCCAGACCAGCCTCAAGACTACAGGTACCTTTCCTTGTCTCATTCGCGTAGCCCTGGTTTCATCTGGCCTAAAACATCTGCATTGTGCCCTGGAAGCAACCACGTACCAGTAGGCCTGCTTGTCTTTGGGGAAGAGGAAGGGGGTGATAAAGGCAAAAGAAACTCTTGGTGACTCTAATTCCTGGACTAGTCATTGAGCTGCTTGCCAAAATTGGATTCTAAGTTATTTGATTAGCTCTTTCACTTTCCTATACCTATTGCGGCCTATCCAGTTTGTCAATGGCAATGATCTCAATAGCGCCAAATGCTCTGCTCATTATTTCGATAATAATCCCTCTAAAAATCAAAATTTTGACGTGTTCCTGAAAAGCAGAAGTCATTTGTTACAGTTCCCCATTTTCCCTTGTTTTCTCTTCTTTCCCCTCTTATTTAGAAACATACAAAGTTCCTGTTTTAATTTAAGCAACACTCAAGAAAATTCTGCAAGAAAATGTGCAATGTGCGAGAAAAGTAAACCTCAGACATGAAATATGAACAAAGCATAACTCTCTATAGTGTGTACTTGTCTCAGTCCAGAGCACTAAGTGTCATTTCTGTCTGTTGCTTCCTTCCTCTGCTATCAGCATGAGTCACTTTTGACAAGTTTTGTTGACACCAGCATAAAAAGGGTGACAGGGATGGGATCTCCAGCATGCAACCTGTGATTGCTAGCCTCAGTTCTTTTCCTGTGTGCTGAAGAGAAGGCCCCCTACTTTTCAGAGCTGAGAGATCTTGTGTAAATTCTGCATTTTGAATAGATGTAGATTAGAGAAGACTGCAGATAAACAGGTACAGTTTATGTAGGAGGGTTTGTTTAATCTCTAGTCACTATACTGGGCCTATGGAAGCCATTTGTCACCTGACCCCGCTCCCCTCTGAAGCAAGTGGGAAAGCCTGGCTTCCCCAATGACATGTGGGTGACCCCGTCCCCCTCTGATGTAACATGGGTTTTCTTTACATCAGAGGTGGGCGGGGTCACCCACATGTCATTGGGGATGCCAGGCTTTCCCACTTGCGTCAGAGGGGGTGGAGTCAGGTGATGAGTGGTCCCGCCCTCCTCATTTAAGAAATGTCAGGCTGCCGGGATCCCCGCAGTGTCTCCGCCAGTGGAGACAGAGGATGTATGCGCTGCGCTGGAGGGAGAGATCACCCATCGCTGGATCAGATCAGCCATCGCTGGACCCCAGAGAGATGATCATCCGTCCCTGGATAGCAAGAGTGGATTACCAATTATTTTTATTAAAGGACTTTTGCAACGGTGTGCATGTCTGTTTTAACATTCTTTTACACTTTCTCTGTGAAATAGTAGGGGTACTTTTGTACCCCCTTATCATTTCAAACGGGGGGGCCGGGATCTAGGGGCCCCCTTGTTAAAGAAGGCTTCCAGATTCTGATAAGCCCCCTGCCGCAGACCCCCACAACCACCGGCCAGGGTTGTGGGGATGAGGCCCTTGTCCTCATCAACATAAGGACAAGGTGCTTTGAGGGGTCACAGATCCCCAAAGCATCCTCCCAATGTTGAGGGCATGTGGCCTGGTATGGTTCAGGAGGGGTGGGGCGCTCTCTCTCCCTCCCTCTTTTCCTGCGGCCTGCCAGGTTGTGTGCTCAGATAAAGGGTCTGGTATGGATTTTTAGGGGGAACTCCACACCATTTTTTTTTTAAATTTGGCGTAGAGTTCCCCTTAATATCCATACCAAACCTGAAGGGCCTGGTAATTGAATTTGGGGGACCCCCCACGCTTTTTTTTAAATGAATGAATTAATTATTTTTATCAATGACTTTCAATGAGTGTTCTCTGTATTACGGAGTCGACAATTCATTATAGCCGCGAGTGATTTTAAATGACTTTTTTTACTGCAGAAATTACACTTTGTGCAGGGACAGTTCTAAGCACGGGAAACATGCGCCCCTTTACAGGCATACTACAGACACCCCCAGGTACGAAATTTAAAGGAATATTACACTTTTATTGTTTCACTTTAATCATTATTAAAATCACTGCTCTCGAAAAAACGGCCATTTTTAAAACTTTTTTTTGCATTGATACATGTCCCCTGGGGCAGGACCCAGGTCCCCAAACACTTTTTAGGACAATAACTTGCATATTAGCCTTTAAAATGAGCACTTTAGATTTCTCCCATAGACTTGTATAAGGTGTTCTGCGGCTTTTCGAATTTGCTGCGAACACCCCAAATTGTTCACTGTTCGCCGTCTCGAACAGGCAATGTTCGAGTCAAACATGGGTTTCGACTCAGACTTGAAGCTCATCCCTAATGCTGGATGCTGGGACCCAGGGACACACACATGCTGTCACCAAATGCCAGCCTTATTAAGTACTGGCGGTTTTAGACAGCATTCATCCCCCGGTACTGAGTCCACAGCAGAACTTTGTTTTTTCAGTCCTTGAATGTCCCCTATGGTCACCTTTAGCACATGGTTCTCTGGACGCAGATAGACACCTGTGACCCTTTAGTGATTTGACTAATATTTCTGGTGATCAAGAATGCTTGAACCTTTAGTTGGACGCCATCCTCTGAAGAAGTCTGATATATGGGTGAAACATGTTGAGAACTCCAGCTTATAAAGCTGTATCCATAAAATCTTGTTGAGCTGTACTCGTCAATTGTTGTGTCTTAACATTTTTTTATTTATTCTAAAATATAAAATAATCTTATATATTATAGTTGTTAATACTTTTCAAATTAATTTGCACCTGAAAAATCCCAATCCCTCCTTCTACAGTTAACAATTAAACCCTCCTGTCACATTCAGTGGGCAGTACCACCCATCGAACACAAACCCATTTAGGTAAATGGAGCCGTACTGCAATGCACATGGTTTCAGTGCGGTGGTGTAGACTTTTAGGGTTGGCGATAAGTCGGCATAATGCCCGAAGGCTCCATACCGCTGCTAAGCCTTTAACACCTTTGTTAAGACAGAGAGGGTTCAAATCTACTCTACAGCAGCTCCGAGAACTCCAGCAACATTATGATTAAGCTCCTTGCCGAGTGAAACGCGTCGGGTTGTGTTCATCTTTGATGGAGTGGTTGTTTCATTGGACTGATGTGATGCATTTCTGAGTGAGCGGTTCTCTTTCTATTCCTGGAGTTGTTGTAGGGTTAATCCGATGACTATCAAGAACCTGCTCCTGTTATCGGTGAGAGTCAGGGGATAGGAACCTTGAGCAGAGCAAGTGTCTTCTGTCTATTAGAGTGCAAATCTAGTACCACCAATGAGATATCTTCCTGCACAGTACAGACAAGGGTAAATTATGGCAAACACAACTCCCCATCCCAGTCATAGCAAAGTTAGAATTGTTTCCTTCCTGGAAGTTCCATTAAAGAGCATTTGAAAAAAGCAAGCTACAATTTGTATGCTATGTGAATCATGGGGACGTGTAGCAAATGTACAGTAAATAAGGTCTTATCCCAATTTGGCTGCAACAGTGGAAGACAAAAAAGTTACACGTCTTAAACTTACTTTGTAGCTTCACTTCAAAAAGCTGTGTGCAGTAGTGGACCCAGTAATTGGTAAAAAGCTCTGATCTGAAGACCCGTTCATCGTTGGCGGTTACCCGAGACAACCGTAAAGATCCGTCACTCGTGGCAGAAAGTCTCCCGGAGTAGAAATAATTTGGACGCTCTATCTTACCCGGCCTAGTGATTGCTAGGTGATCGATGTTATTAATATCCCAAACAATAGATGCTACTCCTGAACGACTGGGAGCTTGTAGAGTAACAGTGTCGCCAAGGCGGTGAAATAATTGTCTTGTGCCACTACATGTTTCTACAGGCTCTATTAAAAGACCACAAAAAAAAGTTGAGTTTAAACATTTGCCACAATTCTGACACTTCTCTTCTACATGTAAAAAAAACATATTTTTTTCCGCAAGAAAATTACTCAGAAACCCAAACATTATATATATATATATATATATACATATATATATATATATATATATATATATATATATATATATATATATATATATTTTTATATTTTTTATATTTTTTTTTGTTTAGCATAGACCCTAGGGAAAAAATGTGGTGGTTTTTAAAAAAAAAAAAACGATTTCATGAATAAAAAAAAAAAAAACAACAACACATATTTAGCCAAATTTTTTTGTACAGTGTAAAAGATGATATTACACCGAGTAAATAGATACCTAACATGTCACACTTTAAAATTACGCATGCTCATGGAATGGCGCCACACTTCAATACTTAAAAATCTCCATAGGCAACACGAGTCCCGATAGATCACTTCAAGTCTTTTGCGGGTATAGTTATTTAAACATTAAAAATACAAGGCTATGTTATTAGGTCAGTGACTACCAGAGCGCCCAGATCCTCCTCCATCTATCATCATATTATAAGTAAACATTATGAAAAATGACTAAAGAGCCTTATGCCCCGTACACACAATCGGAAATTCCACCAGCAAAAGTCCAATGAGAGCTTTTGGTCGGAAAATTCCGACCGTGTGTATGCTCCATCGGACTTTTGCTGGCCGAATTTCGACCAGCAAAAGATTGAGAGCAGGTTCTCAATTTTTTCGGTCGGAAAAAGTTCTGTTCGGAAATTCCCATCGCCTGTACAAATTCCAAACGCGCAAAATTCCTACGCATGCTCGGAAACAATTTGACGCATGCTCGAAAGAATTGAACTTAATTTACTCGGCTCCTCGTAGTGTTGTACGTCACCACGTTCTTGACGGTTAAAAGTTAAGAGAACTTTTGTATGACCATGTGTATGCAAGCCAAGCTTGAGCGGAAGTCCGTCGGAAAAACCATTCAAGGTTTCTCCGACGGAAAATACGCTCGTGTGTACGGGGCATTAGCCTCACCCAAACTGAAAGTTCAATTTCACAGTTTTTAGGGTACACATTATCTTTGCTAGGTGCAGGAAGATCATTTTTGTTCATGCAAAGACACTATTTCCCACCATCCTCCATTCCATTTTTCTCCAGCCAAATATTTGTACTAAACCAGTGTATGTCTCACACTGGTGAGACATTCCGTACACCGTGACTTTGAGAGCACATGTCGCATGACGTGTATAAATCAACGATTCCCTATGAGAGCCATCTTAACTTCATCGGCCCGATTTGGAAAAGGTTCCCACACTACTGGTCTGACTTTGGTCTGATTTAAGCCCACTGAATGTCATTGAAGTCGCATCCAAGTCGGATCACCATCTTAACTATCCAACTATCTGTGACAGACCTAGCCGGGACACAGGATTTTTGAGAGGACTGAGTGCAAGCCTCTTGCCGATCAATTATGGGCCCTGGATTTTAAGGGGCACAGGGTGAATGAGAACCCCACTATAATCTGTGCTAGTCAGATTCAATGCTGTATATATGTATATATGATGTGTGTTGTCTCATGCTGTTGGGACACACACTGTCAGATGCTTGTAAGGACATTCCAAACGTTGTTGTTTGTGCTAATTAACCCTTTGTTTATGTTTATAGTAATGTTTATTGAATTGTGAGCTAGGAGCCGAAAAGTCTTATCCCTTCAGTCAAACTAGTCTGAGTGTTGATTAGATAATTAGCTCATGCTAATTAGGTTAGGTTTTAGTCACCCCGCTGTATATATATTTTGTGTGAGATCTCAAAAAAAGGTCATTCCTGATTTCCTCCAAGGATGGTGTCGTCTAGTGCTTGGGGGTTCCTATAGCCAGATCCATTGGACTTGTGTTCCAGGACTTAGGTAGCGGTATATAGACGGAAGCACTCAATTGGAGTGTGGGATCGGTTCCGTCACACTATCCATCTCAACTATCCAAAGGACAAGCCAGATTATTTCAAAGTTGGATCAAAATCGTATCCCGTTCATTAAAGTGGGATGGAAGTCTGATCGATGTCGGGCCGAAGTTGCAGGGCAAAGTCAGATCGACAGTCGTTCGACCAGTGGGAACTGGGCCTAAAGCCCCGTACACACAACCGGACTTTCCGACAACAAAACCGTGGAATTTTGTTCGAAGGATGTTGGCTCCAACTTGTCTTGCATACACACGGTCACGCAAATGTTGGCCAACAATTACGAACATAGTGACGTACAAGACGCATGTGATATCTCAATTATGAACGCTAGTTTTACAAGACCGAGAGCTTCCGGCTCGTCCATGATTCCGAACATGCGTGTTTGTACTTTGGACTTTTGTCCGATGGACATGTGTACACACGATCGGAAAGTCCGACAACACACATTTGTTGGTGGAAAATTTGAGGACATGCTAGCCAACATTTGTTGCCAGAAAGTCCGACAACAACTGTCCAGTGGAGCGTACACATGGTCGGACTTACCGCCAACAAGCTCACATCCAACATTTCCAGTCAGAAAATCCGATCCTGTGTACGCGGCATAAGGCTTTATTTGAAGTGGTTGTGAAGGACTGTTTCAAGAATGTAATTAAAAGTAACACAATTTATAATGCCTGGTAATACTGAATATTTTACTTACCTGCAATGCTTGGAGATACCCCATTATTACCTGTAGATTAGAATGATATGAATAGTCATTATTGCAAGTAATCCTTTGCAGCAAATTGTTTGTGTTTTATCTGAAAGAGTCCAATATGTTGGTGAAATATTTTTGATGCAGTTATTGGGCTGGTTAAATGATTTGTGGAAGGGTTGTGAAGGGATTGGGGGTGCTGGTGCTCCCATGTCCCCTATGTGATATTGATGAGAAAATCACCAGACGCTGGAGGAAACAAGACCAGCACTTGACTCTACCACTTGGATTGTGCTGGCTATAGAAGCCTGGATATTGAAGGCATCTAAGCTACAGAGGCATAAATATATAGGTAGGTGCACCTACCTGCCTTGTGGGTCTGTAGCCTATATATATCCCCCCAACCTTGCCTATAGCACCCCTACTACCCTTGTTTAAGCATATCCTTACCTTCTCACAGTGGTCCCCTACACCTACGGGAAGATAATACCTTCTATCTGCTTGGCCTTACAATTGATCCTGATGCCTTTACTGCTCTACAGCTCCCATGTACTGACCTTGGACATTACATGCAGCTTCCTACTTGTCTAAGTTTTTATTTAGGCTGTTACTTGTTTCTCTCACTTGAATGCATATGCATATACCACCAATGTACAACAGTACTAATATAATAAATCAATAAAACATTCTCGATTAACAATAATGTGTCCAATTGTGTAAGCAACGCAATTTTGTAGATATATGAAGTAAATGTAAAGCCATTGACATTTTTTTTGTAACTTACCGGTAATCCTCAGATCATATAACTGAGCACAGATGTATTTCATTTCACTATTAAATAATTCAGCTCGGTAAATCCGAATGTCATTGGAAGACAAAGACCGGATAATTAATGACCCATCGTTTAAGTTGGAACCTAGTCTCCCGGTATAGTCAGAGCCATGATCACCCATCTCCAGTGGTTGGCCTGGCTTTGTGGTGGCAATAACAAACTTTTGATATTCCCAGGTGGCAGAAGTGAGAGGGATATTATTCAGGTCCAGTTGTAGAACGACGTCTTCACCCTCCTTAACAGAAAGACTTTTCATGGGGCCACAGGGCTTTGATAAGGAAGCACCTACATTAAAAAGAATCATATGTTGAAGTGTTGTCAATGTGGACTTTCAAGTCAAGTCAAACTTTTTTTGTCATTCTACTACACGTAAGAACATACAGTAGATTAAAATGTCATATCTCATAGGACCATGGTGCTACATACAAATTAAACATAATTATAAATAAATATACAGAAAATAAAAAGCACCAATAAAAGAAAACCTAGACACATCTGGCAACTACATAACTGTACATATTGTCAGGTCACCTTGAGGCCAGGTGACAGATGCACACCGTAGGGACCAGGAGTGCACCGCAAGGTTGTGGACCCTAAGGCTGACTGCTGCGGATGGGGGTCAAGGTGATAGGAAGGCAGGGCCGCCAGAACACCAAGATGGATCCCACTGGGGTTAGAGCGTAAGATTCCCTGGGGCGCGGAGTCTAAGGGCCAGCAGGTGTTCACCAGAGCCTCTAGTGGTGCGGATGGACTTGGCTGCAACTGGCTCCAGGTCGCGACCCCCAGGGTCCCCCAGCTCACACCCACAGTAGGCAACAGGAGGATAGGGATGGTGAGGGACAAAGCCAAGGTCGGGGCCACAAGCAGACAGGAATAGTCAGGGACACACTAAAAGGTCAGGATCACAGGCAAACAGGGATAGTCAAGGACACGCCAAAGTCGGTAACGGAACAACAGCAGAGCACACGGCAGGTAACAGGAAGCTAAACACACAAAGGAATACACAATGGTTGATCAGCAGGGTTGGCCCGCAGTGCACAGGTTAATATAGAGTTCTCTGATAGGAGCTAGGGTGGAGTCATGCCAGAGGATGGATTACAAAAGCAGTCAGGTGAGGGTAGGCTGGTCTCTAGAGATGAACACATGGAAACAGGTAAGCAGACAAACTCTATTGCATAACCATGACACATATACTATATGTTTGACCTTCTCTACAGAATATTATTCCTCACCCCCCTACTGAAAAAAAAAAAAAAAGTGGTGGACTTGTCCAACTATACATGCACTTTGGGCCAAGATATTCAGACTTCTGGGCGGCAGTCATGGGGACAGGGCTCCCTACCACTGCTGGAATGGCCATTCTATCCCTGGGAATAGAATCCATTTGGGTAGAAACAAGAGTTATGCCCCGTACACACGAGAGGGATTAAGTCTGACAGACCTCCAAAGGAGTTCCGCCGGAGTTCCGACGGAGTTCTGGCAGACTTTTCGACCGAACGGACTTGGCCACACACCATCACACCAAACTCCGACGGAGTCGAACGTGATGACGTACGACTGGATTCGACGTAGGAAGTTCATAGACAGTAGCCAATAGCTGCCCTAGCGTCGGTTTTAGTCCGTCGGAGTAGCACACACACGAGCGAATTTTTCGAAGGGGACCGGGTCCGGCGGAGTTCCGTCGGGAAAATTTGAAGCATGCTTCATTTCTAAAGTCCGTCAGACTTTAGCGAAGCTAAAGTCCGTTGCAGCCCACACACGATCGAATAGTCTGACGGACTCAGTCCGTCGGAGTTTGGATGTCGAAAAGTCCGCTCGTGTGTACGGGGCATTATAGTGACACATATCCTTCTAAGTGCTAGACTGTCCATTATGAGACACTGGAAGGATATCAACCCACCCTGACCCAGATATTAGAAACAACTAATGTCCATGCTACCTATGAACTGATGTGTGCATCTACACAAGGTAATTACCAAAAAATGCACTCCAAAGGGAAACCATGGATAGAATGTTACAACAGAAACAATCAGGAAAATGTCAAGCACTAATTTGTTGTCCACCAAACCCTTCAGCCTAGAGACTGTGTATAATGACAACTCTCCTAAATCTCTTCCTACTTTCCCCCTTCCCACCCTCTTTACTCACTCCCCATCTCTCTCCTTCTTTCTTTCTTTTCTACTCCCAACCTTCAGTTTAATCGAGTTGATAGTATGACTATGTTCTCAAGTTGTACTCCGTTTTGAATATTTATAAGCGAAACATGATGATTGAATACAATGCAACTGCATTGAAAATTTTAAATCCGATACGATAAGCTTCAGCATTATAAGTACGAAATAATATTGATGTATCACAGCGTTTTATGTTACAAATGTTTGTTAGCCCTTGTACACACGGTCGGAAATTCCGTCAGAAAATGTCCGATCGCACCGTGTTGTCGGATAATCCGACTGTGTGTGGGCTCCATCGGACTTTTTCCGTCGGAATGTCCGACCAACAAAGTTTGAGAGCTGAATATAAAATTTTTCCGACAACATGATCCTTTGATCATGTTTGCAGAGAATTCCATTTGGACAAAGTGCCACGCGTGCTCAGATCAAATCACGAGACCAAAGCTATTGGCTACTAGCCTGAACATAGTCCCTTCTTAACGAACGTCATCACGTTCTGAACTATAGGATTTTCCGACAACTTTATCCGACGTGTGTATGCACCAGTGTGTATGCACCAGTTTTGGACAAAATCCGTCAGAAAAAATCTGACGGATTTTGTGGTCGGAATTCCCGACCGTGTGTACAAGGGCTTAGAGTTTGATGTAAGCTGTAAACCTCAATCTTCAATAAAAAACTATTGGAATTAAAAAAAAAGTCTATCTATCTATCTATCTATCTATCTATCTATCTATCTATCTATCTATCTATCTATCTATCTATCTATCTATCTATCTATCTATCTATCTATCTATCTATCTATCGATCGATCTTATATATATATATATATATATATATATTTATTAAATTGGAGATGCAATCTCAGTTTAAGTTGAATTCCTTCACTTCACATCCAGGCCAATTCTGACATTTCTCTCCTACATGTAAAATTCATAATTTTTTTGCTAGAAAATTACATAGAACCCCCAAACATTATATATGTTTTTTTTAGCAAAGACCCTAGAGAATACAATGGCAGTTGTTGCAACTTTTTATCTTGCACGGTATTTGCGCAGCAATTTTTCAAACACGTTTTTTTCCGAAAAAAAAAACGTTTTATGCTTACAAAAAAAAAACAGTAAAGTTAGCCCAATTTTTTTGCATAATGTGATAGATGAAGATATGTCAAGTAAATAGATACCCATCATGTCACGCTTCAAAATTGCATACGTTCGTGGAATGGCGCCAAACTTTGGTATTTAAAAATCCCCATAGGTGACGCTTTAAAATTTTTTACTGGTTACATGTTTTTCATTGCAGAGGAGGTCTAGGGCTAGAATTATTGCTCTCGCTCTAACGTTCGCGGCGATACCTCACATGTGTGGTTTGCATACCGTTTTCATATGTGGGCGGTACTTACGTATGCGTTCGCTTCTGCGTACGAGCTCACAGGGACAGGGGCGCTTTAATTTTTTTTTTTTATTGTTAATTTTACTTTTATTTTTTTAGTTTGACACTTAAAAAAAAAAAAAAAAAACTTGATTACTTTTATTCCTATTACAAGGAATGTAAACATCCCTTGTAATAGGAATATGGGACGATCGGACCTATTTACAGTGAGATATGGGGGGTCAATAAGACCTCGCATCTCTCCTCTAGGCTGGAAAGCCTAAAATAAAAAAAAATAAAAAACGATCACGGCTTCCCAGCCAAATCGGCGCCGTTATTTTGAATGCAGAGGCCGGGCGTGACGTCATAACATTGCACCCGGCCTCCGAACGATCATAGACACTCCGGGGACGATCTGGTCCACCGGAAATCTCTATGGTATCATCTGGGGGCCGGCGGATCCTGTGCCCGACTCACCGATGGAAGCGGTGAGTCGGTAGAAGCACTGGAGGGCGGCGGGAGGGGGGGGGGGCGTCCCCTCCCGCCGCCCATAAGAACGATCAAGTGGCGGAAAACAGCCGCTATGATCATTCTTATGGTGCAGGGAATCGCCGTCTGAAAATGCCGATATCTCAAGTGACTGCACAGTTTCGGACAGCACATGTCCTTCATCAAGCTGCATATAGTAAATAGTTTTTTTTTTATATAACTGGTTTCAAATGTGCAGAGTTCTCATCTAGGCAGTCAGGGGTGTTGCTGGGTCTACAAAACATCTGGGGCTAGAGCCCATAGCAGCGTAGTAAAGAAAGTCATACACTTGGGCTGGCATACACATATACAGTAATATTTATGTGTGTGTGTGTTTATATATCCCCAGAGAGCCCCCCACTTACATCCGGGTCCCCAGAGACCCCCTCCTTACATCAGGGTCCCCAAAGAGCCTCCCCCTTGCATCAGGGTCCCCAAAGATCTTCCCCCTTGCATCAGGGTTCCCAGAGAGCCCCCCACTTTCATACGGGTCCCCAGAGAGCATCTTCTTACATCAGGGTCCCCAAAGAGCCTCCCTCTTGCATCAGGGTTCCCAGAGAGCCCTCCTTACATCAGGGTCCCCAAAGAGCCTCCCCCTTGCATCAGGGTCCCCAAAGAGCCTCCCCCTTGCATCAGGGTCCCCAGAGAGCCCCCCACTTACATCTGGGTCCCCAGAGAGCACCTCCTTACATCAGGGTCCCCAAAGAGCCTCCCCCTTGCATTAGGGTCCCCAAAGAGCCTACCCCTTGCATCAGGGTTCCCAAAGAGCCCTCCTGACATCAGGGTCCCCAAAAAGTTAAAAAAAAATGTTGCTTCCTGTTTTCTGGTAGAAGCAAGGAAGTTCAAATAAGTCCGCAAGCTTTCTTGTGAATCACACTTTGGCTGGTAAACTAAAATTCAAGAAATGTACTCATGGTGTACGAGATAGTGGGGGAAAAAAATCTGCCTACATTCTCAGATACAGGGAAACTGAAATATAAAATCATGTCACCCACAAATAATATTAATAATGCCACGTACACACGACCGGACTTTTCGGCAGGCTAGGTTCGACGGTCTTCCCCACTGACTTTCGGTGGAGTTCCGATGGACTTTCCAAACAAACGGACTTGGCCACACACAAGCGGACTAAGTACCGTTCAAAAGTTCATTCAAAAGTCCGTTCGTTTTGAACGTGATGATGTAAGACGGGACTAAAAAAGGAAATTCAATGGCCAGTAGCCAATAGCTTCCATTGCGTCGTATTTGGCCTGTCGGACCAGCACACAGACGAACGGTTTTCCCGATAGGAATTGAGTCCGTCGGACAGATTTGAAACATGTTCTATTTCTAGGTCCGTTGGATTTTTAAGATGAAAAATTATCGGATTAGCCCACACACAATCGGATTGTCCGACGGAATCAGTCCGAACTAGAACCTAGTCTGCCGGAAAGTGTGTACGCGGCATTACATTTTCTTGGGTACAATAAGAAATCGGTAAAGCGATTGACAATTCTGTTCTTGTCCACCTTGGAGTTATAGGCGTTGCTACCCAAATTATTCAAATTTTTTTTTTGGGATGTTGAGATACAAAGGTAGCAAAACCTCTCTTAGCAAGTTGTCAGTGGGGTGATTCCCCCTATTGGAAGATTCCTCCCTTATTCCAGTTCTAAGGAAAACACAGAGATTTGGATTTTTGTTTCTCACTTACTGTCCTGGTGACAATGGAGAGGGTGAGGCTTCCCCACAGGGATAAAAACAGCAATAAAAACTTGACCAAAAAAAATATATATATACAAATATAATAAATATATATATTTTTTTACATTTATGTTTATATATATATATTTATTTATTTATGTTTATATATATATATATATATATATATATATATATATATATATATATATATATATATATATATATATATATATATATATATATATATATATATATATATATATATATATATACATACATATATATACATATATAATAAAAATAAATAAAACAATAAAATAAATAAATAAAATAAAAATAAAAAAGAATTAAAAAAAGATTTTAAGTTTCAAAACCTTCCCCATTTTTTTTTTCCTCAATAAAGGTTTTTTTTAAATGTTTTATAAATGTAAAAATACAATGAGGTTAACATTCTACATTTATATTCAAATATATATATACATATATATATATATATATATATATATATATATATATATATATATATATATATATATATATATATATATATATATATATATATATATATATATATATATAATACTAATAATACTAACACTAATACTAATAATACTAATAATATATATATATATATATATATATATATATATATATATATATATATATATATCAATTTATTATAAAACATGAAGTATGTGAGGTGATGGAACACACAAAATACCCTGGTGGCTAGCTAGGAGGAGAGAAACTACATAGTTTTGAAGATACATACAATTACAATAGAGATACAGTGCCTTGCAAAAGTATTCACCCCCCTTGGCTTTTTACCGATTTTGTTACATTACTGCCTTTAATTCAATGTTTTTTTTTTGTTTTGTTTTTTATCTGAATTATATGTGGTGGATCAGAACACAATAGTCTAAGTTGGTGAAGTAAAATTAGAAAAATATATACATAAAACAGTTTTTCAGAAATAAAAAAACTGATAATTGGCATGTGCGTATGTATTCACCCCCTTTGTTATGAAGCCCATAAAAAGCTCTGGTGCAACCAATTACCTTCAGCAGTCACATAATTAGTGAAATGATGTCTACCTGTGTGCAATCTAAGTGTCACATGATCTGTCATTACATAGGCACACCTTTTTGAAAGGCCCCAGAGGTGGCAACACCTAAGCAAGAGGCACCACTAACCAAACACTGCCATGAAGACCAAGGAACTCTCCAAACAAGTAAAGGACAATGTTGTTATGAAGTACAAGTCAGGGTTAGGTTATAAAAAAAATATCCAAATCTTTGATGATCCCTCGGAGTACCATCACATCTATCATAACCAAATGGAAAGAACATGGCACAACAGCAAACCTGCCAAGAGACGGCCGCACACCAAAACTCACGGAACGGGCAAGGAGGGCATTAATCAGAGAGGCAGCACAGAGACCTAAGGTAACCCTGGAGGAGCTACAGAGTTCCACAGCAGAGACTGGAGTATCTGTACATAGGAAGACAATAAGCTGTACGCTCCATAGAGTTGGGATTTATGGCAGAGTGGGCAGAAGAAAACCATTACTTTCAGCAAAAAATACAAAATGGCGCGTTTTGAGTTTGTGAAAAGGCATGTGGGAGACTCCCAAAATGTATGGAGGAAGGTGCTCTGATCTGATGAGACTAAAATTTAACGTTTTGGCCATCAAAGAAAACGCTATGTCTGGTACAAACCCAACACATCACATCACCCAAAGAACACCATCCCCACTGTGAAACATGGTGGTGGCAGTATCATGCTGTGGGGATGTTTTTCAGCAGTCGGAACTGGGAAACTGGTCAGAGTTGAGGGAAAGATGGATGGTGCTAAATACAGGGATATTCTTGAGCAAAACCTGTACCGCTCTGTGTGTGTTGTGAGGCTAGGACGGAGGTTCACCTTCCAGCAGGACAATGACCCCAAACACACTGCTAAAGCAACACTTGAGTGGTTTAAGGGGAAACATGTAAATGTGTTGGAATGGCCTAGTCAAAGCCCAGATATCAATCTAATAAAAAATCTGTGGTCAGACTTAAAGATTGCTGTTCACAAGCGCAAACCATCCAACTTGAAGGAGTTGGAGCAGTTTTGCAAGGATGAAGAATGGGCAAAAATCCCAGTGATAAGATGTGGCAAGACTCATAGAGACTCATCCAAAAGCGACTTGGAGCTGTGATAGCCGCAAAAGGCGGCCCTACAAAAGTATTGGCTTTAGGGGGGTGAATAGTTATGCACATTTACTTTTTCTGTTATTTTGTCCTATTTGTTGTTTGCTTGACAATAGAAAAAAAAAACATCTTGAAAGCTGTGGGCGTGTTCTGTAAATTAAATGATGCAAATCCTCAAACAATCCATATTAATTCCAGGTTTGCGAGGCAACAAAACACGAAAAATGCCAAGGGGGGGGGGGGGGAGTGAATAACGTAACTTTGTTGCCATTTTCAATAAGTGTTTTATATATATATATATATATATATATATATATTTTTTTTTTTTTTATATTATATATTTATATTATATATATATATATATATATATATATATATATATATATATATATATATATATATATATATATATATATATATATATATTATATATATATATATTTATTTATATTTATATTATATATATATTATATATTCTTTTTAAAGAATTTAATAAAAAAAAGAAGACAACTTACATCCCTGTGGATATATAACAAGGCACCAGCAGATGAAAATCCAGCCTCCCATCGTTTCTTGTGATGTTGTGACTGCCGGGGACAGCTGAGGTTTTCACACTTCCCCAAAGGATGGTGGACACACATATGCAAAAACTACAAAATGTACACACAATTTTAGCCCCTAGCCAACATCCTGTTTATTTTAAAGGCCCAGTCTTCACACCCACTCTTAAAGGAAACGTACTTTACTTGGACCCTACCATATTTGTATTTGCAACCAAAAAATAAATTCACTTCAATGTAGGCCGGCATTCGACATACATTCTTATTAAATGTCATTAAATAGTTAATTTACATTATTTAAATCGATATTAAAATAATTTGAAAATCTGCTGAGTAGAGTTAAAATTCAGATGGAATTTGTCATGGCCCACATTTTTTTTTATTTTTTATGGAGACTGGTTCGGACTTGCTTTGACTTTTGTTGAACTTCCCTTTAGTGGTACCTCCCTTTGGATGTTGGCCAATTAAAAAAAGAAATAAAAAATGGCTGAACTACGACTGATTACAATTTTTTTTCATAAGGTCACTCTTCCTTCTTACCGAAATCATTAAAAAAACTTCAGAAAAATCAATATATAAACATTTAACAATTGATGAGAAAAGCTTATTTAAAACTGAATAGACTTGGACCAGATTCTATGTATTTACAGTGCCTTGAAAAAGTATTCATACCCCTTGAAGGGTTCCACATTTTGTCATGTTACAGCCAAAAACGTACATGTATTTTATTGGAATTTTATGTGATCGTCCAACACAAAATGGCAACATAATTGTGAAGCGGAAGGAAAATGATAAATGATTTTCAAACTTTTCTTTACAAATAAATATGTGAAAAGTGTGGAAGGGGGGCATTTGTATGGAGCCCCTTTTATTCTGATACCCCTAACTAAAATCTAGTGGAACCAATTGCCTTCAGAAGTCACCTAATTAGTAAATAGAGTCCACCTCTGTGTAATTCAAACTCAATATAAAAAAAGCTTTTCTGTGAAGCCCTTAGAGGTTTGCTAGAGAACCTTAGTGAACAAAAAGAATCATGGAGGCCAAGGAAGACACCAGACAGGTCAGGAATAAAGTTGTGGAGAAGTGGGGAGGGGGGGGGGGAATTTAGAGAAGAAACAATGCTGGCACATATAGCATTAATCTTGAAGGAGGCAAAGGATCCCATGGCAGTTGAAAGCTATAGACCAATCTCCCTTTTGAATTCAGATATAAAATAGTTTTCAAAAATTATTGCGGAACGATTGAGGCCCTATGTGCCAGATTGGATACAGAAGGATCAGGTGGGTTTTATTCAAGGGAGAGAGGGGAGAGACAATGTTTTGAAAACCATTATGTTAATGCAGGAAGCAATCAGACAGGGAGCCCCCACTGTACTCGTGTCGATAGATGCTGAAAAAGCATTCGACAGGGTCAGTTGGGGGTTCCTTTTTGAAGCATTAAGACATTCAATGTCAATGGATGCGCAAATAGGATCTGTAGTCATTCGATCTCACCATCTGCTGCGATTGCTTCGCAGACTCATCCCTTTTATCCCAAAGAATGACAAAGCAGTGGTAGTTGGAACAATCATTAATTCACGACTGGACTACGCAAACTCGCTTTACATAGGATTACCACAATATCAACTTGCGCGATTACAACTGATCCAAAACACGGCGGCAAGGCTGATAACAGGAAAAAAACCCTGGGAATCCATTTCTCCTTCACTGAGGAGCTTACATTGGCTAACCGTAAAAAATCGGATCACGTTCAAGACCCTTTGCCTCACCCACAAATGCGTGCATAGAGAAGCTCTGCAATACCTAATGGAGAAAATAAATCATTACACACCAAACCGCAGTCTTCGATCAGCCAACAAAAACCTCCTCCTCGTGCCCAAAGCCCGGTATAAATCCAAGGGGGATCGGAGATTCGCTGTCCAAGGGCCTCGGCTATGGACTGCTCTACCAATCAACATCCGCCTGGAAGAAAATCACCTGGCTTTTAGGAAAAAACTCAAGACCTTCCTCTTTTAGCAGATGATCAAAGCTCGCCACAGCGCCTAGAGGCGATTCAGTTCGCATTGTGTGCTATATAAGTATTTCATTCATTCATTCATTCATTCATTATGGAATGGGAGAAAGAATGAGAGGATGGACAGAAGCTCTCTACGATCACCCCAAAGCCAGAATAAGAATTAATGGGTCCCTGTCTCGCCCCCTTGAGCTTTTCAATGGGACGAGACAGGGATGCCTACTTTCCCCGCTTTTGTTTATAATGGCATTAGAACCCCTCCTGGTAGCCATTAGGAAAAACCAAGACATCCAGGGAATAAAGGTGCTGGGTAAGGAGTATAAGACTGCAGCTTTTGCAGACGACCTCCTACTATACATGTCTAACCCGAGGATCTCTATCCCGGGAGTAATGAAGGAACTTTTAAAGTTTGGGAAGCTCTCGAATTTTAAAGTGAACATGGCAAAGTCTGAGATATTAAATCTAAATCTGTCGGTAATTGAACAGAACGCACTGCAGGTTAAGTTACCGTTCAGATGGTGCCCGAAAGAACTAGGGTATTTGGGAATAAAACTGACAGTAAAAATGGGAGGTCTGTTTGAGGCTAACTATATCCCTCTCCTGAACAAAATTAAGCAGCATCTTGGTAAGATCCAATATAGAGCTCTTTCATGGATGGGGAGAATAAACGTAACAAAGATGTTTATCTTACCGATATTTACGTATACATGCCAAATGGTCCCTATTTTATTACCCCAAGTGTACTTAAACAAACTTAAAACTATGATCAGAAGATTTATATGGAGGGGAAAATCAGCGAGGGTAGCGTTTAATACTTTGACTAGACGTAAAGAGAGAGGAGGCTTGGCACTACCCGATTTTAAAAAAGTATTATGAGGCTATTATGATATCACGAGTCACGGATTGGATTTACAATGAAAAAGGCAAGGACTGGGCGGAATTAAAAATTAACGTAAGCACAAAGAATGTAGGAGAATTAATATGGATACCAGCAAAATATAGAGAATTAGCGGTTAACACAAGTATATTGACGAAAAATGCACTGCGGGTTTGGGACACAATAAATAAGAGGTATGATTGGGTACATAATTCACCACTAATACCGCTTTTGGATAATATATTTTTCAGACCGGGACAAGAGGAATATATATATTTTAGTAGGTGGGCCAAGAAAGATAGTATCAGATTACACGAGGTTATGGTAGGTGATAGATTATGCACATATGAAGAAAATATTGGGAAATGGGGACATAAGCCACTAGATAAATGGAGACACTCACAACTATACTATTTCACCCAGTCCTTGCCACAGCCACTAAGGGTAAGGGATCAGTTTAGACCTCTAGAAAAATTATTAGCGAACCGGCAAAGCCTTGAAAAAAGGATAGCAAAAATATATAAAATTTTGATAGAAGCAGTGGAATATAAATACCCTGAGTATTTAGGGAAGTGGGAAAGAGAAATAGGCTTTTTAAGTAACATGAACAGAGAAATAAGATATTGAGACGTACTTACTCGGTAGCGATAGACTCACAAACAAGAGAGATGTCATACAAACTCTTGGCTAGGTGGTACATAACCCCACAGCAAGGCAATAAGATTAGTAAAGAGAACCCCTTAAAGTGGTTGTAAACCCTTACAAACCACTTTGACCTACAGGTAAGCCTAGATTAAGGCTTACCTGTAGGTCCAAGCAATATCTCCTAAACCTATATGGTTTAGGAGATATTTGCATGCGCTGTAGACAGTGGCGCGCATACGCACTGAGCGCGGCAGTTCCAAGAATGGTACAGTTTAGGGGGAAAACACTGCGCTACAATTTAGTATATATGGAAAGAGGCCTCAACAGCCAAAAAACAGCAGCCAACACCAAAAAACAAACAAAGTTCAACAAACAAAACAATAAAAACAGTGTAGCGCTTCACTAATAGATGTGGTCAGCATAAATTATATGGATAGAAGCAAAAATGATATAAATAAGAATGCCTAAAGAAAAGTCCAATAATAGCCACACGTTCCACTATATAGCCGGCCCAAGGGTGGTCGAACCGTCACAGAGGGGGGAAATTGGACTGGGCGGGTGTATTCATGCGAGTCTGCTTGACTGTAACATCAGAGAAGAATGGATAAAATACTTCTTACCGACTTAGTTGGACTCATACAGTCATATGACAGTTGAGTCTAGAAGGCTTTAGGTCACAGTTTGGGACCGAGGAGTACGAAGAGGAAGGTCTGTTGAGCTGATGGATGAGCTCCAAACGATTGTAAGCCCTGTGATGGATCCTTTCAAATGGAACGTCAAGGGTGTATGTAGTCAAGCTCAGACATAGCCCGTTGTACTGGTTCTCCAATCTCACCCAAATAGAGAGGGAGACGTTGTGGAGGTTTAAGCCAAGAAAACAGAAAAAAGAAAAAAAGAAAAAGGGCTCCACATGGTGCAGGTCAGATGGTATAAAAAAGGTTGATTTATTGAAGTCAAAAAATAATTAATGACTTAGTGATCACATAGACAGTCTAAAATAAAGATTAAAAGCAATGTAGGGTGCCAACAGCTCGCCCAACGCGTTTCGACATATGTGTCTTCTACAGGGGCATGTTGGGGCCCACCACATTGCTAACAAATATATAAGGAGTCAGAGAGGGGTTCCGCCTACCAAAGGGCGGGGAATCCTATCTCGGACAACCTCTTAAAGATACAATGAACATTTAATCAAATCAGAGAAAGCATCTTTAAACACAATAAATGGATGAGTATGAATAAGATATAAAAATGTCATTGATACAAGCTATCAAATTATTTTAGTGACACAAATATAAGGATAAGCCACCACATTCACAGATAGATATCCATAAGTTAATCATAATATTGAAGGTCTAATCTAACATAAAAATACAAGAAAATCTAGTACATAAAAAGCATCCCCAGAAATCGCATCCAGCACCGATGCAAATTGTTAAGTTAATATAGTGACAAAAATATATAAGTAAGCCACCATGTTCGCAAATAAATGTCTCTAAATCAATCATATTAGACATGGCCTCATCTAACATAAAATTACAAGGAAATCCAATGCACATAAATGGCATATAGAAATCGCATCAAATGCCACTATTAGAAGATCGGACATATACCATCTGTTTCGCATGGATTAAACTGCAACATCACATAAAATGACCTGTTTGCATTTGTGTAGTCTAATATTAAGAACTGTGAGGGTCTGTATGCTATCCGTGTTGTGTTGTTTGAATATCTCAGACTTATTTTACTAACCGTAAGTGGCCAGAAAAGTGTAGATCAGTAACCATAATAGTAGTCCTTATGTGATGATCTATTGTTTACAGTTCAAATCAAAAGGTCAGAAGGTGTGTAATAAAAGAGAAGGTACAGCCAATCACTACATACATATGTCACATGGCCATGGAGGGAGTGACGTGACGTGGCTCTCTGCGATTGGCAGTACGGAGCACGTACAGGAGAGGGAGTGTGCCATGATGCGCTGTCTCCCTCCTTCCCTTGTATTTCTATGTGGTAACCTAGAAGTACATTTGTCCTTGCTATTGGACAAGATGGTCCTTTTCCACTCCCACATCCACTCCCTCCATGGCCATGTGACATATGTATGTAGTGATTGGCTGTACCTTCTCTTTTATTACACACCTTCTGACCTTTTGATTTGAACTGTAAACAATAGATCATCACATAAGGACTACTATTATGGTTACTGATCTACACTTTTCTGGCCACTTACGGTTAGTAAAATAAGTCTGAGATATTCAAACAACACAACACGGATAGCATACAGACCCTCACAGTTCTTAATATTAGACTACACAAATGCAAACAGGTCATTTTATGTGATGTTGCAGTTTAATCCATGCGAAACAGATGGTATATGTCCGATCTTCTAATAGTGGCATTTGATGCGATTTCTATATGCCATTTATGTGCATTGGATTTCCTTGTAATTTTATGTTAGATGAGGCCATGTCTAATATGATTGATTTAGAGACATTTATTTGCGAACATGGTGGCTTACTTATATATTTTTGTCACTATATTAACTTAACAATTTGCATCGGTGCTGGATGCGATTTCTGGGGATGCTTTTTATGTACTAGATTTTCTTGTATTTTTATGTTAGATTAGACCTTCAATATTATGATTAACTTATGGATATCTATCTGTGAATGTGGTGGCTTATCCTTATATTTGTGTCACTAAAATAATTTGATAGCTTGTATCAATGACATTTTTATATCTTATTCATACTCATCCATTTATTGTGTTTAAAGATGCTTTCTCTGATTTGATTAAATGTTCATTGTATCTTTAAGAGGTTGTCCGAGATAGGATTCCCCGCCCTTTGGTAGGCGGAACCCCTCTCTGACTCCTTATATATTTGTTAGCAATGTGGTGGGCCCCAACATGCCCCTGTAGAAGACACATATGTCGAAACGCGTTGGGCGAGCTGTTGGCACCCTACATTGCTTTTAATCTTTATTTTAGACTGTCTATGTGATCACTAAGTCATTAATTATTTTTTGACTTCAATAAATCAACCTTTTTTATACCATCTGACCTGCACCATGTGGAGCCCTTTTTCTTTTTTTCTTTTTTCTGTTTTCTTGGCTTAAACCTCCACAACGTCTCCCTCTCTATTTGGGTGAGATTGGAGAACCAGTACAACGGGCTATGTCTGAGCTTGACTACATACACCCTTGACGTTCCATTTGAAAGGATCCATCACAGGGCTTACAATCGTTTGGAGCTCATCCATCAGCTCAACAGACCTTCCTCTTCGTACTCCTCGGTCCCAAACTGTGACCTAAAGCCTTCTAGACTCAACTGTCATATGACTGTATGAGTCCAACTAAGTCGGTAAGAAGTATTTTATCCATTCTTCTCTGATGTTACAGTCAAGCAGACTCGCATGAATACACCCGCCCAGTCCAATTTCCCCCCTCTGTGACGGTTCGACCACCCTTGGGCCGGCTATATAGTGGAACGTGTGGCTATTATTGGACTTTTCTTTAGGCATTCTTATTTATATCATTTTTGCTTCTATCCATATAATTTATGCTGACCACATCTATTAGTGAAGCGCTACACTGTTTTTATTGTTTTGTTTGTTGAACTTAGTTCCAAGAATGGAGCTGCCGCATTTGTCGACTCCCGTGCGCATGTGCGGGAGTGACGTCATCGCGGCTTCGCCGAATGACAGCGGCGGAGCTGCGAGACACCACCAGCAAGATGGATGCGGCGGACTACAGGGGACAGCGGCGACTTCGCTGGCTCCTGTGTCAGGTAAGTGACACATAATGGACTACTGTGCGATGCATAGTAGTCCATTATGCTTTACCTTTGCAGGGAAAAAAAGAGGAAGTAAACTCATCAGGGTTTTCTTCCTCTTTAAAGTGCTGGAGAGGATGCTCGGTGGTGGAATCTTTTGCACATCTGTGGTGGGAGTGCCCTAAAATACAATTATACTGGGGGAAAATAATAGAAGCAAGCTTCAACATAACAGGTGAAAGGATTAGGAGTGATCCATGGGTGTGCTTATTCCATAACACAGAAGAGGGAGAGAGAGAGTATGGACAGTCCCTGATCCCTTGCCTGTTGAACTCTGCTAAAGCTTTGATCCCGCGGAGATGGAAAACCCAGGATCCCCCCACAATGAAGGAATGGGTAGCAAGACTGGAAAAGATAAGAGATATTGAAGATACGATTTTCAAGTCAGAGCATTTAGAGGAGAGACACCAGAATAAGTGGAGGCAATGGCTGCAATTTCGAAAATCTGAAAATTACCTGAAGTTGCTTGAATGTTAGTGAGTCCCAATAATGGAAGGATCGAGTGAGAGAGGGATGGGAGGAGGGAGGGAGAGTGTGGGGAAAAAGAGGATATTTATTGGAGATTATGTTAAGTAGATGGAATTTTGTAAAGAAGAGAGAATGTCTGATAAATTTGAAAATAAAGAATTAAAAAAAAAAAGTTGTGGAGAAGTATAAAGCAGGGTTAGGTTCTAAAAATATATCTACGCTTTGATCATCTCACGGAGCTCTGTTCAATCCATCATCTGAAAATGGAAAGAGTATGGGCACAACTGCAAACCTACCAAGACATGGCCGTCCACCTAAACTGACCGGGCCGGGCAAGGAGAGCATTCATCAGAGGAGCAGCCAAGAGGTCCATGGTAACTCTGGAGGAGCTGCAGAGATCCACAGCTCAGGGGGGAGAATCTGTCCACAGGACAGCTATTAATCATGCTCCCTTTATGGAAGAGTGACAAGAAGAAAGCCATTGGTGAAAGAAAGTCATAAGAAGTCCTGTTTGCAGTTTGCGAGAAGCCATGTGGGGGAGGGGGCAGCAAACATGTGGAAGAAGGTGATCTGGTCAGATGAGACCAAAATTCAACTTTTT
>NW_027507791.1:40100439-40147939 GCF_037356315.1 Lithobates pipiens | reverse complement strand
GTTTTTATGCTGTTTTTTGCTGTTTTTTGTGCTGGTCTTTATGCTAGTTTTTATGCTGGTTTTTGGTGCTGTTTCTTATGATGGTTTTTATGCTGTTTTTTGCTGGTTTTGATGTTGCTTTTTATGCTGTTTTTTTGCATTTTTTTATGCTTTTTTTGCTGGTTTTATACAGTTTTTTTTGCTGGTTTTTATGCTGTTGTTTTGCTGGTTTTTGTGCTGCTTCTTATGCTGGTTTTTATGCTGGTTTTATGCTGTTTTTTGCAGTTTTTTATGCTTTTTTTTGCTGGTTTTTATGCTGTTTTTTGCTGGTTGTTATGCAGTTTTTTTGCTGGTTTTTACGCTGTTTTTTGCTGGTTGTTATGCTGTTTTTTTGCTGGTTTTATACTGTTTTTTTGCTGGTTTTTATGCTGTTTTTGCTGGTTTTATGCTGTTTTTTGCTGGTTTTTGTGCTGGTCTTTATGCAAGTTTTTATGCTGTTTTTGTGCTTTTTTTGCTGGTTTTGATGTTGCTTTTTATGCTGTTTTTTGTGTCGTTTCTTATGATGGTTTTTATGCTGTTTTTTGTGCCGTTTCTTATGATGGTTTTTATGCTGTTTTTTGTGCTGGTCTTTATGCTGTTTTTTGCATTTTTTTATGCTTTTTTTTGCTGGTTTTTATACAGATTGTTTGCTGGTTTTTATGCTGTTGTTTTGCTGGTTTTTATGCTGGTCTTTATGCTGGTTTTTATGCTGGTTTTATGCAGTTTTTTGCAGTTTTTTATGCTTTTTTTTGCTGGTTTTTAATGCAGTTTTTTTGCTGGTTTTTATGCTTTTTTTGCTGGTTTTTGTGCTGGTCTTTATGCTGTTTTTTATGCTGTTTTTGCTGGTTTTATGCTGTTTTTTGCTGGTTTTTGTGCTGGTCTTTATGCAAGTTTTTATGCTGTTTTTGTGCTTTTTTTGCTGGTTTTGATGTTGCTTTTTATGCTGTTTTTTGTGTCGTTTCTTATGATGGTTTTTATGCTGTTTTTTGTGCCGTTTCTTATGATGGTTTTTATGCTGTTTTTTGTGCTGGTCTTTATGCTGTTTTTATGCTGTTTTCTGCATTTTTTTATGCTTTTTTTGCTGGTTTTTATACAGATTGTTTGCTGGTTTTTATGCTGTTGTTTTGCTGGTTTTTGTGCTGGTCTTTATGCTGGTTTTTATGCTGGTTTTATGCATTTTTTTGCAGTTTTTTATGCTTTTTTTTGCTGGTTTTTAATGCATTTTTTTGCTGGTTTTTATGCTGTTTTTTGCTTTTTGTTATACAGTTTTTTTGCTGGTTTTTATGCTTTTTTTTTGCTGGTTTTTGTGCTGGTCTTTATGCTGTTTTTTATGCTGTTTTTGCTGGTTTTATGCTGTTTTTTGCTGGTTTTTGTGCTGGTCTTTATGCAAGTTTTTATGCTGTTTTTGTGCTTTTTTTGCTGGTTTTGATGTTGCTTTTTATGCTGTTTTCCTGGTGCCTCCATGGCAGCATACCTGTGACAAGCTCCGCCTTGGCTCCTCCCTCAGGACTAGTGAATATTATAAAAGAAAAGGTTAGTACAGCCCCCGCATTCTCCTTTTTTTCCTCATACCTCATGGCAGTGAATCCTGGTCGGCGTCCTTACCTTCTGCATTCGGCAGCGTCCGTCCGGGTTCAAGCCTCTCCCGGACGCAGTTCCTTCTCTTGGGCAGCTAAACGCGCTTATAAGGTTGGAAGTCCCTTCTGTAGGATCTTTTGGGACAAGCAGTTTGTCTCTTAAGTAAGAGCTTTATCTGCAAATTGATCAGGCACCAGCTCATTCATGGTAACGGAGGCAGCAGCTATTTCTACATTTCTTTGTTTTTTCCCCTTCTCTCTTTTCTTCCTTCCTTTCCTTTCCCTTTTTTTTAGGTTTTATATCTTTATCTTTTCCCTTTTCTCTTCCCTCTCTCTTTTGCTCTCTTCCCCTCCCCAACCTTCCATTTCTTTCTTTGTTTCTTTTCTTTTGACCTCCCATTTGTTTGTTTCTCTCAGACAATCTCCCTCTTAGCCCCTGTCGCCATTCCCGGCTCCTAAGGAGCCGCGCGCGCTCAGCGCCGGCGTTTTATTTAACTTTCGGCGTTTCCCGCCGTGCTCTGCGCATGCGCCGGCGGCGTGAGGCTTCTAGCTTACTGTTCCGCCGATCGGCGCATGCGCAGTGGATTCGGAGGCCGCGGCGGCCATCTTTGATAAGGGCACAGTGACGTCTGTGCCCTCAAAATCTCAAAGACAGGATAGAGGCGTGCCCTGCCTCTCCTGTTCTACTGTTTATCTCCCTGATGGCCTCAGTGGAACGCCTGTGGCTGCAGGGAGAACTGCAACTCTGAGTTTAAAAAAAAAAAAAAAAAAAAAAAAAAGAGAAGATGGATTAATTAACTAAATAGTATAAAATTAAATAAACATTAAATTATTAAATAAAATTAATAAAAAATAATTAAATAAATTATTTTATTTACAAAAAAAAAATAATAATAATTAAATAAGTTATTTTATTTACAAAAAAAAATAAAAAAATAAATAAAAAATTTAAAATATATATATATAATTTAACCCCCCCCCCAAAAAAAAAAAAAAAAAAGGACAGGAGGACAAAATGTAGATTTAGACGTATTTTAGATGTATTTATTAAAGTCCCTTTTTTCCAGTCAAGGACACGGTTGGTTGATTTTTCTCCTCTAAAACTCTTTTCTTAGCTGCTGCTTCTGCTAATCCGTCTAGTATGAGCCATTCGCCACCCGCACAAGATCCTACTCTACACCTGAGGTAAGGACCTACGTCCAGGTAAGTTGATACACTTTAAAAAAAAAAAAAAAGAGTGCACTCAGGCTGGTACTTTATGTATTTCAGTCCTGTACGCCAGAAGATGTCTAAGAGGACCTCAAGGCGACATGAAGGCGATGATGACTCTAGTCACAGCAGAGACAGGTCGTCCTGGCATGGGGATTATAGAAGTGGCAGAAAGCATCGGCCAAAAAGGCGCCATCACTCATGCTCCCCGAGACCTAGATCTCCAAGATGTCAGGCGTGTGGAGCTGCCCCACTTTCAGACAAACTGATCTGTTTGAGATTGCCTCAGGGACGATGCAGCTGAAGGTCTGCAAATGGCGGACCTACTTAAGAAAGCAGTAAAGGACTCCCTTGCGGAATTGGTAGCCACATGACGACGCAACAACCAGCGTCTCCTCCTCAGGAGCAAACGGCTGAGGCTGAGGCTTCCATCCCGGGGATGTCCACAAGTGGAATTTTTCGTCTGTCGCCGGCATCCTCCTCTAAACATCAGGAAGAGAATGCCATCTCAGAGGAATCATCTGATGACCTAGATGCCTCTGGCTTTGCTTTCGCTATGGTCCAGCCTTATGTACAGGCAGCTAAACAAGCGATCGGCTGGGAGGGACCAACACAAAGGTTTAAGAAGTCTAAATCGTACTTCCCCTTTCTCAAACGTCG
This sequence comes from Lithobates pipiens, assembly GCF_037356315.1. NCBI lineage: Eukaryota > Metazoa > Chordata > Amphibia > Anura > Ranidae > Lithobates > Lithobates pipiens. Next base: position 40,144,475 of record NW_027507791.1, on the reverse strand, counting down.
GATCTCCGTTTTTCCTCTCATGGACGAGATCAGGGATGTGATTGAGGAAGAGTGGGAAAAGACAGAGAAAATGTTCTCTATTAATCGGTTGGGAAAGTTATTCCCTCTCTCATAGCCTGATTCCGCAATGCTGGAGGGTTCTCCAGTGGTCGACGCAGCAGTGGTAAGGTTGGCAAAGAATGTCACATTGCCCCCGGAAGACTCAACTTCTTTTAAGACTCCAGATGGCAGACAACGCCTGTAAACCTGTCATAGCCCTGACATCAGTGTCCAATGCGCTACGCGTCTGGACAGATAATATAGAGTCAGCAGTCCAACAGGACATCCCAGAGGAGGATATAATCAAGGCCTTGGATGAGCTGAAGTTCTCAGCAGACTTTATTGGTGAAGCCGTCATCGATTCAATTCGTTGCTCCGCAAGGGCAATGCTCCACACAGTTATGGCCAAATGGGCCTTGTGGCTGAAACCGTGGGCAGCAGATATCGCCTCCAAACAGAACTGGTGCAAGATACCATTTGATGGTGAAGCCTTGTTTGGGGGAAAAAAACTGGACAAGGACATCTCTCGAGTCACTGGTGGAAAATCAGGCCTGCTACCCCAAGACAGGTGATCTAGGCGCTCCAGGACAATCGCACCTATATTCCAATACTCCAAGAATAAGGATTACCGATAGTCCAGGCAGGGAAAAGGCTTCAGGCATAATTGGGAAAGCACACAGTCCACGTTCCTCAAAACCCGAAGACAGAGACCAATGCCTAACCCACAGGATTCTACTATATCCTTTCGACGCCTGGCCAGCCCAAGCGATTCCTGTGTGGGCCAAGCTAAAACACTTCTCAAAGATCTGGGAGCAAAAGTGCAGGGATTCTTGGGTAGTCTCCACAGTCAAATATGGCCATTTTGGGCCGTTCCTAGACAAACCTCCCAAGGTCCTCTTCTCCCTGACAAGGGTGTCAAGGTTCCCCCCTAAAAAACGGAAGTGCTACAGCAATTTCTTCTCTCCTTGCAGTAACAGCAAGCGGTAGTTCCAATGCCTCCATCAGAGATATTTTCGGGTTTTTACTCAACCCTGTTTCCAGTCCCCAAGAGAAATGGAGGGTGGAGACCCGTGATAGACCTAAAAAGTCTAAATCGTTATTTCTTCCTAGTAAGATTCAAAATGGAGTCACTACGAACGATTATTTGTGTAGACCAATCAGGGGGCTGGATGTTGTCAATAGACTTGCAGGACGCTTACCTGCATATACCCATACTCCCTCCTTTCCAGAAGTATCTGAGATTGGCGGTGGGGCAGGTACATCTCTAATTCCAGAGTCTTCCATTGGGCCTCTGCACATCGCCAAGAGTCTTCACAAAGACCCCAATTGCCATCATAGCCCCTCTGAGAGAATTGGGGCTTCGGGTATGCCACTACTTGGACGACCTTCTACTGCTGGCAAAAGACTGTGGAACAGGTGGTATCTATCCCAACCCATACACTTGACGACCTTGATGCTCAGGAGTCTGCATTGGTAGATGAAGAAACAGACACTTCTGAAATCACGCCCGTTAGGGCATGTCGACTGGATCACAGTTAATACCAATGCCAGTGCAGCATGTTGGGGAGCACACTGCAACCGGATCTCAGTGCAGCGTAGATGGTCCTTCCATACAACAGGCCTGGTGTCGAATGTCCTGCAGGTCAGAGCGGCCTACCTTGCGTTACTAGCCCTAAGGTTCGAGATTACAGGGAAACCTGTTCTCCTCCGAATGGACAACAGGGCTGCGGTATCCTATGTACACCGGCAAGGGGGGACACGCAGCAGGTCCCTCCTGAAGGAGGTGGAACCCATAATACTCTGGGCAGAAAGGAATCTAAAGGACCTGAGGGCAGTTTATCTGCCCGGCCATCTCAACTTGAGGGCCGACCGCCTTTCCCGCAAGTTTGCGGATGCCAACGAATGGTCTCTACACCCGGAGATTTTCGACTGGATAGTGAACCAGTGGGGTCCCCTCGAGATAGACCTATTTGCAACAGCACTCAATACCAAGCTTCCAAGGTGCATCTCAAGGCTTCCTCAACCCCAAGCGGAGGTATTAGATGCCCTCTCAGCCCCCTGGGCATGCAATCGGGCCTATGCCTTCCCTCCACGGCCTTTCATTCCAAGATTCCTGTCAAGGCTTATGATTATGAAACCTCGACAGTGATAACGGTCCTACTGTACTGGCCAACACGCCCTTGGTTCCCCACAGCAATGTATCTAAGTACCCGACTTCCAGTCAAGGTTCCAATAATACCTCTTCGCCTCTCGCAAGGATGTCACACCCTTCCAGATCCCCGCAGGCTGGATCTTCACATCTGACAGCTGAAAGGGAAAGGTTCCAATCTCTAGGGTGTTCCAACAAAGTGATCGCAACCCCGCTCAAGGCAAGAAAACCATCCACAAACAAAAGTTCAGGGCCTTCATGATTGGCAGAAGCTGTGATCCAGATTCCCCATCATCCTCTCAAATTCTTGAGTTTTTGCAGGCAGGCCTAGACCTAGGTCTTGCACTAGGTACACTAAAAGTACAGGTATCAGCATTTTCATTGGCAAACCAGTAGAAGATGGGCCGAGGACTCATTAATAATACAATTCTTCAAAGCTGTCAAAAAGATCCGACCGCCAACTAAACAATCTTTTCCCACTTGGGACCTTGCTATTATCCTAGAGTCCTTAGCCAGTCCACCTTTTTGCCCCTTCGGAGTCAGCATCGCTTTGGAATCTAGCCTAGAAGCTAGCCTTCCTGATAGCTATAACCTCTGGCAGACGGATTTCAGAGCTCCAAGCTTTAGGAGCAGATCATAATCATATCATATTCTATCCGGACAGAGTAGAACTCAGAACAGTGCGAGGATTTATTCCCAAAGTCGCATCATCCTTAAACATGTCAGAACCTTGGGCACTCCCAACATTTTCAGAACAGGACTCTGGTTCTCTTCATGAGCTAGACATTGCCTCCACTTTGAAATGCTATCTGCAGGCCACAGCATCATTCAGGGATTCCATCAGGCTGTTTATAATTCCCTGGGGCAAACACCAAGGCAAGGAGGCGTCAGCAAGAACGATTGCCTCATGGATCGTTAGACTCATTCACAAGGTGTACAGGACAAAGGGGCTGGAACCCCCTTTGGCGGTCAGGGCGCTCTCCACCAGAGCAGTTTCTGCCTTTTGAGCGGCAAGAGCGAATGTGTTAATTGAAACTATTTGTGGGGCAGCGACTTGGTCGTCCCGACATACGTTTCTGAAACATTGCAGGGTGGACCCAGGAGCTCTTGCATCGGTGGAGTTTGGCAGACAGGCAGTCACATCAGCCCTCGCTTCTTCTAAATAATAATTTCTTTAAAATAGACTTCTAAGCATCCCACCCATCTCAGCTAGTTATTTGTCACAGGTATGCTGCCATGGAGGCACCAGGAAAACAGAAAATTGTACCATACTTACCGTAATTTTCTTTTCCTGGTGCCTATCCATGGCAGCATACAATCCCACCCTCGGTATTCTATATTACGGAGAATGCGGGGGCTGTACTAACCTTTTCTTTTATAATATTCACTAGTCCTGAGGGAGGAGCCAAGGCGGAGCTTGTCACAGGTATGCTGCCATGGATAGGCACCAGGAAAAGAAAATTACGGTAAGTATGGTACAATTTTCTGTTTTTTGTGTCGTTTCTTATGATGGTTTTTATGCTGTTTTTTGTGCCGTTTCTTATGATGGTTTTTATGCTGTTTTTTGTGCTGGTCTTTATGCTGTTTTTATGCTGTTTTTTGCATTTTTTTATGCTTTTTTTGCTGGTTTTTATACAGATTGTTTGCTGGTTTTTATGCTGTTGTTTTTCTGGTTTTTATGCTGCTTCTTATGCTGGTTTTTATGCTGGTTTTATGCAGTTTTTTTGCAGTTTTTAATGCTTTTTTTTGCTGGTTTTTAATGCAGTTTTTTTGCTGGTTTTTATGCTGTTTTTTGCTGGTTGTTATACTGTTTTTTTGCTGGTTTTTATGCTTTTTTTTTTTGCTGGTTTTTGTGCTGGTCTTTATGCTGTTTTTTTATGCTGTTTTTGCTGGTTTTATGCTGTTTTTTGCTGTTTTTTTGTGCTGGTCTTTATGCAAGTTTTTATGCTGTTTTTGTGTTTTTTTTGCTGGTTTTGATGTTGCTTTTTATGCTGTTTTTTGTGCCGTTTCTTATGATGGTTTTTATGCTGTTTTTTGTGCTGGTCTTTATGCTGTTTTTATGCTGTTTTTTGCATTTTTTTTATGCTTTTTTTGCTGGTTTTTATACAGATTGTTTGCTGGTTTTTATGCTGTTGTTTTGCTGGTTTTTGTGCTGGTCTTTATGCTGGTTTTTATGCTGGTTTTATGCAGTTTTTTGCAGTTTTTTATGCTTTTTTTTTGCTGGTTTTTAATGCAGTTTTTTTGCTGGTTTTTATGCTGTTTTTTGCTGGTTGTTATACTGTTTTTTTTGCTGGTTTTTATGCTTTTTTTGCTGGTTTTTGTGCTGGTCTTTATGCTGTTTTTTATGCTGTTTTTTCTGGTTTTATGCTGTTTTTTGCTGGTTTTTGTGCTGGTCTTTATGCAAGTTTTTATGCTGTTTTTGTGCTTTTTTTGCTGGTTTTGATGTTGCTTTTTATGCTGTTTTTTGTGTCGTTTCTTATGATGGTTTTTATGCTGTTTTTTGTGCCGTTTCTTATGATGGTTTTTATGCTGTTTTTTGTGCTGGTCTTTATGCTGTTTTTATGCTGTTTTCTGCATTTTTTTATGCTTTTTTTGCTGGTTTTTATACAGATTGTTTGCTGGTTTTTATGCTGTTGTTTTGCTGGTTTTTGTGCTGGTCTTTATGCTGGTTTTTATGCTGGTTTTATGCATTTTTTTGCAGTTTTTTATGCTTTTTTTTGCTGGTTTTTAATGCATTTTTTTGCTGGTTTTTATGCTGTTTTTTGCTTTTTGTTATACAGTTTTTTTGCTGGTTTTTATGCTTTTTTTTTGCTGGTTTTTGTGCTGGTCTTTATGCTGTTTTTTATGCTGTTTTTGCTGGTTTTATGCTGTTTTTTGCTGGTTTTTGTGCTGGTCTTTATGCAAGTTTTTATGCTGTTTTTGTGCTTTTTTTGCTGGTTTTGATGTTGCTTTTTATGCTGTTTTCCTGGTGCCTCCATGGCAGCATACCTGTGACAAGCTCCGCCTTGGCTCCTCCCTCAGGACTAGTGAATATTATAAAAGAAAAGGTTAGTACAGCCCCCGCATTCTCCTTTTTTTCCTCATACCTCATGGCAGTGAATCCTGGTCGGCGTCCTTACCTTCTGCATTCGGCAGCGTCCGTCCGGGTTCAAGCCTCTCCCGGACGCAGTTCCTTCTCTTGGGCAGCTAAACGCGCTTATAAGGTTGGAAGTCCCTTCTGTAGGATCTTTTGGGACAAGCAGTTTGTCTCTTAAGTAAGAGCTTTATCTGCAAATTGATCAGGCACCAGCTCATTCATGGTAACGGAGGCAGCAGCTATTTCTACATTTCTTTGTTTTTTCCCCTTCTCTCTTTTCTTCCTTCCTTTCCTTTCCCTTTTTTTTTAGGTTTTATATCTTTATCTTTTCCCTTTTCTCTTCCCTCTCTCTTTTGCTCTCTTCCCCTCCCCAACCTTCCATTTCTTTCTTTGTTTCTTTTCTTTTGACCTCCCATTTGTTTGTTTCTCTCAGACAATCTCCCTCTTAGCCCCTGTCGCCATTCCCGGCTCCTAAGGAGCCGCGCGCGCTCAGCGCCGGCGTTTTATTTAACTTTCGGCGTTCCCCGCCGTGCTCTGCGCATGCGCCGGCGGCGTGAGGCTTCTAGCTTACTGTTCCGCCGATCGGCGCATGCGCAGTGGATTCGGAGGCCGCGGCGGCCATCTTTGATAAGGGCACAGTGACGTCTGTGCCCTCAAAATCTCAAAGACAGGATAGAGGCGTGCCCTGCCTCTCCTGTTCTACTGTTTATCTCCCTGATGGCCTCAGTGGAACGCCTGTGGCTGCAGGGAGAACTGCAACTCTGAGTTTAAAAAAAAAAAAAAAAAAAGAGAAGATGGATTAATTAACTAAATAGTATAAAATTAAATAAACATTAAATTATTAAATAAAATTAATAAAAAATAATTAAATAAATTATTTTATTTACAAAAAAAAAAATAATAATAATTAAATAAGTTATTTTATTTACAAAAAAAAATAAAAAAATAAATAAAAAATTTAAAATATATATATATAATTTAACCCCCCCCCCCCAAAAAAAAAAAAAAAAAAGGACAGGAGGACAAAATGTAGATTTAGACGTATTTTAGATGTATTTATTAAAGTCCCTTTTTTCCAGTCAAGGACACGGTTGGTTGATTTTTCTCCTCTAAAACTCTTTTCTTAGCTGCTGCTTCTGCTAATCCGTCTAGTATGAGCCATTCGCCACCCGCACAAGATCCTACTCTACACCTGAGGTAAGGACCTACGTCCAGGTAAGTTGATACACTTTAAAAAAAAAAAAAAAGAGTGCACTCAGGCTGGTACTTTATGTATTTCAGTCCTGTACGCCAGAAGATGTCTAAGAGGACCTCAAGGCGACATGAAGGCGATGATGACTCTAGTCACAGCAGAGACAGGTCGTCCTGGCATGGGGATTATAGAAGTGGCAGAAAGCATCGGCCAAAAAGGCGCCATCACTCATGCTCCCCGAGACCTAGATCTCCAAGATGTCAGGCGTGTGGAGCTGCCCCACTTTCAGACAAACTGATCTGTTTGAGATTGCCTCAGGGACGATGCAGCTGAAGGTCTGCAAATGGCGGACCTACTTAAGAAAGCAGTAAAGGACTCCCTTGCGGAATTGGTAGCCACATGACGACGCAACAACCAGCGTCTCCTCCTCAGGAGCAAACGGCTGAGGCTGAGGCTTCCATCCCGGGGATGTCCACAAGTGGAATTTTTCGTCTGTCGCCGGCATCCTCCTCTAAACATCAGGAAGAGAATGCCATCTCAGAGGAATCATCTGATGACCTAGATGCCTCTGGCTTTGCTTTCGCTATGGTCCAGCCTTATGTACAGGCAGCTAAACAAGCGATCGGCTGGGAGGGACCAACACAAAGGTTTAAGAAGTCTAAATCGTACTTCCCCTTTCTCAAACGTCGGATCTCCGTTTTTCCTCTCATGGACGAGATCAGGGATGTGATTGAGGAAGAGTGGGAAAAGACAGAGAAAATGTTCTCTATTAATCGGTTGGGAAAGTTATTCCCTCTCTCATAGCCTGATTCCGCAATGCTGGAGGGTTCTCCAGTGGTCGACGCAGCAGTGGTAAGGTTGGCAAAGAATGTCACATTGCCCCCGGAAGACTCAACTTCTTTTAAGACTCCAGATGGCAGACAACGCCTGTAAACCTGTCATAGCCCTGACATCAGTGTCCAATGCGCTACGCGTCTGGACAGATAATATAGAGTCAGCAGTCCAACAGGACATCCCAGAGGAGGATATAATCAAGGCCTTGGATGAGCTGAAGTTCTCAGCAGACTTTATTGGTGAAGCCGTCATCGATTCAATTCGTTGCTCCGCAAGGGCAATGCTCCACACAGTTATGGCCAAATGGGCCTTGTGGCTGAAACCGTGGGCAGCAGATATCGCCTCCAAACAGAACTGGTGCAAGATACCATTTGATGGTGAAGCCTTGTTTGGGGGAAAAAAACTGGACAAGGACATCTCTCGAGTCACTGGTGGAAAATCAGGCCTGCTACCCCAAGACAGGTGATCTAGGCGCTCCAGGACAATCGCACCTATATTCCAATACTCCAAGAATAAGGATTACCGATAGTCCAGGCAGGGAAAAGGCTTCAGGCATAATTGGGAAAGCACACAGTCCACGTTCCTCAAAACCCGAAGACAGAGACCAATGCCTAACCCACAGGATTCTACTATATCCTTTCGACGCCTGGCCAGCCCAAGCGATTCCTGTGTGGGCCAAGCTAAAACACTTCTCAAAGATCTGGGAGCAAAAGTGCAGGGATTCTTGGGTAGTCTCCACAGTCAAATATGGCCATTTTGGGCCGTTCCTAGACAAACCTCCCAAGGTCCTCTTCTCCCTGACAAGGGTGTCAAGGTTCCCCCCTAAAAAACGGAAGTGCTACAGCAATTTCTTCTCTCCTTGCAGTAACAGCAAGCGGTAGTTCCAGTGCCTCCATCAGAGATATTTTCGGGTTTTTACTCAACCCTGTTTCCAGTCCCCAAGAGAAATGGAGGGTGGAGACCCGTGATAGACCTAAAAAGTCTAAATCGTTATTTCTTCCTAGTAAGATTCAAAATGGAGTCACTACGAACGATTATTTGTGTAGACCAATCAGGGGGCTGGATGTTGTCAATAGACTTGCAGGACGCTTACCTGCATATACCCATACTCCCTCCTTTCCAGAAGTATCTGAGATTGGCGGTGGGGCAGGTACATCTCTAATTCCAGAGTCTTCCATTGGGCCTCTGCACATCGCCAAGAGTCTTCACAAAGACCCCAATTGCCATCATAGCCCCTCTGAGAGAATTGGGGCTTCGGGTATGCCACTACTTGGACGACCTTCTACTGCTGGCAAAAGACTGTGGAACAGGTGGTATCTATCCCAACCCATACACTTGACGACCTTGATGCTCAGGAGTCTGCATTGGTAGATGAAGAAACAGACACTTCTGAAATCACGCCCGTTAGGGCATGTCGACTGGATCACAGTTAATACCAATGCCAGTGCAGCATGTTGGGGAGCACACTGCAACCGGATCTCAGTGCAGCGTAGATGGTCCTTCCATACAACAGGCCTGGTGTCGAATGTCCTGCAGGTCAGAGCGGCCTACCTTGCGTTACTAGCCCTAAGGTTCGAGATTACAGGGAAACCTGTTCTCCTCCGAATGGACAACAGGGCTGCGGTATCCTATGTACACCGGCAAGGGGGGACACGCAGCAGGTCCCTCCTGAAGGAGGTGGAACCCATAATACTCTGGGCAGAAAGGAATCTAAAGGACCTGAGGGCAGTTTATCTGCCCGGCCATCTCAACTTGAGGGCCGACCGCCTTTCCCGCAAGTTTGCGGATGCCAACGAATGGTCTCTACACCCGGAGATTTTCGACTGGATAGTGAACCAGTGGGGTCCCCTCGAGATAGACCTATTTGCAACAGCACTCAATACCAAGCTTCCAAGGTGCATCTCAAGGCTTCCTCAACCCCAAGCGGAGGTATTAGATGCCCTCTCAGCCCCCTGGGCATGCAATCGGGCCTATGCCTTCCCTCCACGGCCTTTCATTCCAAGATTCCTGTCAAGGCTTATGATTATGAAACCTCGACAGTGATAACGGTCCTACTGTACTGGCCAACACGCCCTTGGTTCCCCACAGCAATGTATCTAAGTACCCGACTTCCAGTCAAGGTTCCAATAATACCTCTTCGCCTCTCGCAAGGATGTCACACCCTTCCAGATCCCCGCAGGCTGGATCTTCACATCTGACAGCTGAAAGGGAAAGGTTCCAATCTCTAGGGTGTTCCAACAAAGTGATCGCAACCCCGCTCAAGGCAAGAAAACCATCCACAAACAAAAGTTCAGGGCCTTCATGATTGGCAGAAGCTGTGATCCAGATTCCCCATCATCCTCTCAAATTCTTGAGTTTTTGCAGGCAGGCCTAGACCTAGGTCTTGCACTAGGTACACTAAAAGTACAGGTATCAGCATTTTCATTGGCAAACCAGTAGAAGATGGGCCGAGGACTCATTAATAATACAATTCTTCAAAGCTGTCAAAAAGATCCGACCGCCAACTAAACAATCTTTTCCCACTTGGGACCTTGCTATTATCCTAGAGTCCTTAGCCAGTCCACCTTTTTGCCCCTTCGGAGTCAGCATCGCTTTGGAATCTAGCCTAGAAGCTAGCCTTCCTGATAGCTATAACCTCTGGCAGACGGATTTCAGAGCTCCAAGCTTTAGGAGCAGATCATAATCATATCATATTCTATCCGGACAGAGTAGAACTCAGAACAGTGCGAGGATTTATTCCCAAAGTCGCATCATCCTTAAACATGTCAGAACCTTGGGCACTCCCAACATTTTCAGAACAGGACTCTGGTTCTCTTCATGAGCTAGACATTGCCTCCACTTTGAAATGCTATCTGCAGGCCACAGCATCATTCAGGGATTCCATCAGGCTGTTTATAATTCCCTGGGGCAAACACCAAGGCAAGGAGGCGTCAGCAAGAACGATTGCCTCATGGATCGTTAGACTCATTCACAAGGTGTACAGGACAAAGGGGCTGGAACCCCCTTTGGCGGTCAGGGCGCTCTCCACCAGAGCAGTTTCTGCCTTTTGGGCGGCAAGAGCGAATGTGTTAATTGAAACTATTTGTGGGGCAGCGACTTGGTCGTCCCGACATACGTTTCTGAAACATTGCAGGGTGGACCCAGGAGCTCTTGCATCGGTGGAGTTTGGCAGACAGGCAGTCACATCAGCCCTCGCTTCTTCTAAATAATAATTTCTTTAAAATAGACTTCTAAGCATCCCACCCATCTCAGCTAGTTATTTGTCACAGGTATGCTGCCATGGAGGCACCAGGAAAACAGAAAATTGTACCATACTTACCGTAATTTTCTTTTCCTGGTGCCTATCCATGGCAGCATACAATCCCACCCTCGGTATTCTATATTACGGAGAATGCGGGGGCTGTACTAACCTTTTCTTTTATAATATTCACTAGTCCTGAGGGAGGAGCCAAGGCGGAGCTTGTCACAGGTATGCTGCCATGGATAGGCACCAGGAAAAGAAAATTACGGTAAGTATGGTACAATTTTCTGTTTTTTGTGTCGTTTCTTATGATGGTTTTTATGCTGTTTTTTGTGCCGTTTCTTATGATGGTTTTTATGCTGTTTTTTGTGCTGGTCTTTATGCTGTTTTTATGCTGTTTTTTGCATTTTTTTATGCTTTTTTTGCTGGTTTTTATACAGATTGTTTGCTGGTTTTTATGCTGTTGTTTTTCTGGTTTTTATGCTGCTTCTTATGCTGGTTTTTATGCTGGTTTTATGCAGTTTTTTTGCAGTTTTTAATGCTTTTTTTTGCTGGTTTTTAATGCAGTTTTTTTGCTGGTTTTTATGCTGTTTTTTGCTGGTTGTTATACTGTTTTTTTGCTGGTTTTTATGCTTTTTTTTTTTGCTGGTTTTTGTGCTGGTCTTTATGCTGTTTTTTTATGCTGTTTTTGCTGGTTTTATGCTGTTTTTTGCTGTTTTTTTGTGCTGGTCTTTATGCAAGTTTTTATGCTGTTTTTGTGTTTTTTTTGCTGGTTTTGATGTTGCTTTTTATGCTGTTTTTTGTGCCGTTTCTTATGATGGTTTTTATGCTGTTTTTTGTGCTGGTCTTTATGCTGTTTTTATGCTGTTTTTTGCATTTTTTTATGCTTTTTTTGCTGGTTTTTATACAGATTGTTTGCTGGTTTTTATGCTGTTGTTTTGCTGGTTTTTGTGCTGGTCTTTATGCTGGTTTTTATGCTGGTTTTATGCAGTTTTTTGCAGTTTTTTATGCTTTTTTTTGCTGGTTTTTAATGCAGTTTTTTTGCTGGTTTTTATGCTGTTTTTTGCTGGTTGTTATACTGTTTTTTTTGCTGGTTTTTATGCTTTTTTTGCTGGTTTTTGTGCTGGTCTTTATGCTGTTTTTTATGCTGTTTTTGCTGGTTTTATGCTGTTTTTTGCTGGTTTTTGTGCTGGTCTTTATGCAAGTTTTTATGCTGTTTTTGTGCTTTTTTTGCTGGTTTTGATGTTGCTTTTTATGCTGTTTTTTGTGTCGTTTCTTATGATGGTTTTTATGCTGTTTTTTGTGCCGTTTCTTATGATGGTTTTTATGCTGTTTTTTGTGCTGGTCTTTATGCTGTTTTTATGCTGTTTTTTGCATTTTTTTATGCTTTTTTTGCTGGTTTTTATACAGATTGTTTGCTGGTTTTTATGCTGTTGTTTTGCTGGTTTTTGTGCTGGTCTTTATGCTGGTTTTTATGCTGGTTTTATGCATTTTTTTGCAGTTTTTTATGCTTTTTTTTGCTGGTTTTTAATGCATTTTTTTTGCTGTTTTTTATGCTGTTTTTTGCTTTTTGTTATACTGTTTTTTTACTGGTTTTTATGCTTTTTTTTTGCTGGTTTTTGTGCTGGTCTTTATGCTGTTTTTTATGCTGTTTTTGCTGGTTTTATGCTGTTTTTTGCTGGTTTTTGTGCTGGTCTTTATGCAAGTATTTATGCTGTTTTTGTGCTTTTTTTGCTGGTTTTGATGTTGCTTTTTATGCTGTTTTTTGTGTCGTTTCTTATGATGGTTTTTATGCTGTTTTTTGTGCCGTTTCTTATGATGGTTTTTATGCTGTTTTTTGTGCTGGTCTTTATGCTGTTTTTATGCTGTTTTTTGCATTTTTTTTATGCTTTTTTTGCTGGTTTTTATACAGATTGTTTGCTGGTTTTTATGCTGTTGTTTTTCTGGTTTTTATGCTGCTTCTTATGCTGGTTTTTATGCTGGTTTTATGCAGTTTTTTTGCAGTTTTTAATGCTTTTTTTTGCTGGTTTTTAATGCAGTTTTTTTGCTGGTTTTTATGCTGTTTTTTGCTGGTTGTTATACTGTTTTTTTGCTGGTTTTTATGCTTTTTTTTTTTGCTGGTTTTTGTGCTGGTCTTTATGCTGTTTTTTTATGCTGTTTTTGCTGGTTTTATGCTGTTTTTTGCTGTTTTTTTGTGCTGGTCTTTATGCAAGTTTTTATGCTGTTTTAGTGTTTTTTTTGCTGGTTTTGATGTTGCTTTTTATGCTGTTTTTTGTGCCGTTTCTTATGATGGTTTTTATGCTGTTTTTTGTGCTGGTCTTTATGCTGTTTTTATGCTGTTTTTTGCATTTTTTTATGCTTTTTTTGCTGGTTTTTATACAGATTGTTTGCTGGTTTTTATGCTGTTGTTTTGCTGGTTTTTGTGCTGCTTCTTATGCTGGTTTTTATGCTGGTTTTATGCAGTTTTTTGCAATTTTTTTATGCTTTTTTTTGCTGGTTTTTAATGCAGTTTTTTTGCTGGTTTTTATGCTGTTTTTTGCTGGTTGTTATACTGTTTTTTTTGCTGGTTTTTATGCTTTTTTTGCTGGTTTTTGTGCTGGTCTTTATGCTGTTTTTTATGCTGTTTTTGCTGGTTTTATGCTGTTTTTTGCTGGTTTTTGTGCTGGTCTTTATGCAAGTTTTTATGCTGTTTTTGTGCTTTTTTTGCTGGTTTTGATGTTGCTTTTTATGCTGTTTTTTGTGTCGTTTCTTATGATGGTTTTTATGCTGTTTTTTGTGCCGTTTCTTATGATGGTTTTTATGCTGTTTTTTGTGCTGGTCTTTATGCTGTTTTTATGCTGTTTTTTGCATTTTTTTATGCTTTTTTTGCTGGTTTTTATACAGATTGTTTGCTGGTTTTTATGCTGTTGTTTTGCTGGTTTTTGTGCTGGTCTTTATGCTGGTTTTTATGCTGGTTTTATGCATTTTTTTGCAGTTTTTTATGCTTTTTTTTGCTGGTTTTTAATGCATTTTTTTGCTGGTTTTTATGCTGTTTTTTGCTTTTTGTTATACTGTTTTTTAACTGATTTTTATGCTTTTTATTTTGCTGGTTTTTGTGCTGGTCTTTATGCTGTTTTTTATGCTGTTTTTGCTGGTTTTATGCTGTTTTTTGCTGGTTTTTGTGCTGGTCTTTATGCAAGTTTTTATGCTGTTTTTGTGCTTTTTTTGCTGGTTTTGATGTTGCTTTTTATGCTGTTTTTTTGTGTCGTTTCTTATGACGGTTTTTATGCTGTTTTTTGTGCCGTTTCTTCTGATGGTTTTTATGCTGTTTTTTGTGCTGGTCTTTATGCTGTTTTTATGCTGTTTTTTGCATTTTTTTATGCTTTTTTTGCTGGTTTTTATACAGATTGTTTGCTGGTTTTTATGCTGATGTTTTGCTGGTTTTTGTGCTGGTCTTTATGCTGGTTTTTATGCTGTTTTTTGCTGTTTTTTTATGCTTTTTTTGCTGGTTTTTAATGCAGTTTTTTTGCTGATTTTTATGCTGGTCTTTATGCTGGTTTTTATGATGTTTTTGCTGGTTTTATGCTGGTTTTTTTGCTGGTCTTTATGCTGGTTTTATGCCATTTTTTGCTGGTTTTTGTGCTGGTTTTTATGCTGTTTCTTATGATGGTTTTTATGCTGTTTCTTATGATGTTTTTTATGTTGTTTCTTATATTAGACCATTAGACCATTATAAGAAACAGCACAAAACAAAACAGCACAAAAAACAGCAAAAAAAAACTGCATAAAAACCATCATTGATGGATTTTATGCTGTTTTTTGTCCTTTTTTCTGATTTTTATGCTGTTATTTTGCTGTTTTTTATGCTGATTTTTATGCTTTACGTTTTCTTTGCTAAAATAAGAAACAGGGACAGAAGTTGACTAACCAATTGTGGCTTCTTTTTTTTTTTTTTTACTAGAGAGTGAAATTCTAAAGAAATGTAATGTAACTGATGATGTAAAGAACCACATGACCAAATTTTGTGTATACAAACCACAGAGTGGGATAAGAAAACCAAAGGAAACCTGTCTAGAGAATTATGTGCAACCTGCCATTGATAACTTCTTACAGCGTATCTAAACAAAAAAAAACAAAATGTCATATATTGCGGCTTACCAGTTATTAGCTGTGGTGGCTGCATTTGTTTTCTTTTTTTCAGGTTTTGTCGTTATATTTTCACCCGGTGATCCTGCCAGTAACACACTTCCTGTCCTAGAGTGACAACACTCATGCACCCTTCTGTATCAGGACAGCAGAACCAATACAGGACTACAGAACCCCCACCCCTTTCCTCTACTCTATAATATAGATGGATGGGATTATGTAGTCCTCAGAAAGAACAGGGAACAATGTGACTGATAACAGTACAGCACAGGCAGAGGGCACAGGAAGTGATCGGCTCGCTACATTTTTAGCAGGATGTTTTTGCACACACACCGCCAGATAATAAGCATTTTTAAAAGGAGACCAGCAAAGACTGGCTCTATATTGTTATGGGGTGGGGGGGCTGTGAGGGGGCGGAGTTCAGTGCTGGAGGAGTTTAGAAATCTCCACAGAGAAGAGGCGCTGAGGCCATTATAGAGAACTCTATGGGAGAAATATCAGGAGTTGGTCCACAGCAGAAGCAGTACTGCAATCCGACCACTAGGTGTCAGTAGGTGCACAACGAAGAAGTCTATGTGAGAACTATAAGAAGTTTGTCAGAGGCAGTACTGCAATCCGACCACTAGGTGTCAGTAGGTGCACAATGGAGACGTCTAGTTGAGAAATATCAGGGGTTTGTCAGAAGCAGTACTGCAATCCGACCACTAGGGGTCAGTAGGTGCACAACACATATTTTGTACTATTAATAATAATAATAATAATAATAATAATATAAAAAATATATAAATAACTGTACTCCCTGCTGTGTCTCTGAGGATGGATATGTTTGAAGGACAGGGAGTTATTAAGAATTTTGCCCAATAAGACACCAAAAATAAAATAAAAAATTAAACATGAATAATACTATTTAATAATAATTATTATTAATAATAATAATAATAATAATAATAATAATATTATTATTTCCTGCTATGTCTCTGGGGATGGAGATGTCTACAGCAGCCTTTTTCAACCAGTTTGCCCAGACAACCTGGGGTCCCTTGAGGTCTATTTAGGGGTGCCTTGGCAAACTGCCCAAAAATTGTATACGGGTGATGAAGCCTGGGAGGGGCTTGTTATTGGGGGCTGGTTTTTATGCTGGTTTTTATGTTGTTGTTTTTTGCTGGTTTTTATGTTTTTTTGTGCTGGTTCCTGTGCTGGTTTTTATGCTGTTTCTTATGCTGGTATTTATGCTTTTTTTGTGCTGTTTTTTTGTGCTGGTTCTTGTGCTGGTTTTTATGCTGGTTTTTGTGTTGGTTGTTATGCTGTTTCTTATGCCTCGTACACACGATCGGAAATTCCGATCGTCTGTAGCAATTCCAACGCGCAAAATTCCTACGAATGCTCGGAAACAATTGGACGCACACTCGGAAGCATTGAACTTCATTTTCTCGGCTCGTCGTAGTGTTGTACGTCACGCGTTCTTGACGGTCGAAAGTTCAGAGAACTTTTGTGTGACCCGTGTGTATGCAAGACAAACTTTAACGGAATTCCGTCGGAGAAAACATCCAAGATTCTGACGGAAAATACACTCGTGTGTACGGGGCATTATGCTGTTTCTTATACCTGTTTTATGCTGGTTCTTATGCTGGTTTTTATGCTGGTTTCTTATGCTGGTTTATATGCTGTTTTTTGTGCTGTTTCTTATGATAGTTTTTATGCTGTTTTCTTATGCTGGTTCTTAAACTGGTTTTTATGCTGTTTTCTTATGCTGGTTCGTATGCTGGTTTCTTATACTGGTTTATATGCTGTTTTTTGTGCTGTTTCTTATGCTGCTTTTTATACTGTTTTCTTATGCTGGTTCTTATGCTGGTTTATATGCTGCTTTTTGTGCTGTTTCTTATGATAGTTTTTATGCTGTTCCGTATGCTGGTTTATATGCTGTTTTTTATGCTGGTTCTTATGCTGGTTTTTATGCTTTATGTTTTCTTGGCTAAAATAAGAAACAGGAACAGAAGTTGACTAACCACTTGTGGCTTTTTTTTTTTTTTTTTACTAGAGAGTGAAATTCTAAAGAAATGTAATGTAACTGGTGATGTAAAGAGCCACATGACTAAATGCTGTGTATACAAACCACAGTGTGGGATAATAAAACCAAAGGAAACCTGTCTAGAGAACTATGTGCGACCTGCCATTGATAGCTTCTTACAGCGTATCTAAACCAAAAAAACAAAATGTCATATATTGTGGCTTACCAGTTCTTAGATGTGGTGGCTGCATTTGTTTTCTTTTTTTTTTTCAGGCTTTGTTTCTCTATTTTTACCCGGTGATCCTGCCAGTAACACACTTCCTATCCTAGAGTGACAACACTCATGCATCCTTCTGTATCAGGACAGCAGAAACAAGACAGGACTACAGAACCCACACCTCTTTCCTCTACTCTATAATATAGATGGATATGGTTATGTAGTCCTCAGAAAGAACAGGGAACAATGTGACTGATAACAGTACAGCACAGGCAGAGAGCACAGGAAGTGATCGGCTCGCTACATTTTTAGCAGGATGTTTTTGCACACACACCGCCAGATAATAAGCATTTCTAAAAGGAGACCAGCAAAGACCGGCTCTATATTGTTTTGGGGGGGGGGGGTCTGTGAGGGGGCGGAGTTCAGTGCTGGAGGAGTTTAGAAATCTCTACAGAGAAGAGGCGCTGAGGCCATTATAGAGAACTCTATGTGAGAAATATCAGGAGTTGTTCTGCAGCAGAAGCAGTACTGCAATCCGACCACTAGGTGTCAGTAGGTGTACAACGAAGAACTCTATGTGAGAAATATCAGGGGTTTGTCAGAAGCAGTACTGCAATCCGACCACTAGGGGTCAGTAGGTGCACAACACTTTTTTTTGTTACTATTATTAATAATAATAATAATAATAATAATATAAAAAATATATAAATAACTGTACTCCCTGCTGTGTCTCTGAGGATGGATAAGTTTGAAGGACAGAAAGTAAATAAGAATTTTCCCCAATAAGACACCAAAAAAATAAAAAATTAAACATGAATAATACTAATTAATAATAATAATTAATAATAATATTATTTCCTGCTGTGTCTCTGGGGATGGAGATGTCTACAGCAGCCTTTTTCAACTAGTTTGCCCTGGGGTCTATTTAGGGGTGCCCAAAAATTGTATACGGGTGATGAAGTCTGGGAGGGGCTCGTTATTGGGGGCTCGTTTTTATGCTGGTTTTTGTGCTGGTTTTATGCTGCTTCTTATGCTGGTTTTTATGCTTTTTTGTGCTGGTTTTTGTGCTGGCTTTTATGCTGTTTCTTATGCGGGTTTTCATGCTTTTTTGCGCTGGTTCCTGTGCTGGTTTTTATGATGTTTTTTATGCTGGTTTTTATGCTTTTTTGTGCTGTTTTTTTATGCAGTTTTTTGTGCTGGTTCTTGTGCTGGTTTTTCTGCTTTTTTTTTATTTTTGTGCTGGTTCTTGTGCTGGTTTTTGTGTTGGTTATTATGCTGTTTCTTATGCCCCCGTACACACAATTGGAAATTCTGCCAGCAAAAGTCCGATTTGAGCTTTTGGTCGAAAATTCCGACTGTGTGTAGGCTTCATCGGACTTTTGCTGGCGGAATTTTTTGCCAGCAAAAGATTGAGAGCAGGTTCTCTATTTCTATGACGGAAAAAGTTCCGATCGGAAATTCCGATCGTCTGTAGCAATTCCAACGCACAAAATTCCTACGAATGCTCGGAAACAATTGGACGCACGCTCGGAAGCATTGAACTTCATTTTCTCGGCTCGTCGTAGTGTTGTACGTCACGCGTTCTTGACGGTCGAAAGTTCCGAGAACTTTTGTGTGACCCGTGTGTATGCAAGCCAAGCTTGAGCGGAATTCCGTCGGAGAAAACATCCAAGATTCTGACGGAAAATACACTCGTGTGTACGGGGCAGTATGCTGTTTCTTATACCTGTTTTATGCTGTTTCTTATGCTGTTTCTTATGCTGTTTCTTATGCTGTTTCTTATGCTGGTTCTTATGCTGGTTTTTATGCTGTTTTTTATGCTGGTTTATATGCTGTTTTTTGTGCTGTTTCTTATGATAGTTTTTATGTTGTTTTCTTAAACTGGTTTTTATGCTGTTTTCTTATGCTGGTTCTTAAACTGGTTTTTATGCTGTTTTCTTATGCTGGTTCTTAAACTGGTTTTTATGCTGTTTTCTTATGCTGGTTCGTATGCTGGTTTCTTATACTGGTTTATATGCTGTTTTTTGTGCTGTTTCTTATGCTGGTTTATATGCTGTTTTTTGTGCTGTTTCTTATGATAGTTTTTTCTCGGCTCGTCGTAGTGTTGTACGTCACCGCGTTCTTGACGGTCAAAAGTTCAGAGAACTTTTGTGTGACCCGTGTGTATGCAAGCCAAGCTTGAGCGGAATTCCGTCGGAAAAACCCATCCAAGATTCTGACGGAAAATATGCTCGTGTGTACGGGGCATTATGCTGTTTCTTATACCTTTTTTTTATGCTGTTTTCTTATGCTGGTTCTTATGCTGTTTTCTTATGCTGGTTTTTATGCTGGTTTTTATGCTGTTTCTTATGCTGGTTTTTATGCTGTTTTCTTATGCTGGTTTTTATGCTGGTTTTTATGCTGTTTCTTATGCTGGTTTATATGCTGTTTTTTGTGCTGTTTCTTATGATAGTTTTTATGCTGTTTTCGTATGTTGGTTTTTATGCTGTTTTCTTATGCTGGTTCTTATGCTGTTTTCTTATGCTGGTTCTTATGCTGGTTCTTATGCTGGTTTTTATGCTGGTTCTTATGCTGGTTTCTTATGCTGGTTTATATGCTGTTTTTTGTGCTGTTTTCTTATGATAGTTTTTATGCTGTTTTCTTATGCTGGTTTTTATGCTGTTTTCTTATGCTTGTTCTTATGCTGGTTTTTATGCTGTTTTCTTATGCTGGTTCTTATGCTGGTTACTTTCTTATGCTGGTTTATATGCTGTTTTTTGTGCTGTTTCTTATGATAGTTTTTATGCTGTTTTCTTATGCTGGTTTTTATGCTGGTTTTTATGCTGTTTTCTTATGCTGGTTCTTATGCTGGTTCTTATGCTGGTTTTTATGCTGTTTTCTTATGCTGGTTACTTTCTTATGCTGGTTTATATGCTGTTTTTTGTGCTGTTTCTTATGATAGCTTTTATGCTGTTTTCTTATGCTGGTTTTTATGCTATTTTCTTATGCTGGTTCTTATGCTGGTTTTTATGCTGTTTTCTTATGCTGGTTACTTTCTTATGCTGGTTTATATGCTGTTTTTTGTGCTGTTTCTTATGATAGCTTTTATGCTGTTTTCTTATGCTGGTTTTTATGCTATTTTCTTATGCTGGTTCTTATGCTGGTTTTTATGCTGGTTCTTATGCTGGTTACTTTCTTATGCTGGTTTATATGCTGCTTTTTGTGCTGTTTCTTATGATAGTTTTTATGCTGTTTCGTATGCTGGTTTATATACTGTTTTTTTATGCTGGTTCTTATGCTGGTTTTTATGCTTTATGTTTTCTTGGCTAAAATAAGAAACAGGAACAGAAGTTGACTAACCACTTGTGGCTTTTTTTTTTTTTACTAGAGAGTAAAATTCTAAAGAAATGTAATGTAACTGGTGATGTAAAGAGCCACATGACTAAATGCTGTGTATACAAACCACAGTGTGGGATAATAAAACCAAAGGAAACCTGTCTAGAGAACTATGTGCGACCTGCCATTGATAACTTCTTACAGCGTATCTAAACCAAAAAAACAAAATGTCATATATTGCGGCTCACCAGTTCTTAGATGTGGTGGCTGCATTTGTTTTCTTTTTTTTTTTTTTTCAGGCTTTGTTCCTCTATTTTCACCCGGTGATCCTGCCAGTAACACACTTCCTGTCCTAGAGTGACAATACTCATGCACCCTTCTGTATCAGGACAGCAGAAACAAGACAGGACTACAGAACCCCCACCCCTTTCCTCTACTCTATAATATAGATGGATGGGGTTATGTAGTCCTCAAAAAGAACAGGGAACAATGTGACTGATAACAGTACAGCACAGGAAGTGATCGGCTCGCTACATTTTTAGCAGGATGTTTTTGCACACACACATAGCCAGATAATAAGCATTTCTAAAAGGAGACCAGCAAAGACCGGCTCTATATTGTTATGGGGGGGGTCTGTGAGGGGGGCGGAGTTCAGTGCTGGAGGAGTTTAGAAATCTCCACAGAGAAGAGGCGCTGAGGCCATTATAGAGAACTCTATGGGAGAAATATCAGGAGTTGGTCCGCAGCAGAAGCAGTACTGAAATCCGACCACTAGGTGTCAGTAGGCGCACAACGGAGAACTCTATGTGAGAAATATCAGGAGTTTGTCAGAAGCAGTACTGCAATCCGACCACTAGGGGTCAGTAGGCGCACAACGGAGAAGTCTATGTGAGAAATAACAGGAGTTTGTCAGAAGCAGTACTACAATCTGACCACTAGGTGTCAGTAGGCGCACAACGGAGAAGTCTATGGGAGAAATATCAGGAGTTTGTAAGAGGCAGTACTGCAATTCGACCACTAGGGGTCAGTAGGCTCACAATGAAGAAAGTCTATGTGAGAAATATCAGGAGTTTGTCAGAAGCAGTACTCCAATCCGACCACTGGGTGTCAGTAGGTGCTCAACAGAGAATTCTATCTGGTGCTTACTACCAATACCATGAATGGGCGACTGAAAACGCAGAGGTCGGCCAGACGTCTGGATCTCCTTGATCCCATATATCCCAATATTAGTGAAGCTTGAGAAGGACAATCCTTGCTAATATTTGCAAGGTCGATATAAATATGTCTTATCACCAACAAAAACAATAATGCCCCGTACACGCGTTCGGAATTTCCGACCACAAATGTTCGATGGGAGTTTGTTCTCGGAAATTCCAACCGTGGGTGTGGGCTCCATCGGACATTTTTTTTGGCGGAATTTCCGACAAACAAAAATTTGAGATCTGGTTCTACAATTTTCTGACAACAAAATCCATTGTCGTAAATTCCAACCGTGTGGAGGCTCCATCAGACATTTTTTTGACGGAATTTCCGACAAACAAAAATTTGAGATCTGGTTCTCCAATTTTCTGATAACAAAATCCGTTGTCGTAAATTCCGACCGTGTGGAGGATCCATCGGACATTTTTTTGGCAGAATTTCCAACAAACAAAAATTTGAGATTTGGTTCTCAAATTTTCTCAAAACAAAATCTGTTATCATAAATTCCGACCGTGTGTGGGCTCCATCGGACATTTTTTTGGCGGAATTTCCGACAAACAAAAATTTGAGATTTAGTTCTCCAATTTTCTCACAACAAAATCCGTTGTCGTAAATTACGACCGTGTGGAGGCTCCTATCGGACTTTTTTTTTTTTGGCGGAATTTCCGACAAACAAAAATTTGAGATCTGGTTCTCAAATTTTCTGACAACAAAATCCGTTGTCGTAAATTCCGACTGTGTGGAGGCTCCATCGGACATTTTTTGGGCGGAATTTCAGACAAACAAAAATTTGAGATCTGGTTCTCAAATTTTCTGACAACAAAATCGGTTGTCGTAAATTCCGACCGTGTGGAGGCTCCATCGGACATTTTTTGGGTGGAATTTCCAACAAACAAAAATTGAGATCTGGTTCTCCAATTTTCTCACAGCAAAATCCGTCGTCGTAAATTCCGATCGTGTGTGTGTAGGCTCCATCGGGCATTTTTTTGGCGGAATTTCCGACAACAAAAAATTGAGATCTGGTTCTCAAATATTCTGACAACAAAATCCGTCGTCGTAAATTCCAATTGCGTGTGTAGGCTCCATCAGACATTTTTTTGGTGAAATTTCCGACAAACAAAAATGTGAGATCTGGTTCTCCAATTTTCTGACAACAAATTCCGTTGTCGTAAATTCCGACCGTGTGGAGGCTCCACCGGACTTTTTTTGGCGGAATTTCCGACAAACAAAAATTTGAGATCTGGTTCTCCAATTTTCTTACAACAAAATCCATCGTCGTAAATTCCGACCGTGTGGAGGCTCCATCGGACATTTTTTTGGCGGAATTTCCGACAAAGAAAAATTTGAGATCTGGTTCTCCAATTTTCTCACAGCAAAATCCGTCGTCGTAAATTCCGATCGTGTGTGTGTAGGCTCCATCGGGCATTTTTTTGGCGGAATTTCCGACAACAAAAAATTTAGATCTGGTTCTCAAATTTTCTGACAACAAAATCCGTCGTCGTAAATTCCGATTGCGTGTGTAGGCTCCATCGGACATTTTTTGGCGGAATTTCCAACAAACAAAATTTGAGATCCGGTTCTCAAATTTTCTCACAACAAAATCCGTTGTCGTAAATTCCGACGATGTGTGTGTAGGCTCCATCGGACATTTTTTGGGCGGAATTTCCAACAAACAAAAATTTGAGATCCGGTTCTCCAATTTTCTGACAACAAAATCCGTTGTCGTAAATTCCGACTGTGTGGAGGCTCCATCGGACATTTTTTTGGCGGAATTTCCGACAAACAAAAATGTGAGATCTGGTTCTCCAATTTTCTGACAACAAAACCCGTTGTCATAAATTCCGACCGTGTGGAGGCTCCATCGGACATTTTTTGGGCGGAATTTCCAACAAACAAAAATTGAGATCTGGTTCTCCAATTTTCTCACAGCAAAATCCGTCGTCGTAAATTCCAATCGTGTGTGTGTAGGCTCCATCGGGCATTTTTTTTGGCGGAATTTCCGACAACAAAAAATTGAGATCTGGTTCTCAAATATTCTGACAACAAAATCCGTCGTCGTAAATTCCAATTGCGTGTGTAGGCTCCATCGGACATTTTTTTGGTGAAATTTCCGACAAACAAAAATGTGAGATCTGGTTCTCCAATTTTCTGACAACAAATTCCGTTGTCGTAAATTCCGACCGTGTGGAGGCTCCACCGGACTTTTTATGGCGGAATTTCCGACAAACAAAAATTTGAGATCTGGTTCTCCAATTTTCTTACAACAAAATCCATCGTCGTAAATTCCGACCGTGTGGAGGCTCCATTGGACATTTTTTTGGCGGAATTTCCGACAAAGAAAAATTTGAGATCTGGTTCTCGAATTTTCTCACAACAAAATACGTTGTCGAAGCTGAATCTAGCACAGAAGGTCTTGCAGAACACAGTCTCAGTATTATAGAAGAGGCTGTAGAAGGCTTACGATGCCCCGGCAACATCTGACAAAGGAGGCGGCTGAATGTAGTATGGAAGCAAAGGCACCTGAAAGACAGAAGGAGTTCCTAGAGGACGACTCAGCTGTGCGATCCCGGCTCTGTCCACCCTCCAATGGAACCTCTCTTTATTATAGTCACACTGTCCATCACCATCACGTTCCCGTCCCTGACCTAGCCACTTCACAAATGGCCGCCAACTGCAGGGGCATAGCGCTAATTATTAGCAATGCCCACACTAAAGATGGCCACGGAGGTCAACCAGTGCAGAGTTCCTCATGTTCCTCCTGTTCCTCCTGTTCCTCCTGTTCTCTGTCCCCTCTGCACGGTGGCTGCCATAACAGCGCCACCTGTGCAGGGAGGCCAGACTACATCTGCCTACAAATGTAAAAAATTGCCTTACCTGGAATTCATCTTTAAAGCGATCACAAATGCAGCTCTCCCTACTGGAGTGGACAACTAGTTACCGTATTTAAATCGCTGTAAATATAAAAACTTATTTCGTTTTTCATAAGATCAGGGTCACTGAGGACCCAAATGAAAGTCTCTCAACTGGAAGTCAGTTATTATTAACTGCTTGCCGACCGGCCGCCGTTATTTTACTGCGGCAGGTCGGCACGATCCCACAAACCGTCGTAGCACAGCAGGGGTGCTGATGCTCGTGGCCGACGGTCGCGATGACCGCCGGCCATGAGCGATTGTGAGCACAGAACGCGGAAGTGTGTGAGTAAACACACAAATCCCCGTTCTGTTCTGAGAGGAATCACAGATCGTTTGTTCCTATCAGATAGGAATCACGATCCGTCACTTCCTCTAGTCAGTCCCCTCCCCCTTCAGTTAGAATCACCTCCCAAGCAACATATTTAAAGTGGTTGTAAACTCTTACAAACCACTTAGACCTACAGGTAAGCCTAGATTAAGGCTTACCTGTAGGTCCAAGAAATGTCTCCTAAGCCTATACGGTTTAGGAGATATTTACAAAAAGACAGCCACCTCTGTCTACGGCGCGTGCGCCATAGACAGTGGCGCGCAGGCGCACTGGGCAGGCCGCAGATCGCGGCGATATTCCACGAGTGTCGGCTCCCATGCGCATGCATGCTGTGATTTGCCGGAGCAGCGAGACCCGGAAGTCACTCTGGGATACATGGCAGCGGTGGACATGAAGACAGAGGACCACTTCGGGGGGCTTCGTTCTCAGGTAAGTTATTCATAATGAGCTAGTATGCTATGCATACTAGCTCATTATGCCTTTGCCTTGCAGGTTGCTTTTTTTTTATTATTATTTTTTTTTTTCTGATAGGTTTACAACCACTTTAACCCCTTGATCGCCCCTAGTGTTAACCTCTTCACTGCCAGTGACATTTTTACAGTAATCATTGCATTTTTTTATAGCACCGATCGCTGTATAAATGCCAATGGTCCCAAGAATGTGTCAAAATTGTCCGATGTGTCCGGCCATAATGTCGCAGTCACGATAAAAGTCGCAGATCGCCGCCGTTACATACTAGAAAAAAATAATAATAATAAAAATGCTGTAACTCTATCCCCTATTTTGTAGACGCAAACCAATCAATATACGCTTATTGCATTTTTTTTTTTTTTTTATATTTACCAAAAATATGTAGAAGGATACATATTGGTCTAAACTGAGGAAGAAATTAGCTTTTAAAAAAAATAAAAATAAATAATAAAAATAAAAAAAGGTAACTCTATCCTCTATTTTGTAGACGCTATAACTTTTTTTGCGCAAACCAATCAATATATACGCTTATTGCGATTTAAATTTATTTTTATTTTTTTATTTACCAAAAATATGTAGAAGAATACATATTGGTCTAAACTGAGGAAGAAATTAGCTTTTTTAGAAAAAAAAATAAAAATGAGGATATTTATTATAGCAAAAAGTACAAAATATAGTGTTTTTCAAAACTCTCGCTCTTTTTTTTTTTTGTTTATAGCACAAAAAATAAGAAAGAATAAGAAAGCTCTATTTGTGGCAAACCAAAAGGACGTCTGTTTTGTTTGGGTACAACGTCGCACAACTGCGCAATTGTCAGTTAAAGCGACGCATTGCCGGATCGCAAAGCATGGCAGCAGCCAAATTTTCCGGGGGCTGAAATATAATAATAATTTTTAAAAAAATTGTATCTATTTTGATAAGCAAAAGGATCTCTTTTTTTTTGTATTCCCCTTTCCCAATGTTTATCATTTAATTCAGTTATGGGTTATATTTTTGCAAATTCGGGAATAAGCTTGCATCTAAGTGTGGCTCTCTCTCCGGTTGGCTGATTTATTTATTTTTTTCATTCAAACATCCTCAGTGAAAAATGACAGTGTGTATCTCGGACTAAAAAAACAATATATGTTTACTGTTCAAAATTGACACCAGAACAAAAGATTGATAGGAAGAGACACAAACAGGAAAACGGCGATCACTCCCGCCATCCGAATGTGCCCCGTCAGCAGTTATCACCGACACCGTACTATCATCTAATAATAGACTCAACGCACCATCCGCACCTTCCTGTTTTTTTTTTTTTTTTTCACATTTCAATATTTTTAAGGGTTAGACATGACATTCACCAAACCTCCTCTGCAAGTGAATCAGTTACTGTCATTTAAAACACATTGACCGTCAGGATACACCACCAGTGAAAATTTGTTGAATGTCACCTTTCATTTTTAATATACAACTTTGTGTCTACCAGAGCAATTATTATTATAATATTATTATTATATTTGCAAATATGTTAAAAACCTTCATTTTCTTGCTACACAACTACTATAACCACTTGACCACCGGGGGGCACTTAAACCCCTTTCCTGCCCAGGCCAATTTTCAGCTTTTCGGTGCTCTCGCACTTTGAATGACAATTACTCAGTCATGCAACACTGTACCCATAGGGAATGTTTGTTCCCCCCCCCCCCCCCCCACACACACACACATATAGAGCTTTCTTTTGGTGGTATTTAATCACCGCTGGGCTGTTTTTTTTTTGCGCTATAAATCAAAAGACTGAAAATTCGGTAAAATAAAAAAAATTCTTTGTTTCTGTTACAATTTCTTGTGGAGTATTGGCAGAGTATTGCATAGCATTGCATAGTAATGGATAGTATTGCAGAGTATTGCAGATTATTGCATAGTATTTCAGAATATTGCAGAGTATTACATAGTATTACATAGTATTACGGAGTATTGCGGAGTATTGCAGAGTAATGCATTGTATTGTATTGCATAGTATTGCATTACATAGTATTGCAGCGTATTGCATAGCATTGCATAGTATTGTATAGTATTGCAGCGTATTGCATCGTATTGCAGAGTACTGCATAGCATTGCAGAGTATTGAGGCGCATTGCAGCGTATTACATAGTATTGCAGAGTATTGCCGAATATTGCAGCATATTGCAGCGTATTACATAGTATTACATAGTATTACATAGTATTGCGGAGTACTGCAGAGTACTGCAGAATACTGCATAGCTTTGCAGAGTATTGAGGCATATTGCAGCGTATTACATAGTATTGCATAGTATTGCATAGCATTACATAGTAATGCATAGTATTGCGGAGTATTGCGGCGTATTGCATCGTATTGTATTGCAGCGTATTTCAGCATATTGCGGGGTATTGCGGTGTATTGCAGCGTATTGCATAGTATTGAGGAGTATTGCGGAGTATTGCAGCGTATTACATAGTATTGCGGAGTATTGTGGAGTATTGCAGCGTATTACATAGTATTGCGGAGTATTGCGGAGTATTGCAGCGTATTACATAGTATTGCGGAGTATTGTGGAGTATTGCAGCGTATTACATAGTATTGCGGAGTATTGCGGGGTATTGCAGCGTATTACATAGCATTGCAGCGTATTGCAGCGTATTACATAGCATTGCAGCGTATTGCAGCGTATTGCATAGTATTACGGAGTATTGCGGAGTAATGCATTGTATTGCATTGCATAGTATTGCATTACATAGTATTGCAGCGTATTGCATAGCATTGCTTAGTATTGTATAGTATTGCAGCGTATTGCAGCGTATTGCAGCATATTGCAGAGTATTGCAGAGTATTGTAGAGTACTGCATAGCATTACATAGTATTGCAGAGTATTGCGGAGTATTGCGGAGTACTGCAGAGTACTGCAGAATACTGCATAGCATTGCAGAGTATTGAGGCATATTGCAGCGTATTACATAGTATTGCATAGTATTGCATAGCATTACATAGTAATGCATAGTATTGCGGAGTATTGCGGTGTATTGCATCGTATTGTATTGCAGCGTATTGCAGCGTATTTCAGCATATTGTGATGTATTGTGGCGTATTGCAGAGTATTGCAGCGTATTACATAGCATTGCAGCGTATTGCAGCGTATTACATAGCATTGCAGAGTATTGCAGCGTATTACATAGCATTGCAGCGTATTGCATAGTATTGCGGAGTATTGCGGAGTATTGCGGAGTATTGCGGAGTATTGCAGCGTGTTACATAGCATTGCAGCATATTACATAATATTGCAGCGTACTGCAGCGTATTGCAGCGTACTGCAGAGTATTGCAGCGTATTGCAGCGTATTGCAGCGTACTGCATAGTACTGCATAGTATTGCAGCGTATTGCAGCGTACTGCATAGTACTGCATAGTATTGCAGCGTATTGCAGCGTACTGCATAGTAGTGCAGCGTATTGCATAGTATTGCAGCGTATTGCATAGTATTGCAGCGTATTGCAGCGTACTGCATAGTATTGCAGCGTACTGCATAGTATTGAAGCGTATTGCATAGTACTGCATAGTATTGCAGCGTATGGCAGCGTATTGCATAGTATTGCATAGTATTGCAGCGTATTGCATAGTATTGCATAGTATTGCAGCGTATTGCAGCGTATTGCAGCGTACTGCATAATATTGCAGAGTATTGCAGCATATTGCATAGTATTGCATAGTATTGCAGCGTATTGCATAGTATTGCATAGTATTGCAGCGTATTGCATAGTATTGCATAGTATTGCAGCGTACTGCATAGTATTGCAGCGTATTGCAGCGTATTGCAGCATATTGCATAGTATTGAATAGTATTGCAGCGTACTGAATAGTATTGCAGAGTATTGAATAGTATTGCAGAGTACTGGCAGAATATGGACACTGAACAGCGCCGTGGGCTGGATCTGTAGTGCCCACAGTGATGCAAACGATCTCTCCTTCTCTCCTCTCACACCGTTCGGTACAAATGAGGCTCCGTCATTTGAAGGAGCAATCACGTGGTAAACGGCCATTTACTGTGATCTGTGATGCGGACCCGGCGGTCACGGATGTTCCCGGGTGCGCACCCCAGGGGGCTCGCGGAAGCGCGTTTCTGTGAGGACGTCCAACCAGAATAAGCCGACGGCGCTGTAGCTGTCTTTTTCGGCTATGGGCCGGGTTCGGCATGTGGTTAAACACCTCCAAAAAACATTAAAGTTTTCAAAAAGCAGAAGAAGAAAAAAAAAAAAAAAACAAAGGGGGAAGAAGGAAAGAAGCCACGGGCGGACCAAGCTGCTTATATCAGGGAAACTATTTATTGCACAATGAAAAAAATAATAATATCAAGCCAAGCTTAAGGCCAGATTAAAATTGTGAAATCTTAAGAAACGATGCTGCACAGAATTGTCCATAGGCAATGATTTAAAAGCCTTTACGGGTCATCAATTTAGAGCTAACTGTGAATTATAGTCCTAGAATTATTGCTTTCAGTCTGATGTTCATGGTGATAACTCACATTCGCCATGCCCTGCGTTGTGCGTTTGAATTGTGTTGTGGACAGGGGTGGAAATAGAATAGAATAGAAATGAAATGCAAAACACTTATATTATTATTATTATTATTATTATTAATAATAATATTATAATAATTACAATAATAATAATTATAATTAATAATAATAATTATAATTAATAATAATAATAATAATAATTATAATTAGTAATAATAATAATTATAGTTAATAATAATTATTATAATTATTATTAACACTTATATATATATATATATATAAATAAAAGACATTATAAATACATTTTCCCCTTTTTTAAGTGATCACATTCCCTCTATTCTCAGCTGTATAAGAGCTGGAGGGGGGGGGGAGAAACAGCAGCACACTGATCTTCCCAGTTAATGGCTGAGCAGGGTGTCGGAACAAGTCTGATCATTGGAAGAGAGCAGGCTGGGTTCCCAGCACAGCTTGAAAACTGATCACTCTGTGTGGTCAGTTATTAATAGGAAAGCGGAGGGACTGGCGGGAAAACCAGGGACTTCACACAAAGGAAGCAACAAAAAAAAAAAAAAGAGAGAACAAGATACATTTCCATACATTTTATTTTTTTATTGAATTTTTATGGTTGAACTAGATGGTCTTTTTTCAACCTGACTAACTAACTATATAACTACGTATATGGTGGAACAGCAAGCACATATAACATACAATTAGAGGTTGGAGGCCATATTTTTGTAGCCAGATATGTATGGTCATGAATATTTTTAGTTTTTTTCCAGTTTCATTTTTAATATTTCATAAATTAACTACAAATTTCATTTGTGTGTTTTTCATTTTTCTTCGGACCAGCGTAGGAAAAAAAAACCTTCATCAGTTGGCTGTACACTCTGTCCTAATGTGGTGGAGTAATATAAGGACAAGAAGAAGGAGAACACAACCTGACAACGATTGATAGATCACGGAAGACATTGTTGAATCTTTTTCTGGACAAACAAAAAAAAAATAAAAGTTATAAAATGATGTCTATAAATACAATTTAGGTAACAGATAATTTAGCTACATTTACTTGTGTTTTAATTGACTAGTACAATTTGAAATAACATTTTTGAGTTTCACCTTAAAGTGAACCTGAAATGGTTTAGAAATGTCCTGGGTAACAGCAGTGATAAAGTGCAGAACATAATGGTGCCTCCAGGGGGCCTGGCCTGGCTGGAGGTGGCAGGCTCCTTCTGGGCATCCCTTTTGCTAGGCAGCAGGTCACTCCATCATCTGCCAGCAGCTACACACCCCTGCCCCTGGCTCCACTGCTCCAATTGGCTATGCTTCTCTAGAACCAGATTTAGGTATCACAAGCCCAAGGGTTCTGGCCTTGTGACAGGATCGGCTAGCTAGCTCCCTTGCTGTCATACCCAGCTTGATGTGCTACTTATCATTTCGATTGCTTGTCGCTGACCACTATCTTACACTCAGGCTACTCTTTTGGATTGCCACCTGAATTTGTACTTAGAGTGACTACTTGATTACGCTTGCTCTCTTCCTGCCCTGGCCTCAGAACCGTCTATTGGATTATGATTGCTCTCTTCCTGCCCTGGCCTCAACACCGTCTATTGGATTATGATTGCTCTCTTCTTGCCCTGGCCTCAACATCGTCTATTGGATTACCATAGCCCTCTTCTTGCCCTGGCCTCAACACCGTCTATTGGATTATGATTGCCCTCTTCTTGCCCTGGCCTTAACACCGTCTATTGGATTACGATTGCCCTCTTCTTGCCCTGGCCTTAACACCGTCTATTGGATTACGATTGCTCTCTTCTTGCCCTGGCCTCAATACCGTCTATTGGATTATGATTGCTCTCTTCCTGCCCTGGCCTCAAAACCGTCTATTGAATTATGATTGCTCTCTTCTTGCCCTGGCCTCAGCACCATCTATTGGATTACGATTGCCCTCTTCTTGCCCTGGCCTCAACACCGTCTATTGGATTATGATTGCTCTCTTCTTGCCCTGGCCTCAAAACCGTCTATTGGATTATGATTGCTCTCTTCTTGCCCCCTGGCCTCAGAACCATCTATTGGATTATGATTGCTCTCTTCTTGCCCTGGCCTCAAAACCGTCTATTGGATTATGATTGCTCTCTTCTTGCTCTGGCCTCAAAACCGTCTATTGGATTAAGCTTGCTCGTTGCCTGCCCTGACCCTAGAACTGTCTAGTGGATTACACTTGTTTGCCAATTGGCCTGACTTCAGAACTGATTAGTGGATTATACTTGCACACTTCTTGCCCTGACCTTGGAACTGTCTATTGGATTACGCCTGCTAGCTACCTGCCATGACCTTGCAATTGTCTATTGGATCAAGCTTGCTTTCTTCCTGTCCTGTCCTTGGAGTAGTCTACTGGATTATGCTTGCTCTCTACCAGCCCTGATTTTGGACTTGTCTACTGGGTTGTGTTTGCTTGTTCCCTGCCCTTACCTTGGAGCTTTCTCTACTGGATTATGCTTGTTCGCTTCCATCCTCGAACTTGGAACTGTCTATTGGATAACACTTGCTCATTTCCCACCCTGACCTTGGAACGGTTTACTGGATTACGCTTGCTCACTTCCTGCCCTGATCTTGGAACTGTCTCTTGGATTGCGCTTGCTCGCTACCTGCCCTGACCTTTAAACTGTCTATGGATCACACTTGCTCACTTCCTGCCCTGACCTCAAGACTATCTATTGGATTATGCTTCTTCACTACTTGCCCTGACCTCAGAATTGTTTACTGGATTATGCTTTTTCACTTTCTGCCTGGACCTTAGCACTACCTACTGGATTACACTTGCTTGCTACCTGCCCTGAACTCAGAAATATCTACTGGATTATGCTTGCTACTGCCTATCCTGACCCAGTACTTTACCAGTATTCTGCTACTAGCCATAGCCATCTTCTGTCAGAGGTACTATAGATATCCATCCTGGTCTCATTCACTTAATCCTGGTGCCATCTGGCCTTAAACAACTGCATTGTGCCCTCAGACCCTGGAGCAACCATGTAGCAGTAGGCCTGCTTGAATTAGAGTGTCTATTGGGTTGTGTTTGCTTGCCCCCTGACCTTACCTTGGAGCTTTCTCTACTGGATTATGCTTGCTCGCTTCCATCCTTGACCTCTGAACTGTCTGTTGGATTATGCTTGCTTCTATCCCTGATCTCGGAACAGTCTATTGGATAACACTTGCTCATTTCCCACCCTGACCACGGTACTGTATATTGAATTACGCTTGCTCGCTACCTGCCCTGACCTCGGAGCAGTTTACTCGATTACGCTTGCTCACTTTCTGCCCTGATCTTGAAACTGTCTCTTGGATTACGCTTGCTCGCTACCTGCCCTGACCTTTAAAGTGTCTATTGGATCACACTTGCTCACTTCCTGCCCTGACCTCAGGACTATCTATTGGATTATGCTTCTTCACTACTTGCCCTGACCTCAGAACTGTTTACTGGATTATGCTTTTTTGCTTTCTGCCTGGACCTTAGCACTACCTACTGGATTCCACTTGCTTGATACCTGCCCTGAACTCTACTGGATTATGCTTGCTGCTGCCTATCCTGACCCAGTACTTTACCAGGACTCTGCTACTAGCCATAGCCATCTTCATCAGAGGTACTATAGATATCCATCCTTGTCTCATTCACTTAGACCTGGTGCCACCTGGCCTTAAACAATTGCATTGTGCCCTCAGACCTGGGAGCAACCATGTACCAGTAGGCCTGCTTGCCTTAGGGGAACATGAAAGGGGGGTGATAAAGGCAAAAGAAACTCTTGGCAACTCTAATCCCTGGACTAGGCATTGAGCTGCTTGCCACACTTGGATTTATTTGATGAGCTCATTCACTTTCCTATACCTATTTCAGCCGATGCAGTTTATCAATGTCAATGATCTCAAGATATTATTCCGATTAAGCATCTTTCCAAAAATGTCTAAATTTGGACGTGTTCCTGAAAAGCAGAAGTCACTTTTTACAGTTCTTTATCTCCATGTGTTTCCATGTGTTTAGAAACTTACAACGTTCCTGTTTTTATTGAAGGAACAATTCAAGAAAATTCTGGTTGCGCAATGTGCGAAACAAGTATAAAGGGCACTAAGGAAATGTCAGGTTGTATTAGGCAATAAACAACGGCCAAATAAAAAATTCAGTTATGTATATTATATTATATAAAGTTAAAAATTTGAATTATTTTATTACTCGCACTCCATAAGTAGATGTAAACCCCAAACTTCTAATATTTAGTTTGCTAAAGCATGGTGTATCACACAACAATCAACATCATAGAACAACTGGCATTCACTAAGGAACTTTCCCTTAGCTTTGTGGTTGAGATGAAGCGTTTCTGACTTCCATCATCCAATCATGCGACTGGGTACTCTGGTAAAAACATATAGTTGAACCATGTTTTTATGTACTCCCATCCAGTCCCTCTTAATCTGCAAGGGCAGCAGATTTGGGCATATGCGGGCAACAATTTAAACTCCTGTCACATTCGGTGGGCAGTACCAGTGCCAGGACAAGGTCATCAAGAGCCCAGGGTGAACGCATCAAATTGTGCCCCCCTCCCAAGATGTATGTGCATTGTGTCAGCGAAAATCCCACCCCCCCCCAAAAAAAATTGAGTATTAATCTGCATGCTTGCCACCCCAAGCATAAATTCCCCCTAGTACAAACCTCCCCCCTTCTGAAATCCCCCTCCCAGCACAAATCTTTGCTCCCAAACTCAAATCCTCTCTCTTTCCCCAAAACAAAAAACTCTCCTGGCACAAATCCTCTATTCTTTAAATTTTCCCTCCAAGCACAAATCATCTCTTCTCACTCCAAATCTCCCCCCTTCCAGCACAAATTCTCCCCCCCAATCATCCCTACTAGCACAAATTCCCCCCCCCCCCCAAAAAATATATATATATCCCCCTCTACCATATTACTTTTATAGCACAAACCTCCCAAATCCCCCCTCCTAGCACAAATCCTCTTCCCCATCCCTCTTTCCAACACCAATCCCCCCCAAATCACCACTTCTAGCACACTTCCCCAAATTTGCCCTCCTAGAACGATTCTTATTCCCTGCCGCCCCCCAAATCCCCCTTCTCAACACAGATATCCTCCCCTCAATCTACTTGTGGTGCCCCCCCCCCCACCTCACATGATACCACAGTGCCCAGAGCAGCCTCCCCTTCTGTCTACCCCTTGTCCCGGCCCTGGGCAGTGCCACTTGCTGAACGCAAGCCATTTCAGTGAATGGAGTCACAATGCGTGTGGTTCCAGACTTTTAGGAGTTAAAAAGGTGGTGATGAGGCAGCATAATGCCCTAAGGCTCTATAACACTCCTAAGCTTTTAACCCTTTGTCATGACAGACAGGGTTTAAATATATTGTACATCAAATCCAGGAACTCCAGCAACCTTATGAATAAGCTCCTTGCTGAGTAAAATGCATTGGGATGTTTTGTTTTCATCTTTAATGAACTGCTTGTTTAGTTGGACTGATGAATAAATGGATATGAGGCATTTTTGAGTCAGTGGTTCTTTTTCTATTCCTGCAGTTATTGTAGAGTTAATCCTAGTAGCTGATATCTATGAAGAACCTGCTCCTGTTATCGGTGATTGGAGCCTTGAGCAGAACAATTATCTTCTGCCTATCTACTAGGGTTCAGGTCTCTACAGCAACTCCAGGAACTCCAGCTACCTTATGGTTAAGTTCCTTGCCAAGTGAAACGTGTTGGGGTGTTTTCATCTTTGATGGAGTGATTGTTTAGTTGGACTGATGACTAAATAATTGGTTCTCTTTCTATTCCTGGAGTTTTTGGAGAGTTGATCCTATTAGCCCATGACTATGAAGAACCTGCTCCTGTTTGAGCCTTGAGCAGAGCAATGATCTTTGGCCTATCTACTAGGGTTCAGATCTACTCTACAGCAACTCCAGGAACTCCAACTACCTTATGGTTAAGTTTCTTGCCAAGTGAAACCTGTTGGGATGTTTTCATCTTTGATGGAGTGGTTGTTTAGTTGGACTGATGACTAAATGAATATGAAGCATTTCTAAGTGATTGGATCTCTTTCTATTCCTGGAGTTTTTGAAGAGTTGATCCTAGTAGCCGATGACTATGAAGAACCTGCACCTGTTTGAGCCTTGAGCAGAGCAATGATCTTTGGCCTATCTACTAGGGTTCAGATCTACTCTACAGCAACTCCAGGAACTCCAACTACCTTATGGTTAAGTTCCTTGCCAAGTGAAACATGTTGGGATGTTTTCATCTTTGATGGAGTGGTTGTGTTTAGTTGGACTGATGACTAAATGATTGGTTCTCTTTCTATTCCTGAAGTTTTTGGAGAGTTGATCCTAGTAGCCGATGACTATGAAGAACCTGCTCCTGTTTGAGCCTTGAGCAGAGCAATGATCATTGGCCTATCTACTAGGGTTCAGATCTACTCTACAGCAACTCCAGGAACTCCAGCTACCTTATGGTTAAGTTCCTTGCCAAGTAAAACATGTTTAGATGTTTTCATCTTTGATGGAGTGGTTGTTTAGTTGGACTGATGACTAAATGAATATGAAGCATTTCTAAGTGATTCTCTTTCTATTCCTGGAGTTTTTGGAGAGTTGATCCTAGTAGCCGATGACTATGAAGAATCTGCACCTGTTTGAGCCTTGAGCAGAGCAATGATCTTTGGCCTATCTACTAGGGTTCAGATCTACTCTACAGCAACTCCAGGAACTCCAGCTACCTTATGGTTAAGTTCCCTGTCAAGTGAAACGTGTTGGGATGTTTTCATCTTTGATGGAGTGGTTGTTTAGTTGGACTGATGACTAAATGATTGGTTCTCTTTCTATTCCTGGAGTTTTTGGAGAGTTGATCCTAGTAGCCGATGACTATGAAGAACCTGCACCTGTTTGAGCCTTGAGCAGAGCAATGATCTTTGGCCTATCTACTACGGTTCAAACCTACTCAACAGCAAGTATAGGAACTCCAGAAACCTTAGGATTATGCTCCTTGCTGAGTGAAATGCATTGGTATGTTTTCATCTTGGAAGAACTATTTTTTTTTATTTGACTGATGACTAAATGGATATGAAGCATTTTCGGGTGAGTGATTCTCTTTTTATTCCTGGTTGTTGTTGTAGACTTGATCCTAGTAGCTGATGACTATGAAAAAAACAGCTCCTGTTATGGGTGAGAGTCGGGGATCCGAGCCTTGAACAGAGCAATGATCTTCTGTCTATCTACTAGGGTTCAAATCTAGTACCACTGATGAGATGCTATCTTCCTGCACAGTACAGACAGAGTTAACTATGGTAAAAACAAAGCTCCTGTTGTTGGTGAGAGTCAGGGAATTGGAGCCTTGAGTAGAGCAAATTATCTTCTGCCTCTCTACTAGGGTTCAAATCTATTCAACAGCAACTCCAGGAACTTCAGCAACTTTATGATTAAGATCCTTGCTGAGTGAAATGCATTGGGTTGTTTTCATCTTGAAAGGACTATTTATTTCATTGGACTGATGAATAAATGAATATGAAGTATTCCTGAGTGATTTGTTCTCTTTCTATTCCTGGAGTTGTTGTAGAGTTGATCCTAGTAGCCTATGACTATGAAGAACCAGCTCCTGTTATGGGGGATCGGAGCCTTGAGCAGAGCAATGATCTTCTACCAAATCTAGTACTACTGATGAGATGATATCTTCTTGCACAGTATGGAGAGAGTTAATTATGATAAAAACAAAGCTCCCCATCCCCTGGAAGTTCCATTAAAGGAGATCTGCAAAGGGTAAGCTGCAATTGTCATGCTATGTGAAGACATGGGGGCATGCAGAAAATATAAAATAGGTATTATCCCAACATGGCTGAAAAAATGGAAATACCCTTTAAGACACAAATGTTACAAGTCTTAGACTTACTTTGTAGCTTTACTTCAAAAAACTGTGCGCAGCAGTGGACCCAGTTATTGGTATAGAGCTCTGCTCTGAAGACCCGTTCATCGTTGGCGGTTACCCGGGACAACCGTAAAGATCCGTCACTCATGACAGAAAGTCTCTCGGAGTAGCAATAATTCTGACGTTCTATCTGACCCGGCCTAGTAACTGCTAGGTGATCGATGTTATTAATATCCCAAACAATAGATGCTACTCCTGAATGACTGGGAGCTTGTAGAGTAACAGTTGCCCCAAGGCGTGAAAATATTTGTCTTGTGCCGTTACACGATTCTTTAAAATCTATTAAAAGACACAAAAAAAAATTAGTTGAATGAGTGGTATGATTTTTGTAAAATGTTTAAAAGATATTTCTAAGCATGATTCAGACAATGAATAGGACTCCGCTGCAAATGCATACAGTCTTTTATTCATGCGATGTGACATCAGTAAAGTAAGTCAACATTTCGGGGGCCACGTAGGGTCACCTCGAGGAAAGGACGCTGCATGGCTCCAAAATGTTGGTTTGTTTGACTGATGTTGAAGGCGAGGAGCAGCTGCCCAATCGCTTCCACACATCCCCGGTAGTGTGCCCACCCCCGTGCAGGGCCCCCCCTCCATGTTTCCCACCTGCAGACCCAGTATCGGTACAGAGGGTACCACCGGGTAAAGGAGAAGGAAACCAGAGAACATCTGTTGACCCATCTTCCCTACATAGTAAGAATCCAGAAGCACGTGTATTACATCATTTACGAGTTTGGCTGTAACTTTCCTCGACCACTGTAGCCAGGGAAGCTAATGGAGCACAATCTGACATCAGGGGGTCTAAAGACCCTTAATGTCTTATTAAAGAGAACCCGTTTTAACAAAATAGCATCACGTGAGGGACGTTTGGTCCCCTATGAGATGAAAAAGAAAGTTTTGCAAACAAAAAATGTAAATGTGAAAAAGTTACACACAAACACTTAAACCCCTCAAAAAAATTTGAGTCCCACCCCATCTCAAACTTGTACATACGAATATAAATACATGTTTCTGGGGGAACTTACATACATAGTTACATAGTAGGTGAGGTCGAAAAAAGACATCAAGTCCAACCTACAGAAATTTTGAATCTGCTATACATGTTGCGCATTCCCTGTGCCATTTTGGGCCCAATATTCAAAGTTAACGCTAAAAGGATGACCTGTAAGGGCTTTAAAAGCATGGCCTATGGAAAATATAGGATACTGGAATTTTTGGCCAATTTTCTAGCTCATGCAGCTTTAAGACTTAGCATATTGGATATCTTTTGTACTCTGCGCTACTTCGCTTTTTAAACTTTACCTACAAATTTGGTAATATATTGCTTTTATGTGCCATAAAATTAACTTTAGAATATTTTACCAAAATTTTGCCCTTGATAAACTGCTGTGCTAATATCACGTGACATAAAAAAATTATTACTACCACTCTTTTATTCTCCAGAATCTCTGTCTTCAGAAAATTTAATATAATGTTTTGGAAGGGTTTAAGAAATAATGTTTGGGGGGGGTTTAGGAAATTTTCAAGAATATTAATTTTTTTCAAGCACGAGCAAAAAATTCTAAAGCAGCTTTTTTTTGAAGAAGGCCATACGTGAATGGTTCAGGGTGATGTAATTAAAAGTAATAATTTTATGATAATAATAATCATTTTTCAACACATTGAATATTTTACTTACCTGCAATTCTTGGAGACAATCCTCCATTTCCTAAAATGATATGAATAGTCATTACTGAGACACATTAATGTTGCACAATATTTTTGATGCAATTAATGGATTGTGTAAAATGATTTGTGGATTGTGAAAACGATAATGATAGACTGATGAGAAATAAACAGAGATTGGAAAAAAACAAGGCCAACACTTGACTCTACCAGAAAGTTTTTGGGTTGTGTTGGTTGTAGAAGACCTGGTTCTGAGCTAAGGCATGTATTTAAAGGAATGTGCTGGCGCCATAATTGGTTCCCTTCCTTGAGGTGTCGGAGCTTATTATCATTATCAATGAGACACAGACAAGTGCACTTCAAGGTTCCTTTTTCCTTCCACGTATGTATAATACTGCCTATTTTTTTTGTCTACATGTCATACTGCAGACTAAATATCTGGTGATTGTATCAGTCCAACCCATGCTGCAGGGCTTCCCGTTCTCTTCTGACCATAGACAGACATGTGTGGTGGCATAGTCAATTTTGCAACCTTACTTCTTTAGGCAATGTCCTGCCTGTGGTCAATTTGTCAGCTTGCATGCACCCACCCAGCCCCTATGGAGCCTTACTGACAGAGACTCATTGTCAATATCATGACACTGACCAGATACTTGGGATTGAACCACACATCTCCCTGCCATGTCTCAGAACATTGTGAAAGGAGTCATTGTGGTCACGAGACCACTGAAAATAATATTCGTTTTAAAGTTGCTGGCAGGCTACGCTCTATACTTCCAGCTCCCACCCCCCCTTAATTCTGTTTGACCTCATCTCTGCAGTCTTCCCTACCCTCACGCCCATCGCCCATCCTTATTGACCCCCACTCTTTCAGGTGGGATGGCCGAATTGACCCCCACTCTTTCAGGTGGGATGGCCGAAATCCATCTTGGCACAACATCCTACTCTCCTGCCCCTATCCCTCCCTGCTCATTCCTTTCCATACCCCAGAAATAGCATTTTCCACAACTCCATCTGCCATATCAATACCCACCCTTGCCACCTTAAACCCATAGCATCCTTACTTCCCTTGTTTAAGTATATCCTAGCCTTCTCGCAGTTGTCTCCTACTCCTTCGCACAATGAGAAGCTAACAGTACCTACACTTTTGGTCTTCTGCATTATATCTTACACTTTATAAAATAAAATAAAACATGAATCAAAATGATTGAAAAACAATAATAATGTATCCATTTTTGTACGCAATGGTATTTTGTAGATATTTGAACCAGAAAATGTAAAAGTCATTGAGTTACTTACCGCTAATCCTGAGATCATATATTTGCGCACAGATGTATTTATTTTGGCTGTTAAATAATTCAGCTCGGTAAACCCGCATGTCTTTGGGGGACAAGGATTTGATAATTAATGAGCCATCCTTTAAGTTGGAATCTAGTCTCCCTGTATAGTCAGAGCCATGGTCTCCCATCTCCAGTGGTTTGCCTGGTTTTGTGGTGGCAATAAGGAACTTTTCATAGCCCCAGGTGACAGAAGTGAGGGGGATATTATTCAAGTCCAGTTGTAGAACGACGTCTTCACCCTCCTCAACAGAAAGACTTTTCATGGAGGCACAGGGAATGATAGAAACCACTGTATTTAAAAAGAGACGTTTGATCAAGCATAAGATTGATAATTACCATGGTATGAATATTGTATCTACAGTATATTTTAATATTAAATCCCAACTTAGCTTTCAGTTTAATCAACTAATTACCTTGTAGGTCCATCAAAAAAAAAAATCACAGTTTGCTTGCGTTAGAAAGCATCCACAGCCTGACTAAAAAAAAAAAGCCTATTCTCTGCCAACACGATGTAGAGAAGGACCCTTGCTCTCTGTGTGTAAGCAGTGGTCTCTCTGCATATTTATGACACACCCACTGCTGAGCCAGTCCATTAGGTCCCCAATTAGTGAGAGTTTGATGATTTTCTTATTTCACAAGTTAAGAAAAAGCTTTGGTTCCTGTAACTGATATAAACAATAGGTTCAAATTGAATGTAGCCGCCCTGTCCTAAACAGAGACTGCTAGCTAAATTGAGTACTGCTGGGTGGTAGACCCCTAAACTCAGTGGTGCTGTAGTTTCTCCTTTCTACCAGTAGGTGCCACTGGTAACTCTGGTATTAATGTGGGAAGCTACAGTAAAACTGACTTATGAATATTCCCCTAGCCAACCAGTAGAAGGATTATTTGGGTGAATGCTGGGGGAGAGTATAAATATTTGGGGAGGGCCATGTGTTCTCTCTGCACCCCCCCCCCCCCCCCACCCTCCCAGACTGTGGCCTAGGGAGGGTGTGTGAGGAGCAGCTGAGTGATTAGGCATAAGACTTATCGATCTAATTGTCCGGCGGACTTAGTCCACCGGACCGCATTACGCCGCGGACAATTCGGGCTCCAGCTGACTTTTTCATCATAAAGTCCGGCGGACTTAGAAAGTAGTTTAGACTCAAAATTTGTCTGCTGGACTTGGCTTTCAGCGGTCCGTTCATCAGTGTGCTAGTCCGGCGGACTAAGAAAGACGCATGCTCAGAAGCAAGTACGAGAAGGAAGCTATTGGCTACTGGCTATTGAACTTCCTTTTTCTAGTCCCGTCGTACGTGCTGTACGTCATCGCGTTAGAAATCGCCGGACTTTCTGTGTGTCCGTGTGTGGCCAAGTCCATTCGTTAGAAAGGCCGGCGGATTGTTTGCCGGACTAAGTCTGCTGGACAATTCGACCGTATGTACGCGGCATTAGAGGCCTATGCATATGCTTGGAGCAGAAGGAACAACCAGTGTGTGGTTGCTTGGGACCCTTGGGGTATTAATGTGAGAAGCTACAGTAAAACTGACTTATGAATATTCATGCTTCCCCTAGCCAACCAGTAGGAGGTTTATTGCCATGGGCAAATGCTGGTGGAGAGTATACATATTTGGGGAGGACCAGGTGTTCTCTCTGCCCCCCCCGCCCCAGGCTGTGGCCTAGGTAGGGTGTGTGAGTAACAGCTGAGTGATTAGGCTTAAACCTTAGAGGCCTATGCATATGCTTGGAGCAGAAGGAACCTGCTTGTCCAGTATGGGGTTGTTTGGGACCCTTGGGCTCAGGGAGCCTTGCAGAGGACAGGAGAGGATAAGCTGATGACTGAGATAAGGTACCAGAGCAGACTCTTCTTCTTGAGGTCATATGAAGAAAAAAAACTTGTGCAAAGCCTGGGGAAGCATCAAGATGGGATCACTCTCTTGTTTCATTTGTAGCGGGAAAGGGATGGAAACATTTTCTCGAACAAAAAAAACACGAATATGGTTTTAATTTTGGGAAAGTCCATTGTTTCCAAAATCGAAAAAAATTTAAAGAAAAGGTCTAACAAGAACCTTCAGGGCCCCCGGTGCAAGAAACCATGAAGCGTCCCCCAGTCCCAGGCCCCTTTCCATCGGTCCCAGGGGCCTTGCCACTGGTCCTGGGGCCCTTTCCTCTGGTCCCCGGGCACTTCCCTTTTGAGCCCGGGGCCCTTTACTCCCATTGCGGGGCCCTTTATTACAGTCCCACACACACATAGGGCTGCCACCTTTTTTCATGCCAAAGTTCAACACATTAACGATGCGTGGCAATTATTTTTTGTTTGTAGTATACACTATGCACATATAATGTAATTAAATAACATTTATAATCATATCTGGTTAATCACAATTTTCCAAATGATTTACTGTAGAAAGACACTATTTGTGCTTTGAAAGACAGGTATTAGTGTCACCCTCTTCATAATACAGGGGTCTGTGTCACCTCCTTCATAATACAGGGGCCCCCATAGAAACCTCAATTAGGTCAGCGTCCCCCTTATATCATTGAGCCCCCATTAGATCAGGGCTCTTTTATAACAGTGCCCCCCTTAGAGGCCCCTCATTAGATCAGAGTCCCCTATTATCAGTAAGGAGACCCCCCTTAGATCAGACTCCCCCTTATATCAGTGTCCCACCCTCCCCCTTAGAGACCCCTATTAGATCAGAGTCCCCTTATATCAGTAAGGAGACCGCCCTTAGACGCCTTTCACACTGGGGCGTTTTTCAGGCGTTTTTCAGGTGTTTTTAAGGCGCTTTAGTGTTAAAAAAAAGTGTCTGTAAAGTGCTTGAAATATGCCCCATCTGCAATCCCAATGTGAAAGCCTGAGTGCTTTAAAAGCCCTTTCACAGTGTTAGCACCCGAAAAACGCTCGTAAAGCGCAGCTTAAACTAGCAGCGCTTTATCAGCGTTTTTCGAGCATTATTGGGGCACTTTTAACCCCAAATAAAGTGTTAAAAGCGCCCACAAAGCGCTGCTGCCAAAAGTGCTTTGCAGGCGCTTCCCAATGATTTCAATGGGAAGGGGCCCTTTAGGCGCGGTGTATTCACTGCTCCAAAAGTGCTGAAAAGAAGCTGTTAGCAGGACTTTTTTTGACGCCCTGCCAGCACAGCACCTCAGTGTGAAAGCACTCGGGCTTTTACATTGGGATTGCAGTTGCGGCTTCTTTCAGGAGCTTTACAGGCGCTTTCTTTAAAGCTAATGCGCCTGAAAAATGCCCCAGTGTGAAAGGGATCTCAGTGTGAAAGCACTTGGGCTTTCACATTGGGATTGCAGATGAAGCTTCTTTCAAGCGCTTTACAGGCGCCTTTTTAATGCTAAAGTGCCTGAAAAATGCCTGAAAAACTCCCCAGTGTGAAAGGGGGCTTAGCTCAGACTCCCCCTTATATCAGTGCCCCCCCCCCCCAG
The DNA here is from genome assembly GCF_037356315.1 of Lithobates pipiens. Lineage (NCBI taxonomy): Eukaryota > Metazoa > Chordata > Amphibia > Anura > Ranidae > Lithobates > Lithobates pipiens. The sequence goes on along the minus strand of NW_027507791.1, from coordinate 40,100,482 downwards.
AGACCACCATTAGATCAGAGTCCCCTTTTATCAGTAAGGAGAC